>NW_003852457.1:8342967-8363382 GCF_000181295.1 Otolemur garnettii
AAAAAAAAAAAAAAAATTGCTCCTTCTTGTAACATGTATCAGAATTTCATTCATGTTTATTGCCAAGTATTATTCCATTGCATAAGTATACCACATTTTGTTTATCCATTCATCTTCTAGTATCAAACTTGTGTTGTTTCCAACTTTTGGATGTTTTGAATAACACTGCCACAAATGTTGATGTACAAGTATTTGAGTTTTCGTGCTTTTGATTATTTTTCTATTTACCTAGAAGCAGAAGAGCTGGATCATATCATAATTAAATGTCTTTTTAAGGAACCACCAAACTGCTTAACACGGCATTTTTACTAGTAACACCCAAGGTTCCCAATCTATTCACATCCTCCTCAACACTTGATTTTTTTCTTTTAAAACAATGGCAGCCATCCTACTGGCTGCAAAGTGGTACTTCACATTTTTTGTTGTTGTTGTATTAATTTGTTTGAGACAGGGTCTCACTGTATCATCTAGGTTGTTCTCAATCTACCAGGCTTAAGCAATTCTCCTGTCTCGGTAACTGAGACCACAGGTGCCCCACTGTGCCTGATTCACATAGTTTTGATTTATATTTTCCTGGAGAATAATAATGTTGAACTTTTTTATGAGCTTATTGGACATTTTCAGATCTTTGGAGAAATGTCTATTCAAGCCCTTGACCATTTTAACACTAGGTTGTGTGTTTTCGATAAAAGCCACTGAAGCATCCCCTCAGGGGCTGACTTCCATGCCCATCTAAAGTCGAGGTCACCAGCCATACAGTGGGTCCTCATAGGGCACCTCAGGGCAGGAGGTGTGGGGTGCCATCCCATCCAGAAATAGGCAGTGACTCTGAGCTGCCAGCATCCTGCACAACCTCAGAACACCAGCAGCCAGCAGGTGCTCTGAGCACATAGAAAGGGGGCTACATTTGCCCCCCTCTTCATAGGAATGGGACAGAGCCTAAGGGAAGTGGGGCATCTCCTCTGGCCACACCAGGGGCAGCAGCTACCACTGAGTGACCACAGACTTTGCTCCCTCTGTCTCTGGCTTTAGACTCTGGCAGAGCCCCCACTCACACCCACTTCCCATGCCACACCCAAGGCGTGAGGCCCCGGAATGGTCGATGTCCACAAGGGCAGAATACCTTGACTGTAGTTTCAGGGGCAAAGCAGGGAGCAGGGAGCAGGGAGCTCCCCTACAGACACTGGGGAAAATGAATGATGAGACAGATGACAGAGGAGGGAAGGGAACACCACCTCTGGGATGATGAAAATAGAGTAAATTCCAGCATTAAAAAGACAAAGTAGATTTAAAAAACAATCAGGGCTGGAAGGTCAGGAGGAATTCTAAGCACAGGATGCCTGCCTGCCTCTGCCCCTGCCCCTGGGCACAGTGCCCACAGAGCTACCTGTCAGTCTAGACGAAAAGAGAAGTCAAGGGGCTTTCAGGCTGCTGGGTCATTCAAACCCATGGATAAGGGCTTGGGGGTTTGTCCCCACGTCTTAATAGTTGGAACAAAAATGACAGCAGAAAGGGGTCAAACCCCACGTGATGGAGTTAATGAAGCCCTCTGCCCCACATGGAGGCGCAAGTGGTGAGCTCTACAACTCTAACACGACAGGGACGGCAACAGGCCCAGCTCACACTGCACCACGTTAAATGACACGGTTTTAAATCACCAGCAGTTTTCCTAATAAGAAAAACAAATAAGGATGTGGAGAGAACATTTTTGGTGGTATAATTTAATCTGTAGTGGTTGTAGTATGAGTAAATCTCCATGCAATAATCCTGTCATTCATAATTTTATTGAAAATAACTATGAGAATAAAAATTGTGTCTATGTTATAATTACTGTTTCATAAAATGTAGGCCTGCTTGTAACAACTAAATGGTTCAGTGTCTAGAAAAATGAGTATGTCTCTCCTTGCTTCTATTGTGAACGACATTAATCTTGTTGTACAATTGCTTCTCAATAGATAAACATACTCACGCGCTTTAGGGGACTAACCTTTGCAGTGAGTCCATCTTTCAGTCTCTTAAAACAAGGAGGGAGGAGAGTACTCCAGCCATAGGGAAAGGCACATGCCAAGGCCCCACGGCCTGGGTAGAAAGAAGAGAGTGGTACAAGGTAAGGCAGGGCTTCGCACCATACGGATCTGCTTCTTTAAAAGGTTGCTCATTAGTGGCTCATGCCTGAAATCCTAGCACTCTGAGAGACCAAGGTAGGCAGATTGCTTGAGCTCAGGAGTTCGAGACCAGCCTGAGCAAGAGCGAGACCCTGTCCCTACTAAAAATAGAAAGATTAGCCAGGTATTGTGGTAGACACCTGTAGTCCCAGCTACTTGAGAGGCTAAGGTAGGAAGATCTCTTGAGCCCAAAGTTTGAGGTTGCTATGAGCTAAGATGACACCACAGCACTCAACCCCATGGTGACAGAGTGAGACTCTGTATCAAAGAAAAAATTAAAAAATAATAAGTAAATAAAGGGTCACCCATCCTGCCATGGGAGGGAGGATCCCAGGGGCTGAGGCAGCATTGAAGGAGCCAGAGACCAGGAAGGAAGCTCTGCAGGCCTGGGAAGGTGGGGGTCTGTGCTCAGAGGGAAGCTGAGACAGGGTGGCTGGGCTCCAGGCTGGTGACATGCTGGACACGCAGAGAGTGAAGGGACCCAAAGGCTGACCCCTCCTCCATGCGAGTCTATGCAGGGAGGAAAGCTGCTGCAGATGAGATGTGCAGGCCACTGGTTACGAGTCTGGAGCTGACAGAGAGAGGACGGCTGTAGAGCCATCTCCAGGGATTCTCCAACATATGAACAATGCTGAAGTCCCAGGGAATAGATGAGATTAAGATAAAAAATACAGTAACCAGAGACAGCAACCCAGGACAGATCCTTGGGAACATTTAACATCAGGGTAGTGGAGGTAGAATCTGAAAAGCAAACCACGGTGGACAGTCTGAGAAGTGGGAGGAAACTAGGGTTGCTCGGCCACAGAAGCCAATGGCAGAAGGGATACATCTGCCAGATGGTTCAGTGATGCGCAGTTGGCAGTGACCTCAGCAAGCAGCGTGTGTGTGGCTGAGCATGTGATAGGAACTGCCTGGTTAGGTCTCAGTGAGGAGAGGATGAGAAAAGGGAGACAGATATACAGACACCTTCCCAACAAGGTTAGGAAGGAGACAGGGGCCCAGGGGGAAGGCCTGGGTCCAAAGGCCTTTCTCAAAAGTCAAGTAATGCCAAGACAGAGCAGTGGGACACATGGAAAAGGGCAGGGCATCTCCTGCCCAGGACCAGGGTCAAACCCAGGGATGGAAGAGCCAAGGAAGGCCACATGGAGCTAGAGGGCTGCCCCTGGAGAGTCCCCATGGGCAGGTGCCTCTGCTGCTGCCAGCTCGCAGTCATCACCGTTGTCAGGAGATCAGAGAACAGCCAACCGGAGAGGGCCATGCTTATCAAGCAAGTGTTTTTCCAAAGTGCACCAAACACTATTTTTCTGAATTATTGAAAACAATTATTAAATGTTAAATAGCTCAATAAGCCAAAGAACTCTCATTAACAATGAATAGACTCATCGCCCACACACTCTAGCAGGTCGGGGAGAGTTTAATCGTCTTCACAGCATTTCTGCCTCTGAGCTACAGGAGGAAAACCATATGTCTGACTCAGATGCTCCCGCCTGGAGGTCACTTCTCGCAGCCTCGGGCCACGCTGCTGGCTGCCGGAAAACTGGGTGCAGACCTCGCCTGTGCAGATGCAAGTGGATCATAATTTCAAAACTTGGGCACACTAATGTGTAATCAGTCAGACGGGCTGAGAAGAAGAAAATGAGAACACCACAACTGTTATTTCCTTTTCTGATAAAACTACAAATGTAAAACCTGCTTTTGGTGGAAAGATCCAATCTACAGCTCATTATCCAGATTTTGGTAGAAAGACCCAATCTATGGCTCATTATCCAGATTCAACTTGCGTTCATTGGTTTGGATCCATTTGTCTCTGCACACACTCCCGAGGCTTGTGCAAGTCTGAGTACATTTGTGACACTGATGTATGAATCCTCCTGCTTTGAGGAAGACAAAAATAAAGATAAACTCTTCATGGTTTAAAAAGAAAATACTCTCCTCTATTGAGTCCAGCTTCTGGGTCCCTGATGCATCAGATAATGTCTGTGTTATCTCTGGCCTTCCTTCAGTTGAAATGGAAAACTCATTACTTGGTGTTCCACTTTTTGCTTCATTCCTATGAGCTTCTGGTAGCCTTTCAGTAACTGACTTAAATCAGCCAAAGCAGTTCTGTTGCTTGCAAACAAAGGATGCTAGTGGTTCTAATTTAGGTTAGCATCTCTCACCATCCACTAATTTAGGATAGCAACTCTCTTGTGCTGACCTAAAATTTCAAACCTACAGAAGTCTTCACTATTTCTACAATGCAGTTCCTTGCTCCAAGAGAGCGGGAATCAAGTGAAGAGGCTAACAGAGAAACTCCAATGGCCAGTGGCTTAACCCTAAATTCACTACTGTGCCTGCCACTACTGCTAAAAAAAAATAAGATTGGGCAGCACCTGTGGCTCAAAGGAGTAGGGTGCCACCCCTATAGGCCGGCGGTGGCAGACCTGGCCCCAGCCAAAAACTGCAAAAAATAATAAGATTGACAGACAAAAGTTTGGTGTATATGTAAAAACTAATAATGAGATTAATGAGTAGAAGAACTTGTACATCACTAGGAATGAGCTCCTCTGAAGTAACACGGCTATTTTGCCATCCCTCGAAATAAAATGATCAGGATAGTAAGTTGGAAATTTCAGTGAGGCACCAAATTTGATACTTCCCACATCCCAGAGTGGTAAGTATCACAGTCTCACTGTGAGACTCACCTGACCTGTCAACAGCAAATCTCCGCATCTTTATCAGAACCATTGGATGTCTCATCCATATTGGGCCCACCCTTCAGATGCCAGCCCCATGTAGATGAGACATCCAATGGGTTCTGATAAAGATGCAGAGATTTGCTATTGATGGGTCAGGCCAGTCTCATGGTGGACTTTAGGATGTGGGTTGGGAGCTCTCTGGAGAAGGCTTTCTCCTGAGGCCACTCCAGGTGGGAAGGGAAGGGGCCTCAAGTACTAGTATGTGGGCAGTAGCCTAGAAGGGGCAGCTTTCAAAAGGATCTGTGGAGACAGGGAGTGAGCAGATTCCAGGGAAAATCTGGGAGGAAAATCAGCAGGTTGGAGTTGCTCAGGGGACCTCATGAGAACTGAAAACCTTTGTTCTGCAAAAACCCTGGTGAAGAGGATGAAAGGACAAGCTAAGAACTGAAGAAAATATCTGCAAACCACATTTCTAACAAAAGACTAGTATTAATGGGATATGATCAAAACTCTCGAACATCAACAGCTAAAAACACAAACACTCCAATTAGAAAATAAGCAAAATACACAAACAGACACTTCACTGAAGAGGACAAGCAGATGGCAAACAAATTTATGAAAAGATGTTCAACATCACTAGCCATCAGTTCAATGCAAATTAAAACCACCATAAGGTATCACTATGCACCTATCAGAATGGCTAGATTAACAAGCAGCAACAATACCAAATGCTGGTGAAAATGTGGGATAAAATGGATCCTACACATGCTGCTGAGGGGAATGTAAAATGCTGCAGCTACCCTGGAGGAAAGCTTGGCGTTTTCTTATAACACTAAACATAAAATAATATGTTCTAGCAGTTGCACTCTATTGCATTTGCCCCCAAAGAAAAGAAGACATGCTCACACAAAAACATGAGCGTTTACAGTGCCTTTATTCACAACAGCAGCCCCCAAACTTGAAATGCCCCAGAAGTCCTGCAGGAGGTGAATGGTTAAACAAATTGTGGTATATCCATGCCATGGCATACTACTCAACAGTGAAAAGGAAGAAACCATTGACAAACACAAAAGCTTGGATGAATCTCCAGGGAATTATACTGCATGGAGAGAAAAGCCAATGAAGAAGACTATATGATTCCGTTTATGTGACACTTCTGAAATGGCACAATGTTTTAAGTGGAGGACAGAATAGAGGTTGCCAAGGTACAGGGATAGGATGGTCAGGGGAGATGGACGGGGCTATATAAAAAGGCAATGCTAGGTAATTTCTCAGCATTTTGACTGTGGTAGTGCACAAGCCTACACAGGCAACAGAATTGCACAGTCATTATAAAACATACACAGTATACAAAAAAGTGGGAAATCTGAATAGCATCTGTCAATGTCTATTTTCTGGATGTGTTTTACAAAATATTTTCTTGGGGAAAACTGAGGACAATGTACGTGAGATGTCTCTGTATTATATCTCAAAACAACATAGAATTGATAATTATTACACATTTTAAAAACAGGCACTCTTCACTCTGACTCATTCTGTTATACACTAATTTCTTTCTTTTTTTTGAGACAGAGTCTCACGCCATTACCCTGGGTAGAGTGCCATGGCATCATAGCTCACAGTGAACTCATACTCTTCAGCTCAAGCAATCCTCTTGCCTCAGCCTTCCAAGTAGCTAGGACTATAGGCACCCTCCAAAATGCCCTGCTAGTTTGCTATTTTTTAGTAGAAATGGGATCTCCCTCTTGCCCAGGCTGGTCTCCAACTACAGAGCTCAAGCAATCCACCCACCTTGGCTTCCCAGAGTGCTAGGATTACAGGGACAATCCACCCAGCTTGGCCTTGATATACACTGATTTTGACTCCCTTTAGTTAATTTTTACCAGCCCCCCCAACCACATTGTTCAAATTTAATTTACCACAGTACATTAAATGCAATTGATTGCACAAAAGACAGAATTCACTGCTAAGTTCAGTCCACAGATCACTATGTTAAGAACACACACACATCTTGATGGGTAATGAATCTTGTCACTTCTTCCGAAGTCTGTCAGTGATCGATCCTTGCGCCCATTGTTTAGTTCACCCACACAAGGCAAAGTATATACTTCAGCTGCTTTCTCATATTTTGCCAAAACACAGCATAAAAAGAAGATCAAAATATACCCAAAGCAAAAAAAGAAGAAGAAAATAAAGAGCAAAAATCAATGAAACTATAAACAGTAAAACAATAGAGCAAATCCATTTAAAAAGTTGGCTATTTTCCCCTTGGCTCCATTGAGCTATAATTAACAAATAAAATCATATATATCTGTGGCTTACAGTATGATGTTTTGATATAATTTAACATAAATGTATAATGTGTAGGGAGGAAAGTTGGTTCTTTGAAAGGGTCAATAAATTTGACATATTCTAGCAAGACCAGGGAACAATAGAGAAGACACAATTTCACTATCAGGAATAAAACAGGGAATGTCACTTACAGACCATGCAAACATCAAAAGGGTAATCAATGAATGCTTATAATATACACACATTTCACAATTTACATGGGCCAATTCTTTGAAAAAAACAAATTATCACAATTCACCCAGTATGAAATTACCTAGTCGGTAATTTTATTATCTCTTCAATTGTTAATGAAATTAAATTTGTAATTAGAAATTACTGGAAAAGAAATTTCCAGAGAAGATTATTCCACTGGAGTCTTCTACCAAAGGTTTAAATGAAAATTAACATCAATTTAAAACAACAAAATGAAAGGCAAACACTTTCCAAATAATTTCATGAGGCTAGTATTACCCTGGGTAATAGGGTAATAGACAAAAAGATAGTACAAAAAAAATAATAACACTAATGGAGACAAAGTACATATTAGCAAATAGAATTCAGCAACACCAATACACTGTGACTAAGGCAGGATTACTCAAGGTGTTAATATTCACTCAGTATCTAAAAGTATAGCATTGCAATCCATCATGCTAATAAGTTAAAGAAGGACATGATCATATCAATTGATTCATAAAAAGTCCCAGGAATGGAGTGGCCTTGTCCTCTGCTTCTCGACTTATTGTGTAGAAGCTCCTTAGCTCTCTTCAGCCTCTGGCCATCTTTTGAAACCAAACACCATGCCTTCTATTAAGTTGCAGAGTTCTGATGGAGAGATATTTGAAGTTGATGTGGAAATTGCCAAACAGTCTGTGACTATCAAGACGATGTTGGAAGATTTGGGAATGGAAGACGAAGCAGATGATGACCCAGTTCCTCTACCAAATGTTAATGCAGCAATATTAAAAAAGGTCATTCAGTGGTGCACCCACCACAAGGATGACCCTCCTCCTCCTGAGGATGATGAGAACAAAGGAAAGCAAACAGACGAAATCTCTCTTAGGGACCAAGAATTCCTGAAAGTTGACCAAGGAACACTTTTTGAACTTATTCTGGCTGCAAACTACTTAGACATCAAAGGCTTGCTTGATGTTACATGTAAGACTTTTGCCAATATGATCAAGGGGAAAACTCCTGAAGAGATTCACAAGACCTTCAATATCAAAAATGACTTTACTGAAGAGGAGGAAGCCCAGGTACGCAAAGTGAACCAGTGGTGTGAAGAGAAGTGAAATGTAGTACGTGACACTGTTACACTGTAAGGATTATTTCAACTACCAGTCACACTGCTCTGTTTGTAATTGTTAATATTAGACAAACAGTAGACGAATGCAGCAGCAAATCCATTGTATTAGCAGAATATTGTCCTCATTGCATGTGCAGCTGGAGTACAGCTTCCAAACCTATGGCTGACTTTCTTCTAGTATGATGAAAGTGTTTTTTTCTTTGCTCTGAATAAAACTAAACTGTGAGTTCTCTGTAGAAAGTGGCATTTTGGGCTTTCCCTCTTTTTTGTAAAGTGATTTCTGCCTAGTTTATCATTCATATAACTTTAGTGATCTTTTAAAAGTTGGCATTGTACATAAAACAACTTGCAAAAAGTTTTCTGAAATAGAATTAAAATACTATCTTAATTCGTAAGTTGGAAACCAGAGAAAGGCTATTTGAAGTAAATGTTCTGAATAGGGTTATTAGGATGCCTTCCAGACATGTAGAGTCAAAGAGTAGCACTGATAGTGACCAGCCTGTGTGTAGATGGGCCCCCTTAATTGGATCTGAGGGTTTTTCTTTTTTTAATTTTTATTTCTTAGTGTTGAATATATTGCCTGGATTAGAGACTTAGTTACTACCCAGTTTGTGGCTTTTGGGGGAGAAATATAACTGGACTATTTGTTAGCTTCTCCATTAAAAAAGACACTTAACCCATGTGGTATGTCATCTTTTTATCAGTGTTTCTATATGGGGAAAACTCACATTACTGTGTGTAAAAAATAAATTTTAATATTAAACTATGTGCAAAACCCAGAAAATATCCATCATGAATGCAAGATACTTTTAATAAAAAGTAAGTTATGTAAAAAAAAGAAAAAGTCCCAGGAATGGTATTACAGACCAAATGTTTGCGGTGGCCCCCCCAAAAAAATTCAGATGATGAAATATTAATCCTCCAAGTGATGGGTGTCAGGAGGTGAGGCCTACAGTAGGTGATTAGATCAGGATGAGATTTAGTGGTCTTAGAAAAGAGGCATCAGAGAGCTGCTTCAACCCTTCCACCATATGAAGACAGAAAGTGGGTGCAATCTATGAACAAGGAAAGGGGTTCTCACTAGACGGGAAATCTGCAGGTGCCTTGATCAGGAACTTCCCAGTCTCAAGAACTATGAGAAATAAACGTTTGGTGTGTAAGCCACCCAGTATATGGCAGTTTTGTTATATAGCTGCCCAAACAGACTAAGACCAATGGATGGAATGGAATGAATGAAATTAATGGGATGGATGGGATGGGACTTAAGACCCTTGCATAATTCCCTAATATCACTTCCATCTATAACCATATTGGGCTTCTCCTTAATAACTGTCTTGGTAAGATTATGACCTTAAAGTCAACAAGTGTTTGATGAACACGAATACTGTCCCCATGAATTGTTTTTGCATTAACACCATTTCTGTGAGTAACTTACTTAATAAATCAGGCAGGAGAAAACTTTTCTAAAAGGATATAGACTGTTCACATCCATATTACCAGTAATTCTCATCCATTGAGAAATAGAAATTCGGCTCAGCACCTGTGGCTCAAGTGGCTAAGGCACCAGCCACATACACCTAAGGTGGCAGGTTCGAATCCAGCCCAGCCCACCAAACAACAATGACGGCTGCAACCAAAAAATAGCTAGGCATTGTGGCAGGTGCCTGTGGTCCCAGCTACTTGGGAGGCAGAGGCAGGAGACTCGCTTGAGCCCAGGAGTTGGAGGTTGCTGTGAGCTGTGATGCCACAGCACTCTACCCAGGGGTATAGCTTGAGGCTCTGTCTCAAAAAAAAAAAGAAAAGAAAAGAAAAAAGAAAAATAGAAATTCAATGTAGAAAAGAATTAAAGTCACAGAAGACATTGCTTGATCCACCATTGACAATACAGAAGATAACTGATAAATGGACGATTTATCCCCACTCCCCGAAAAAGCCCTCCTCCCTTAAACATATCCTCACTGTTCAGAGAAGCATGTCCACACAATATATGAAAGTTTTGATTGGCCTCACATGCCTTTTACCTGATGCCAATACTTTGAGACCAGCCCTCATTGCCACTGGTGGGGCTTCTCTGTTACAGGTCAAGATGAAGGAACCCCTGAGAGAGAAAAATACCAGCTGAGACTAGCACAACTAGTATCAATGATTTTCTATAGGATCACACGGAAAAACAACTCAAAAGAGCAGAAACTCACCTATTCACATGAGCGATGGCTGGTGATAAAGGAAGAACCTGATAAATTCTGGGAGAGTCAGTGGTGGTGACTGGTAGCAGGCGAGAGGTAGTCATTGCAATTCACTGCCTCAGCATTCCTCAGAAATAAAAGAGAAATTATTACAAAAAGGCAAAAGAGGGCACTGTGGGAGAAACGGAGTTTGGAATTTAATATTATAGTTCAAATTATTGAGACAGTTATCTTTGGGGGATGAAATTTTCAATTTTATTATTGAATATCTGTTCTATTTAAGCTTCTGTTCTGGCACCTACAAGGGATGCCAAGGGAGCTGTGATACAATCTTTGACCACCAGTAACAGGCAATCTAACTGAGGCACAGCAAGACGGCCCAGGCAACTGTCAAATCACAGGAAGAATAGGAACAATTGGAGCTAGACTCTCAGCAACAAAGCAAACTTCAGGAAGCATTCCAGGACTTGCCAGAGAGAGAAGGCGTGCCCCACGGCTGCCCTTTCATTTGGGATTTGACTCGGCCTGGGCATGAAAAGAATCCTGGGCCCCTGAAAGACAAACCCCTTCATCTAGCCCGAGACCAGGCTGTTCAACAAACATTCTTAAAGATTGAATATTGTAAAATAACCTCTTTGATGAGTTATCCATGCCAATATAAATTCTGCTACTAAACTGTCTGAGTTCAGGAACATGCACATTCCCTGGCCCCTGCTTTCATTCCCCTGGAGGGGGCAGGATCTCTGCACTAAGTTCCCAGACTGGTTTTAGTTACACCAGACAGAGGCGCTGGCTGCATGAGAACAAATTTAAGGATTTGTCCACCTTCCCCTGGGATAATAGAACAAGCAGCATGTACTGTGTTTATTATAGGCCAGGCTCTGGCTTCAGGACGACCACACGAGGTGGGGCTCTTACCACCCATTTCTCAGTCTGGGAGGTGACTGCAAGGGATGCCCCATCCCAGCAGGAGCACTGACCCACAGGAACCAGACCCGTTCACCAACAGGCTCACCGAGACCTGGGCCCTGCTCTGCCCCAATGTGGAAGTCAGGTATTGGGAAGAGCAGGCAGAGGATGGCCCCGCCCTTCCAAACAGAGCCAGGGCTCCTGTGGTTTGAAGTGCTGGTTTCTCACAGTGCCTTCTAGTCCCTTCTGGAAGATTCTTTTTCACCCAACACCCAGCCTGCCCTCCTGGTGGAAGCTAGAGTGCACAGGACAAGGGTGCACTTGACTCCCTCAAGAGCTCCTTCAAAATTACCTGAGCCACCGCACCAAGGCTCACCTTGAACAGTGATTGGGCCAGGAGTGGTTATGTGACCCAATCTGACCAGTGAACTGTGAGGGGCTATCTGCAAGGACCCCAGGAAAGGTCTTCCCTAGTAAAGAAGGTGCCAGCACCTGGCTCGTTCTGCATGCAGGCAGCAGGTGTTGAAGCTGTGGCCTTTGTGGTACTTTCTCCAGATGCAGTACTTCCTGTGCTAAAACCAGAATGTTCCAGACAAACTAGCAGGTGGGCAGACCCAGTGGAGATTCTTCAGCCAGGGAGGACTGTGTCCAGCCTACTGCAGGCATGGCCTCTAGCCTTCCATTTAGTAAAGATAGCAAAGGACTGTAAGTCCAAGCCTGTTTTAACCAAGTGGTTCTGATGTTTGTGGTCAAGAGCATCAGACAGAAAGATGCCAGAGTGATTCCACTGATCCGAGGAGGGGAGAAGGGTTGCAAAGGTTGGATTGCCTGCCCAGGGATGGAGTGCTGAGGCTGGAGCGAGGCCATACCAGGACTGTTTGATCAGGACCACCCAGTTCACAGCTCCTGCGTGTCCTTTAAAACATGCTGTCTTCACCCTCAGCCCAGAGCTTTTTGAAGGCAACGCCTGGTGCTTGGATGGCTTGAATTCCCAGACCTCAGCATGGACAATTAACAAATGAAATCTGAGAAGTCTGACAAGCCTCTTCCATCTGGATAGGAAGGCTAAGGGTAGCCTCCCACTACTTCAGAGCTAGTGGAACACATGGTTTGTCACATGTTCTTTGGATCTGTCTTCAGCGAGGAAAACTATTTATTTTTTTTTTTTCTGAGTCAGAGTCTCACTATATCACCCTCAGTAGAGTGCTATGGTGTCAAAGCTCACAGCTCACAGCAATCCCAAACTCCTAGGCTTAAGTGATTCTCTTGCCTCAGCCTCCCAAGAAGCTGGGAGTACAGGTGCCTGCCACAACACCCAGCTATTTTTTTGTTGCAGTTGTCATTTTGTTTAGCAGGCCCAGGCTAGGCTCAAACCTGCCACCCTCAGTGTATGTGGCCGGAGCTCTACCCACTGAGCTATGGGAGCTGCCTGAGGAAAACTCTTTAAAAGTGCTTACTTACATGGTAGACAATGTTCTACGCCTTTTACACATACCATGTGATCATCTTTTTTTTTTTTTTTTTTTTTTAGACAGAGCCTCAAGCTGCCCCCCTGGGTAGAGTGCCTTGGCATTACAGCTCACAGCAACCTCCAACTCCTGGGCTCAAGCGAGTCTCCTGCCTCCGCCTCCCAAGTAGCTGGGACCACAGGCGCCCGCCACAACGCCCAGCTATTTTTTGGTTGCAGCCGTCATTGTTGTTTGGCGAGTCCGGGCTGGGGATTCAAACCCGCCACCTTAGGTGTACATGGCTGGCGCCTTAGCCGGTTGAGCTATAGGCGCCGAGCCCCATGTGATCATCGTACATGTGATAATGGCATGATGTTTGGAATTTGAGTGCATGTAGACCAGTTTAGGAAGAGTGCCAGGAAAATGCTCTTTGGGAGATTAAGTGTTAATAGAACAACTCTCTGGAGTCCTTGGTCACCTTCACCAAGTAGTAGGACCAGGTGAACTGCATACATGATTTAGTAGCAGAGCCTTCCCGAAAGGCACCATGCAGAGGAGATTGATGCCCCACATCCTTGAGCCCAGAGATATGCTGGTGATGAGGGTTTACTGTGATAGCCACAAGAACTAGAAACAATGGCCCCTCTTCCCAATGTTATTAAAACAGTAAACTATCAGGAAGGGATTTGTTTGAGGCTTTCCATAACACAAATACAAGTGATATCTTGGTCTCAAAGTGACAATTCTCTAAATCTCAGGCAATAAAATATGGGAGATCGATCGCCTCTTTTCTTTTAAGGACACTATATTTTGCCCTTATGTCATTTCTCTGAAAGGGAATGAATTATATTTTTCCCAGTGGAAGCAGCAAGATGAGAATGTCAAAGGCTATGATGGACACATGCTGGTTTTGCTTCCTGGTGACTGCTCTCTTCTGAGACCAGTATCTCTGATGGATCTTTGGGGAGTTCCCTCTAAACCTCTTTAATTTTTAAAGAGACAGTGCCTGGCTCTGTTGCTCAGACTGGAGTACAGCGGCACAGTCACAGCTCACTGTAGCCTCAACTGATCCTTCTACTTCAGCCTCCCTAGTAACTAGAACTACAGGTGCAAGCTGTACTCAGCTAATTTTTCTTACTTTTCTTAAAGATGGAGTCTTACTGTGTTATCCATGCTGGTCTCAAACTCCTGGCCTCAAGCATCTTCCCACCTGGGCCTCCCAGAGTGCTGAAATTACAGGTATGAGCCACCACACCCATCCTTTATCCATATCTTCTGGATGAGCCTGACCTAACTGTCATGTCAGGGGTGAATTCTGACCCAAGCTTAAGCCAGTCAGCATATTCTACACCTCCTCCCACTCCTGCCTTCCCAGTCACAGTGCTAGCTGACGGAAGACACATGGACCACCTTTGCCAGTAACACTCAGGCCCAGTCCTTTAAAGCAGCTTATTTTCTATGAAACTAATATATACTTCTCAAATGAAAGAAACAACTTAACTCTAGCCCAAGACTATGGGGAGGGGGTGGGGAAGGGGAAGGGAGAAGGGTGGCTGGGTAGTGGAAGGGTGACCGGAAAGATCACCTATATTTCTGTCTAACAAGGGTACAAGTGAACTTGTCTAGAACTAGAATGTAAATGTTTTGACACAATGACTACGCAAATGACATGAAATGTATGTGAACCAGCTTGATGAAAGTATTTCAAAATGTATATGAAAACACTACACTGTACCCCATGTTTGCATTAATGTATACAGCTATAATTTAATTAAAAAAAAAACCTATATGCAAAAAAAAAAAAAAAGCAGCTTATTAAAGAAGAAAGGCTCTGTCTGCTGCCAAGTCTGCTGAGAAGTTAGGCTATAAGCTGGGTGCCCCTAATGGGCACCTCTCCTGCACAGGGAAGTTGCCCCCCTGACAATGCGGCCAACAGAGAGGAAGGAGAATTCCGTGGTGATGTCATGTGTGTCATCAGATTAAGCCATGCCTAATACAACTCTTCCTCTACTCCTCATACATAAGTCCCTTTTAACATGGGTTTTCAGTCACTAGAAATCAAGAGTTATTACTCAGTGTCAAGGAAGAGATTCAGGGTCAGAGCCGAAGCAAGGGCGGACCAGGCCTGCTTTCACCTCCTGTCCTTGAACATCCTCCGTTGTTCTAAATGTCAGCACAGCAGCCTTTTTGACAGATAGTTTCATATAGAAATTAATAAACAATAGCAGAGCTTTTTTTTTTCTTTTTTTTTGGCCAGGGCTGGGTTTGAACCCACCATCTTCAGCATATGGGGCCAGCAGTGCCCTACCCTTTTGAGCCACAGGCGCCACCCAGCAGAACTTTTTTAAAATGTACACTTGCTTGCTGGCAAAATAAAAATGGAACTATAGGAGCAAAGAGACTGAATTGACAGAACAAGTGCTCATTGAGCTTCATGGGGTGCTCTGCTAGGGACTTGATGCATATTGTCCCATGGTTGGGTAATCAGACTGTCCCTTTACTGATGGGGAACTGAAACCTGGAGAAGGGACCAACGATTTCCTGAGTCCCATCAGTCCCACACACAGGATGAGGATTTGAACCCAGGGCCACCACCTCACAGGCCACTGCTTAAAACAACCACTCTGTACTGAGCAGAAAGCACATCCTCAGAGCTCTCCAAAGACCTGTCAGAGAGTCTGTAATTCAACAGATACAGGGTAAATATTTGTTGATCAAATACAATAATGAACCTAGAATATTTGCAACCTAGGCCTTCTGTAGTAATCCATCACATAGTCCTTGAAACTCCATGATGCCCAGGAGAATATTAATCTTAGAATTTCTCTGGTAAATTGTCGATTCCTCCATTTTACAGAACAGGTGTTCCAGAGGGAAAAAAAAGACTATATTCATAAAGTTTATTAGAACACATTTCATGCCTTTAGTATGGATGGCTATAGGAGAGCAGGGGGAAGGGAAATGCTTGGAAGGGGAGGCGGATGTGAATGTGCCCTTGAGGGACAGACACTGGACCTGTCCCCGATCTTCACAGTCACTGATAAGCAGTGGCTATAAAGTGCACAGCGATCTCATCCAGGGTCAGGGTCTGTCCTCAGATGATGAACTCATCCAAAGCTCCAATCTCATAGCGTTTGGTCCTTCATAGACCCCTTCATGAGGTTGACCTCAAGGTCCCCATGCTCCTCCCCAGGTCAGATGTGTTTGGGTCCCATTGGTATAGACTCTCAGCCCCTTGTGGATGTCCATATGACTTGGACGTGAGTCCAGGACGGACCAGAGGAAGAGCAGAGATCACATTCTGTGTGATGTAGGAACGAGTCCACAGATGTTTGTGTTTCCAGATTTCAATCATATTTGCTTTCTTTTTTTTTTTTTGAGACAGAGCCTCAAGCTGTCCCCCTGGGTAGAGTGCCGTGGCATTACAGCTCATAGCAACCTCCAACTCCTGGGCTCAAGCGAGTCTCCTGCCTCTGCCTCCCAAGTAGCTGGGACCACAGGCGCCCGCCACAACGCCCGGCTATTTTTTGGTTGCAGCCATCATTGTTGTTTGGCAGGTCCGGGCTGGGGATTCGAACCCGCCACCTTAGGTGTACGTGGCTGGCGCCTTAGCCGGTTGAGCTATAGGCGCCGAGCCCATATTTGCTTTCTGAAGAGGGTTGGTCACTGTCATCTTTGATGTGTCCTACCTAATACGGCTTGTAACATAGGCCTGACTTTCCTCTGTCCTCGGGGCACAAGAAAGAAACTGCCTTTGACCCATGTCCCACAGTCTTCAAAAGCATTTTACAGAGAGTCCTGGCTGTGTTAATATAAAGACACAAACTCAATTGCTAGCGCACAAAGTGGTGATCTAAGTGTTTGAGAACCTTCAGGGCATAGGCACTGATGAGTTAGAGTGGAATCAACACATTAGTTCCCCTAACCCTAACCATGGAGAGAAGAATCTAAGAGAGAGCTCTGAGCTCCTCACCTACCTCTGTGGGTCACTACATCTGGACCATCCAGTCCCCTGCAGGTATCTGCTGCCTACTTCCCTCCCAAAGGCAGGGACCTCCTACCAATTTTCAGCCACTCCTTCCACCATCTTTCTTCTCAGCCTCTAACCTCTCTTGCCCAGATCTCTTTCTTGATCTGCACGTGCACACTGTCCCCTGGCCCTCTCCAAAGGCAGGAGAGGGCCTCTACAGGCATCTCAGAGCCAACCTTTCTGAGATCAAACTCATCAACTCCTGTGCACAAACACACAAAACTCTTCTGTCATCCCATCTGATGCCGGGCCCTGCAACCTGGTCACATTTCTCTGTATCGCCTTCTCTCTATCCCTGGGACCACTACCTGGGTGTAATCCCACACAGCCTATCACCTGGAGTACTGCCACAGTCTCTACCCAAGGTTTCTCTGTCATCCATAAGCTGTGTGAGCTCTGATTCAGGTCTTCTAGGGCATCTGCAATTCCAGCCACCCAGGCAAGGCCAGTGATGCTGGTGCAGGCACCACACGTTGAGCATTAAAGTTCTGGACAATCCCCTTGCCTGTAGTGTCACCCACCTCTGCTATAGCCCGAGGGTCCTTCTGACATTCACACTGGTTCATGCTCCACCCCTGAGTAGAAACTTCCCCCTCAACTTGCTCCCACAGATCCCAAAAGGAAGCACCTGCACTGCTTCACTATGACCCCGCACATGTCATGTACTTAATACATGCCCTGCCCTCCCCAGAACCCCAACCCACCATGCTGTTGCCCTCCCCAGAGGAGCCTCCGCTGATCTCACCTGTGAGCCTCCCAGACACATGCCTCTCCTCTCTGCCATGGCATTTGTCACATGGCGCTACAGTCATCTTGTCACTGGTCTTTCACTCTAAGGCCTAAGGGAGCAGGCGCCAAGTCCCTGGGACTCTCCATAGCAGAAGGGTCCTGCCCTTCACACACCACCACAGCGTTCACTAGGGATCTTGAAAAGACAGAGGACACCTCCCCAGGACCTCTCTCGTCCTTCATCCTTCCCCTGGTCTGAGAGCCCGCTGGAAGGCCTGGGGCCAAATTCAGTCTTCCCTGGGGTACATGCACACAGCAGTTTTAGCAGAAAGTAAACCACCCCTTTCCCTAATTAGCTGACAGCGGCAAGAGCTCCCCTATCACTCTGCCTGCAGGCTTTAAGCTCGAAGGCTCAGAGTAATATCTTGTGATAGAAGTTAATACTGAATGTAGTAAATTACATCATCTCAGACTAATCACACTTAATCCCACTATGTTTATTTTAAAACAATGGAGCATTTCTGATCAAAAGGAAGTAGATGTATATAAAGATAGAAAGAGTTTTCCCTCCTGTTGTGTTACAGTTATTCTCTCCTTTAACAGATATTTTCTGAGCTCCCCGCACATGTGCTGGGAAGACTGATGAGGTGCTACATCTGCCAGGCCCACATCCTAAGAGAAGGCAGATAAATTGTCTGATAGCCTATTGTCCCCTGGGGACCAGTGCCACTGCAGGGGCGCTGCTGCTCCATGACCCATCCCTCTCACCTAACTCAGGCCTTCACAGCAATGTTCCCTGCCTCCAAAGCTGCCCCACAGAAAGCACACATCACAAATGTCATCAGGTACATTGCCGGGCTCAGTGAAGAAAGACTCTGAGGGCCCTCCAGGGCTCGTGGTGGTCCTGGGGAGGCAGGTGTAATTCAGATGTGATAAAAGTACTCCACCATCTCTGTCTGCCTAAGCCTCAGGGCTTATGGTAAGGTTCTGTGTTGCATACAAGTCATCGCAGTCTTGAGGTTTCTGCAGGTCTGAATCCTGGCCCAGCTAACCTGGCTCTCTGTTCTGCATCTTACAAAGCAGAAATCAAGGCATAGTCTGGCCTTGTTCTTTTCAGAGGCTCAACTGCAAGCACCACTCGTAAGTCCCTCCAGAATGTCAGCAAATTCACTTCCTTGCAGCTGTACAATTCACAATATCTTGCTTCTTCATACCCAGCAATGGGGAGAGACAGACTATTGCTTTTGAAAGGTTATGGAGCCAAAGGCAAAAGACCATTCTGAGGCACAAGATGAAAGGAAAACAGAGTTCCAGTTTGTGCAATTAAAGTGGCTTTATTCCACCTGGGTACAGGTAGGTAGGATGAGATCTCCATCTGGGAAGAAATCCACTTGTGGGTATTGGTAGACAGGGAATTTAAAGGGCTAGGGCGACAAGGATTGGTCCGTCCACCACTTTCTGGGAGGGGGGTACACTCCATTCTTCCTGGGCGGGTCAGTCCCACTTGGGTGGGGGAGGTCTATTTGGGTGAGTACACTGGATTCTATCATTCCAGCCTTTTTAGTTTATTATAAGGAAGTGGGATGATGGGCGTGATATCTCTTTGACTACATCTTGTGGCAGGAGGAGCTGCATGGGCTGCTTATAAAGAGAATGGGAGGAGAAGGGGAATGGGGTAATGGAATGGTATAGAAACTCTTTAGCTTTTTCAGTCTGAGCTGGTTGGTATCCAGTAGGGTGAGGCTATGAGGAGTTGTTTCCAGGTGACTGTCTAGTTAATAAATCAAGCCAAAACTGAGAATGAGAAAATCATAATTAGTGACCTTATCAGACAATAACCAAAGAGGAAGATGGACAGTGAGAGGTGGGAACCAGTTGAAGTTGCCAGGGCTGCCAGCAATCCTAAGAGGACATCTAATACCCATTACTGAGATCTCTGCCCACTTTCAGCGGATTTTTATAAGGTGGCAGCATGGATAAGTTGCTCCCATGTTCGTTAGAAAAGAGAAAAGATTGGCTTACCTTCTATTAGCAAAAATACCTAGAGTTCAGTTTTTCAGGACGGTGTCCAGGAGGCATTCTGATTTTCCAGGGGTCATTGATCTTTTGCAGCTAGGCTCAGGAGGGAATGTCAGCCACTTTCTGAGAACATCTGCACCAGATCTTCAGAAAGACCTGGGCAACCAGACCTCTGCAGGCTGGACATGGTTTGGGGGGATTAGATTTAGGGCACTGCTTTGCCCAGAAGCCTGGTTTGCTGCATTTAAAGCGTGATCCTGGGGAAGATTTTTTTTTTTTTTTTTTGGAATGCCTTATGGTGTTTTAAGACATAGCCAGGTTTTCCTTAATGGCAGAAGCCAATACTGGACCTCTGAGAGACACTGCCACTCCTTGAAGGCCAGATCAATGAGATTTTACTGGGAAGTCTGAGGACTCTGAGGGAAATTCTCCCATTTTTTTCCTACCACCTGCGGCAGAGGGTGGGTGGGGAGGGGAGTATGGGGTATTGTTTAAGGGAAGGATATGGATATGGGGGTTGGAGGGCAATGAAAATGGACACCTAGGCTCGGCGCCTATAGCTCAACCGGCTAAGGCGCCAGCCACGTACACCTAAGGTGGCGGGTTCGAATCCCCAG
>NW_003852457.1:8363562-8368115 GCF_000181295.1 Otolemur garnettii
AAAAAAAAAAAAAAAGAAAATGGACACCTAAAAGAGGTATCCCACACAGAGAAACTTCCCAGGTGTTCTGATCAAGAGAATGGAGAGATTATATTGGGGGGGGGGGGCGCTGGAGAGGAGCAGGAGGGGCTGCGGAAGGGTATCAGGAGAAGCAGGTGTTACCTACGCCAGGAGAATCTGAGAAGGTTCACAGGACAGACATAGGGAAGGAATATTTCAGAGTATGAGAAATGCCTGGATATAAGGGATCTCTGACCATTTGCCTAATTTTTGACAATAATTATTGAGATCAGTGAGAATTGAGAGATTGAAGGTGTTGTGTTCAGACCACTGCAAGCCACCATCAAGCTTGTATGTAGGCCAAGCAGTATTACAGAAAAAAATTAGACATTTTGACTTGAGGTTAGGATAGAGCTTGAGAGGCTTGAGGTGAGTTAGAAGACAGCTTAGAGGTGAAGAAGGGGGAATTTGTGACTGAGTAGTGACCATATCAGACACTGGAGATAGACAATAAATGAGAGTAAAGCTAAGATATAAAGAGAACTTTTGAGGGGTGAAAGGAAGAACAAAATGACCAAGACTGCAGCCAGAGAGGACCTGGCCTCTACATGTGGCTGTCAGCCAAAAATGGATCCAGACCTCCGGGAGGGCACTGGGTGGGTGAGCCTGGCTCATGGAACTACTGAAAATAGCCCAGCCCACAGTAGGGCAATGGACCAACAACCCTGGCTCATTGAGGCTGGTGTCAGGAGATTACCTGGACTCCTGACCAAGGATTAGTCCATCCACCACTTCCTGGGAGAGACATACACTCCATTCTTCCTGGGCAGGTCAGTCCCACTTGGGTGGAGCAAATCTATTTGGGTGGGTACACTGGATTCTATCCGGTGGTCTACCTTTGATCAAAAGAAGGCCTGGCCTCTGCATGTGACCTTAACCAGCCAGAGGGTTCTAGGCCCACAGTAAGGCACCAGAGGGGTGAGGCTGGGGAACCAGCAGGAGCCCAGGCCTACAAGAGAGCATCCTCAAACATGAGGTACTGGGCAGGTGGTCAAGCCCGGCTCACTGGGGTGGCCGGGGCTAAGATCAGGAAGGCAAAGGACTCCACATCTGAAACCAGTCAGAAAAAATGAGGCTGGAGTAACAAGCCAGAGTCCAGGCCTACTAGAAGGCAATCCCAAACACGAGGCACTGGATGACAGACAAACCTGGCTGGGGAGGCCAGGGCTGGGATTAGGGAAGCAAGGCATCCACCTGTGAAACCAGCCAGAAAAAAAATGGAGGAGAAGGAAGTAAGAGATCCAGAGATGGAGGGAGAGGGAAAGAGGAAATTAAGAGTAGAAGGTGGGAAAAGAAGTTTTAAAAAATTTTGGAAAAGCAGTTCTAGACAAAAAAGCTCACCATTAGATGGGTGAAGTTTAGAGTCAGAGAGATTTCCTGTTTTCTTTTGTCTTACCAGAAGAGTCCATTTAGCTAGGCCCAATGGGGTATACTTCAGCCCCCCCCAAAGGGGCTTCTTCCCTTCCCAGATTTGGCACCAAATGAAAGGTTATGGATATGAAACTAATTTATAGCTTTCATAGGAAAGCTATAACCCAATTTTAACCCAAGAATATGGGGAAGAGGGAGGGGAGGGGGGAGGATGGGTGGAGGGAGGTCGATTGGTGGGATCACATCTGTGGTTTATCCTATGGGAGTATATGTGACTCTTTCTAAATGTAGAATATAAATGTCTTAACACAATAACTAAGAAAATGACATGAAGGCTATGTTAACCAGATGGATGAAAGTATTTCAAACTGTATAGAGAAACAACACATTGTACCCCATGCTAGTATAAATGTACACAGCTATGATTTAATTAAAAAAAAAGAAAGAAAGAAAGGTTATGGAGCCAAAGATGAAAGATTATTCCAAGGTGTGAGATAAAAGGAAAACAGGAGTCCTGGTTGGTACGATTAAAATGGCTTTTATTCCACCTGAGTGCAGGTGGGGTGAGATCTCCAACTGGGAAGAAACCCACACCTGGGTAATGGTGGACAGGGGATTTAAAGGGCTAGGAAGACAAGGATTGGTCCGTCCACCACTTCCTGGGAGGGATATACACTCCATTCTTCCTGGGTGGGTCAGTCCCACATGGGTACGGCAGGTCTATTTGGGTAGGTCTCCTATTCAGGGAAAGTGTAGAGCCCTTTGTTCCCTCTTTTTATCAATCATCACTGAAGGCTGTTTGCTGGAACTCCCCTATGTTGTCTCTCCTAGGGCTTGGATTTGCCCATGACATGGAGGCTGGGTTCCAGGAGCAAACTGGATGACACTTTTAGAGCAATCCTGAGCAAAAACAAGAAAGCTGGAGATATTACATTACCAGATTTCAAAATTCATTACAAATACACAGTAACCAAAACAGCATGTGACTGCCATAAAAACAGATGTGTGGGTAAATGGAACAGAATGGAGAACTCAGATATAATCCATGCATTTACAGCCAACTCAGCTTACAATGGGGAATGGACAGAGCTGGGCAAACCGGATATCCGTGTGCAAAAGAAATTGAGTTAGACTGAATTAAGAACTTGAATTTAAGAACTGAAACTGTGAAACTACTAGAAGAAAATATTGGGAAAGGGCTCCGGGACACTGGTCTAGACAAAGATTTCTTAGGTAAGACCTCAAAAACACAGGCAACAAAAGCAAGAACAGACATTTAGGATTACATCAAGCTGAAAAGCTTCTGTGCAGGAAACAATCAACAAAGTGAATATAACACACATAGGGAAAATATTTGCAGCTATCCAACAGACAAGAAATTAATAACCAAAATATCTAAGAAGTTCAAACAACTCAGTAGCAAAAAAATAAATGATTTTAAAATGGGCAGAAGATCTCAACAGCCATTTCTCAAAATAAAATGTACAAATGACCAAACAGGTAGATGAAATAATGCTCAATATCATGGCTTGGCGCCCAGAGGGCACCAGCCACATACACTGAGGCTGGCAGGTTTGAGCCCCGCCCAGCCCTGCTAAACAACAATGACAGCTCCAGTCAAAAAATAGCCAGGTGTTGTGGTAGGCGCCTATAGTCCCAGCTACTCGGGAGGCTGAAGCAAGAGAATCGTTTAAGCCCAAAGAGTTTGAGGTTGTGAGCTATAATGCCATGGCACTCTACTGAGGGAGACATAGTGAGACTCTGTCTAAAAAAAAAAAAAAATGCTCAACATCACTAATCATCAGAGAAATGCAAATCAAAACAACAATGAGATATCTCACCCCCAGTAAAATCTGCTTATCTCAAAAAGACAGCCAAGAACAGATGCTGGCAAGAATGCAGAGAATGGGAAACTCTTGACACTTGGTGGGAATGTAAATTAGTACAGCCACTATGGAGAACAGTGATGGAAATTCTTCAAAAAACTAAAAATAGGCTCAACACCCCTAGCTCAGAGGTTAGGGTGCCAGCCACATACACCAGGGATGGCAGATTCAAATCCGGCCCAGGCCTGCTAAACAACAATGACAACTACAACTACAACAAAAAAATAGCTGGGCATTGTGGCAGACGCCTGTAGTCCCAGCAACTTAGGAGGCTGAGGCAAGAGAATCACTAAAGCCCAAGAGTTTGAGGTTGCTGTGAGCTGTGACTTTACGACACTCTACCAAGGGTGACATAGTAAGACTCTACTCTGTCTCAAAAAAAAAAGCTCATGGCTTGGTGCCTATGGCTCAAGCGGCTAAAGTGCCAGCCACAACCTAAGCTAGTGGGTTCAAATCCAGCCCAGGCCCACCAAACAACAATGACGGCAGCAACCAAAAAATAACCAGGTGTTGTGGCAGGCACCTGTAGTCCCAGCTGCTCAGGAGGAGGAGGCAGAATTGCTTGAGCCCAGGAGTCGGAGGTTGCTGTGAGCTGTGAACACAGCATTCTACCCAGGGCACAGCTTGAGGCTCTGTCTCAAAAACATAAATAAATAAATAAAGTTCACATCTGTACTCCTAGCACTCTGGGAGGCCAAGGTGGGTGGATAGCCTGAGCTCAGGAGTTTGAGACCAGCCTGAGCAAGAGCAAGACCCCTGTCTCTAAAAATAAAATAGCTGGGTGTTGTGGCTGGTGCCTGTACTCCCACATACTGGAGAGGCTGAGGCAAGAGAATTCCTTCAGCCCCAGAATTTGAAGTTGCTATGAGCTATGATGTCCCAGGGTGACTGAGTGAGACTCTATCCCGGAAAAAAAAAACAAAACTAAAAATAGAACTTCCACATGATCTAGCAATTCCACCCTGGAGGATATATCCAAAAGAAAGAAAATCAATATATCTAAGAGATATCTGCACTCCCATGTTTATTGCAACACTATTCACAATAGCCAAAATATGGAGTCAATCTGAGAAGCCACCAGCAAATGAAAAGATAAAGGAAATGTGATATGTATACACAATGGAATAATATTCAGCCTTAAAAAAGAATGAAGTGGCTCGGCGCCTATGGCTCAAGTGGCTAAGGTGCCAGCCACATACACCTAAGGTGGCAGGTTCGAATCCAGCCCAGGCCTGC
>NW_003852457.1:8368268-8395574 GCF_000181295.1 Otolemur garnettii
ATAGCTTGAGGCTCTGTCTCAAAAAAAATAAAAATTAAAAAAAAAAAGAATGAAGTGCTATCATTTGCAGCAACACAGAAGGAACCATAATGTTAAATGAAATAAGCCAAGCACAGAAAAACATCACATGTTTTTCATTCAGACATGAGAGCTAAAAGAAAAAGTGAATCTCATAAAAATAGAGCAGATTAGTTGTTACCAGAGGCTGGGGATAAGAGAGGATAAAGGAGAGAAGAAGGGAGAAAAATAATATGAATGTATTTATTACCACTGACCTATACACTTAAAAGTGGCAAGGATGACAAATTACATATATTTTTACCTCAGTGAAAAATAAAGGGCACACCCTGTACAACCTCTATTTTAATTACTTCCAAGTCAGCTGATTAGCGACCTTAATTACATCTGAAAAGATACCTTCTTCTTAGCCAAAAAAGCCATAACTTATAATAGGAGTGAAATTCTGTCCTATTCATGACTCCCTCCCACATCCAGGGAATGGTATTTCACCAGGCATGTGCACCAGGAGGCAGAAATCTTGGAGCCATCTCCCAGAATTCTTTCCAGCATGGATTCCTTCCTCCACAGCATTCCAGGGAAATTCAGGCATCTCAAGCTTGTTAAACACAGGCCACCACAGAGTCAGCTGTCAGTCAACCAAACAAGTAAGAGATCAGAGCCACTCCCACTACAGGAAAGAATCTGTGGTCCCCCTGCACGCACATCCTGGAGCCCAGAATTCCTAGGCCACACTTCTATCCACCTGGTCCTTCTGCACTGCTGACCCGGTGACTCAACCCAGAGGCTTTCTGCCATGCCCCTCCACTCTGGAAGGACCCAGCATAGCTCACTGTGCACCTTTTCAGAGGGAAAAATTTCCCAGTGAGGTTCAGAGAAACTCAGGGGCACTTAAGAATTCCCTCCACACCATTCAAAATGACATTCTGTCTTGGCCAAATAGCCTGTTACCCAGGAAGAAAAATTAAATTTTAAACATGAGTTGTAGAGTAGGTGGTGATGGATGGCAAGTAATGGAATTGGCAAGTGGAGCTTTACATTGTAGGCAGCCCTGGCTGCGGAGTAATTGCTTTCTCTGGAGCAGCAGTTTAAGTTTGGACATCAGCTTAGCTCTGACAGAGCCTAGGAGGAATCCAGCATTGCCTCTATGATTAGAATTTTGAGGAACTTTGCTCCCTGCGCTTTGGAGTTCTTTAATACAAAGAACAGGAAAAATAAAATCTGAGAGAAGGAGAAATAAGCATCACTTTCAGAATATTCTTTGATTTTTAAAATCATCCCAGTCCCCCTGAAGTAAACGCGAGTGAGGGTTTTTCTCTACACATCAAAACATGCAGAAGCCTCAGAAGGAAATATTGCTCTGGCCGAGTTCCAACGTCTGCTCTGCCCCAGCCTCGGCGAGTTGAGGCCTGTCCCCCACAGCCTTTTCATCACCTAATCCTCAGGGGAGGGAGGTTCCATCCTGACCCCAAGGACCCCACACTGTGTTCAGTCACCTCTCTCCTTCTCCTGCCCTACCCTGTTACTACAAGAAGAGTCAAACCTCAGAAACAAGAAGGCCAATTTTCAGCACCACCACCAACACTATTAAAAAGCAACAACAACAACAACAAAAAAAAAACCCTTCCTCCAAAGAATTTCTCTTCCTCCCCTTCCTGGCAGGATTCAAAAACAAACACAAAATAACCACAATCACAACAATGAGATTATCATCATGTCCCAGGTTTTTGCATTTTGTTTTTCATTATTTTCATGGAGCTTTCACATCTTTAATATTTTTCAACCTCTTCTTTAAGGATCCCCCCACCCCACCCCAGGCCTCAGGGCAGAAGCAAGTAAAACAGATGTGATAGGTCTTTTCTTCCAGAGGTATTTTTGGAACCATCCTCACATTTCTTTCCCCTCTGGGCCAAGATCTGATTCAGATGCACAACTGGAGATCTCTGTCTGAGAAGAGTGCCCAGGTGGGGAGATTGCTGACCTTGCTATGCAGCCCAGGAGCACTTCTGTGAAACTCTGTTCTTGTGCCCTGTTCACCAAATGCACGAATTCACTAGCTTCTTCAAACTATAGTCATTCCTCAGTATCTCCCGGGGAGATTGGTTCCAGGACTCCCTGTGGATACCAAAATCCCCAGCTGCTCAAGGCCCTGGTGTAAAGTGGCTCTGGGTTTGTATATAACCTGTGCACATCCTCCTGTACGCTTTAAATCCTCCCCCGATATCCAGTGCAATGTAAATACTATGTAAAGAGTTGCTGTACTGCATCATTTTTCATTTTTATTATTTTTATCATATTATTTTTCATTGATTTTTTTCCAAATAGCTTTGATCCTTAGTTGACTGAATTCACAGATGTGAAACCCGAGGACGCAGAAGGCCACTGTATTTGTCCCCTCAGCAAATGATTCCCAGTCATCATCTCAAATTCGCCAACTGGTACGATATTCCAGTTTAACTCTGGAGTACCATTTATGGACAAGCTAATCTCAGTGGAATCACTGAGGTACATTTCGAATCAGGCACTACCTGGGGTGCTACGCAGGAGTTAAGAGGGAGAGAAGTTGATTATCTGTACAATCCACTGACAGTCATTCGTGTATCGCCTATGCCTTTACTGCTCTAAATTTCTGTTTCATCTTCTATTTTTAGGCATGTCATGAGTCAGTTGAAGATTAGCTGTCCTCCGAGGTTTCTTCTAGTTCTGAGAATCTATGATTTTATTTAATATTCAACAGGCTTGTGGACAAATATGATGGATGGGGAAATATTTATGAACTATAAAAATACCAACAACTATATGAGATTACTGTTAATAATTCAACCATCACTGTGTCTTGTCCATTCGCCCAGTGTGTGAGGACCTCAGGGACTGTACCTTGCAGTGTCAGGTTACCAGTTTCAAGGAGCTGTTCACTAGGACAACCATCAGATCTCACCTTGTACTTGGTGGCTGCTCAGGTGCCAGCACTGGTGGATCACGCCAGCCTGGAGGTGGCCTTCAGGCTGCCAGACTCTTAAGAATCCCTCCACACGTGTGTCCCTTTCTTCCTCCAGCCTTTATCGTGTGCCACAGGCGCCAGCAGTGGTGAGGGATGTAGCACTGTCACCCAACCCTACAACCACACTTTGTGAGCCACTTTGGGGAGGCAGGGGCTGCTGAAGGTCACTGTCTTCCTTAGATCACCTGTTTTTCACGAATCCCCTCAATATCAGTAGTTTTGTGGGGTTTGGGGTTGATGCTTGTTTCTTTTTCCACTTCGGGAAAGTCTTTGTAGGATATTGCCTGATGTCCTTGCCTGATGCCTTTGTTTTCTATTGAATGGTGGAAACTATAAGTGGAGAAGTTATTAGAAATGTTCAGTAAAGATGATTAATGTAGATGAATTTTAAAATTGAAGGTTCTCAATTAGTAGCATTGGTAATTTTGCTGTAAACTTTCCTTTAATTCATAGCTGAGATGGGTTAGTTCTAATTAAAAATACCATCAAGGCTGGAGGTTTTTATTTCTTTTCAATTGTATGTGATATAGGTTTTGTTGTAATTGTTCTATTTGTATTTCTTAGTAAATCAATCCAATGGACAAATGAGATAGAAACCACACATAAGGGTATTTATTTTTGCCATGTGGCCATTTTAAGACAGTTTAAAATCTATTTATTATTGTTTAGAATTAAATATTCAATATTTACTGCTCTAATTTCTGTGTTGTTTCTATGGAAACACACATATTTATCATAAAATGCAATGCTATGGTTCATTGCGATTTATTTATTTTTAAAGCCAGTTTTTGTTTTTGTTTTTGTTTTTTTGAGACGGAGCCTCTATCCCCCTGGGTAGAGTGCCATGGCATCATGCTCACAGCAACCTCTAACTCCTGGGCTCAAGCGAGTCTCCTGCCTCAGCCTCCCAAGTAGCTGGGACTACAGGCACCCGCCACAACGCCTGGCCAATTTTTGGTTGCAGCTATCATTGTTGTTTGGCGGGCCCAGGCTGGGGATTCGAACCCGCCACCTTAGGTGTATGTGGCTGGCGCCTTAGCCGCTTGAGCCACAGGCGCCGAGCCTTAAAGCCAGTTTTGAATATCACTTCATGTATCCAAATGCTTTCTTACTATTTTGTCTTTGGTATGGAGCAGGTGTCGGCTAATGCAGAAACATTAGTAAGGCAAGTTCCACCATAAATAATGCAAATATTTTGCTTGAGAAATTTCTGCATTTAAAATCTTTAACCAAACTGAGCAGCATGTCCCAGGATCAATCTGACACTTGGTTTTTGTGATTTTGCTGTGACCAGAAACACACAGTTCGATGACTGCCCTCCTCGTTCTCCTTCAGCCTGCAAAGAACGTCCTCAATGCTAATAGGCAAGACTGAGATTAGACAGTTTGGAATCAGAGAGATGCCACAGGAAAATCAACATACCAACATCATTTTAGAGCAGGGTTAGTACATCTAATCAATACGGATACATCTGAAACCTGATTTTGTGCTCTGTTGCCTCAAAAGGCAGAAACTGGAGTTGGGAACAGTGCAGCCTTTAGCCGACCAAGTGGGAATCTGAGGACCAAGCCAAGAGGTCTTGGAGAAGGGCAGGGCTGAGCCTCCCAGCTCAGTGTTGGCAGCACAGGTCACCCCAGGGGAGCAGCTGGTAACTCTGGAGCCCTTGCCCATGAATGTCAGACAATGGGTCTGTCTAGGAGAAGCCTTGAGGAGCTTGGTTGCAAAATGCATTGTGTTGCTCTGAGTCCCTGAGGCCTTGAACTGAGAACACAAAAGAAATGGCCCTGGTTCACTCCCACCCGTGCCTGAGACCCAGCCGTGGGCCCTGAAGCTCTCTGGCTCCACCATCTCTCCCAGGCATCACTAGGACTTCTTTTAGTCAGAGATGGCAGATTGAACACACTTTTCCCATGGGCCCTCCTGAAGACCCTTTGGAGAGTGAGGCATGTGCAGTGAGCACAGACCCAAGTGGACAGAGTGAAGGGAGAGGAGCTTCCCACAGCATCTGTGGCTGTCACTCACTGAAGCCAGTGCCCAGGTGGTCACAGGGGAGGAGAATTCTCTCTTTAGGCACCCAACCAGATGTGCTGGGAGCCCACACACACCAACAGCAGGAGTCTCCCTGGAGGGACGCACCTCACACAGCACAGCAAGGTGTATGGAGAGCTTCCTGCCAGTCTTCCCAGCCAGGGGCCACCAGAACATGAAAACAGATGCAAAATAAACAAATGGGGGGGCTCGGCGCCTATAGCTCAACCGGCTAAGGCGCCAGCCACGTACACCTAAGGTGGCGGGTTCGAATCCCCAGCCTGGACCCGTCAAACAACAATGACGGCTGCAACCAAAAAATAGCCGGGCGTTGTGGCGGGCGCCTGTGGTCCCAGCTACTTGGGAGGCGGAGGCAGGAGACTCGCTTGAGCCCAGGAGTTGGAGGTTGCTGTGAGCTGTAATGCCACGGCACTCTACCCAGGGGGACAGCTTGAGGCTCTGTCTAAAAAAAAAAAAAAAAAAAAAACAAATGGGGGCAAAACCATGGTGTTCGTGGTGGGAAAAGAAAGCTTCAAAAGCACAACTGCTGATGTCCTACAGGTGATGAGAGATGGTGCAGCCAACCAGACGAAATGTTGTCATGAGCACTGAGAGATTTAGACAGAGCATCCCACGGGTCCCCTATGGTGTCCCCCCATCCTGCCTAGCCTGGGCAGAGGCCCTTTCTGTCCATGGGACCCTGTCTCATTGCCTTCAGGCTGTGGTAACAAAGCCATGGCAGGGTGGCTCACAGACAACAGAAAGTCAGGGCTCTGGCAGAGTCGGTGTATGGTAAGGGCCCAGTTCCTGGTTCACAGATGCACTTTCTCCAGTGTCCTCATGCAGTAGGAGTGACTGTTAGTCCCTAGGGTCCCTTATAAGGGCTGTAGTCCTAATAACAAGGGCTTGCCTTCAGGACCTAAATACCTCCCAGAGGCCCCACCTCCAAAATGTCATCCCCTTGGGGATTAGGAGTTCTGCAAATGAGGGACACAAAAGTTCAGACCACAGCAGTGTCCCTGACAGCAGCGAGGCCTATCAGATCTGGATATAAGGGACAACCTGAGCCCAGGGCCCTCCACATGCTGCAACTGCCTGTGCTACCCTCCAGGACTGAGGGACAATGTCGCCTCTGGGCCTCCTTGGTGGAGCTGTCCCTGCAATCCTGCAGACCGAGGGCAGAGCAGTGTGGCACCAGGGCTAGGAATGTAGGTGCTGTATGATTTCCACACAGCAGAGAACTGGGAAGGATCCCCTCTGCATCCTCCAAGGGAGCCACTGGGTTTCACCAAGAAGACAAGGAAATTTAATGAAACCCCAACTAGTGGGGCCTCATTCCCAGTGTTGTCTTCAGAGGGGGAGCCATTGGCATTCAGATCCAGCAACAGGAGAGAGAGAGAGAAGGGAGACGCCCCTAATGACCCCTCCCTGAGAGCCTGAAGATAATGCCACACTGATTGTGCCAGCTCTCACCAGAGCTCTTTGTTGGGAGAAAGGCTTTAATCAGTGGCCACTCGGTCAGGCCCGGCAGGTGTCCTCCTGTGCCCCTCCCCAGTGGTGTGCTCTGCCCAGCACTCTCCCTCACTCAGGGTGATCCAATGACATGTGTTTCAACCTGCCTTCTTGTGAGCTCTGTCCTCCCCGAGCCACTCCAGTTTCGCAAAAGCTGGGAAGTAGAATTTGTTGCATCAAATCATAAAAAAATCAGTTTGCAGAAGAGACAGACCCACCTCAGCCCCTTGTGGCTGTGGCATCTGCCTTGGGACCAAGGGCTGCTTCCCTGCCAGTGTATCTGCGGAGCAAATGAGTGACCCGCCTGCTCCTGGTCTCCCTGTCAGAGAAGAGGGCACCTTCTGTGGCTTTAGCTGAACTGCCAGAGTCCCTGTGCCCCCAGCCCTGCCGTGAATCCCATTGTCACCACCTCCTGGGTCACAGACTTTGCCAGCACATGTTCCTGTGCCCGCTTATAGCTGTTTCCCCACACCTGGGTCAGTACTGGGCACACAGGAGGTGCTCAGTGAGTATGTCTTGGTCAATTAATGAATCCCTCGAGTCCCAAAATCATCTGTGTCTATGGTGCCTTTTTGGGAAATCCTATGGAAAGGTCCTCAGTTCAGTTCTGTTTGCCCAGAAGCCCGTGTGTCCACTGTCACTGCACCAGCTCCCTGGACACTGCTACTTTTCTAGGCACTGGCCCAGTCCTGCCCCAATGTCCTGGAGCACCTGTCATGAGAAAGACAGGCTGAGTCCCTGCTTGTCCTTGCTCCAGAAACCTTCAGGAAGCTGCACTGCTCCCAGTCAGGGCTGTGGTCCTGTCCTTAGGACCTGAGACGTGAGAGCCAGGAGAGTCTCCCCTTGAGATTCCTCCTTTGGGAATAGCATCCTCTGTCACGGGAGCCCTCATGTACTATAGAACCCCCTGGGGCAGGACTGTGCACTCATATGTGTGACTGTGTGTGTGTTTGTGTGCTTGTGTGTACACACATGTGTTTGTGTGGGGGAGAGAAGAGGACCTACTGATCATTTACCTGTCTTTGTGTGCAAGTGTGTAAATGCATGTGTGTGCACTTGTGTGCATGTGCACGTTTGGACAGGGTGGTCTGCATGTTGGCCGCGGTGCTCTGCTCCATTCCTGCCCTGCCACACTTCCCAGAATCCTTTGCAGCATGCCCTGGGCCAATTGGCCAATGAGAAGCCCAGGAAGATGAGGGGGCACCTGTCCCTTTTCCCTGCTGGGGCAGTCCTGTGTCCCTCCAGCCCCAGTGATCCTGTTGCTGCTCCCCTCAAACATCCACTCAACCTGCTGATGTCCTACCACTCCCTTGACACAGGGTCTGGCAAGGATTTTCTGGTTGTGTCATAGCAGGGACAGTGATAGAGACAGTAAGAGTAGAGACAGCATGGAGGAAGGTCTCTGGCTGCACCTCAGCATCATGGCAAACTCAGGACTGGTACAGTCCTGGGAACAGAAGTTCCTAGGCCAGGAATTCCCAGTTCCATGGAAGCCTTATGTCGAGAAGACACCTCTGACACCCTGAGGTGCTGGCCGCGTGGAAGACCAGCAACCAAGGCCCAAGGCTGTGGGGATGAGGAGGGCAAGCCCGTGTCTTATAGCAGCAGTGGGGCCCACTGGTCCTCTGAGGAACTCAAGCCTCCCCTTTGCCTCCAGCTAGTACAGATGTCCCCACATGAGCCCCCACTTCTCCTGCGGGAGCCAGCCCCGGGCTCCTGGGCTTCTGAATTGAGGTAGGTCTCATGACTCCCTGTGTACCCCAAACCCAGGGCCCAGGGGCACAAGTTCCAGAATAGGCAGTGGAGGTCACCCTTGGGAATTCAGAGGACCAAGCTCTTGCTGTGCACCCCCTATGCTACCCCCTGGACCAGGCCCTGGCTGTCCCAGCCCCTTTGTGCTGCTGGAGAAACTCCAGCTGCACTGTGACTGGCCCTAAAGGGTAGTACATTTGCAGGACCAGCAGCGCCTGGTGGTACAGGGCCCCTGCACAGGCACAGCCCCTCAGGAAGCAGAGAGGCCCCAGGGGATGATTCTGCCTCTAGTGGATCGAGAGCATGGAAAGCAATTAGGTTTTGCTCCCAGTGAGCCTCGGAAGCTTCCGATTTGCTGGATTCTCAGACCCTGCCACTCTCAGACCATAACCACCCCTGGTCCTGACCTTTGCCTCCACTAAATCTCTTCAGCTAACCTTGGAGTCCCTTATGATTTCTGTGGGGCCCCGACCCATGTAGCTGCCTCCTCTGTGGAACTGAATGCACAAGCACGGGCCCTGGTCTGGCTCCTTGTGGCACCTGAGGAGACTCATGAACATTCTCTGAGTGAGTGGCTGGAATGAATGAACGCCCCCATGTGCACATGACGTCCACTCTTCCCAGAGCCTGGCTTTCCCACCTTAGTGGATGAATCACCTGAGACGTTGAGATGCAAGAGCCTGGGTCCTTCCCACTCCCTACCCTGTTCTGAGTCTCTGGCCTGGGACCTGAGAATCTGCAGTTAACAAGGCTATGACAGATAAGGTCTCTGCAAAGTCAGCCTCCAACAGAGAAGGCTCTTCCCAGAGAACTGTACAGGCAAGGCTGAGGAGTGACCCCCTCCTCCTCCAGGGCACGGGGCTCCTGGAAAAAGCTCATTATTTGCATGGCTGTTCCCCACTCTCCTCCCTCCCTGCATTCCATTCTCAAACCCAAGAGGCTCCAAATGAGGGTGCTGCCCCCCTATTTCTCTGTTCTGGAAGCTCCTAAGGGCTCCTCCCCACACAGGTGATTTTGAAGAGTGGATGAGAAACAATGAACATCCCCAGAGAGAGGCTCTCGGTGATAGGAGGGAAGGTGTGGGCACGGTTCACTCCTGGGGTGGGAGTCAGCCTGTCGGACTGGGCAGTGTATCTGGGGGCATGGACATGGGCAAATGGGACACTTGCCTCTTCACTTCCCTTTCGCTCTTGACTCATTCCAATGCAAGCCCTGCGCTGTCCCAGGCGGTTCTCAGCACAGGAGGGGCTGGGGCTGTGTGAGAGCAGAAGCCCTGTGCTGAGGGTGTATGGGAAAGAGAGCAGAGTGCACTGCACATTCAGCCCACCCGTTCCCTCCTTGGCCTCAGGGGACTCAATGAACCGCAAACATGCAAGCACACATGCAGACATACACATACATGTGCACACATGCACACACAGACACACACATGCACTCATGGTGCACAAACGTGTGTACACAAGCATCCAAGACACATGCATTTGAATGCACACATGCATATCTGCACACAGACGTGTGTGCACACAGAAAGACAGATACACAGAAGCATACAAATGCACACATACACGCATGGTGCTACACACACTGCCGCCACCACCATGCAATCTGTCTACTCTGGTTTGAAAGGATCCTTCCCATCCTGAGCTTTCCCACACTTGCCTCATTCAGCAAACCCCTGAGAAGCCGAATCTGCTGTCAAGGCAGTGGAGCTCACCTCCAGGGAACACTGCTCTCCTGCTGCTGGTCGGGTTCACACGAACTTGGAATGGGGTGGGGGCCCCACAAGGATGCAGCCCCCATAGCGTTTGAGGTCTCTCCCACTCCTGCCCTTGTCATGTGGTTCTACTGGTGGCAAGTGGCAGGACAGGACTTGCACTGACCCACTTACCTGGGACATTTGAAGGCACATTCGAGCAGTGTCTGTCTGTCATGAATGGTGCCTCTATGAGCACCTAGCATGTGCCTTCTGGTGAACATTCACACGTGTGTGTGCTGCACCAGCATGGGCATGGAACTACTGGGTTGGGGCAAGTGTACTTTGGGATCCAGGCAACCATGCCAGACCATCCCCAGAGGTCCTCCATACCTGCCTTTCCCTGTCAGTGTGAGAAAGTTCCAGGTTCTCCACACCCCTGGGGTCCTAACCTCCCACTGAGGCTGAGAATAACCACTCTGTGCTGTGTAGACGCTCACACATACACATATGTGCACACACATTTCCTAAATTCACAACACAGTATGTGGCCAGGGCTGCGTATACACACACGCACACATGTGATATGTGCAGGTGTCCCCACCTGCCAGGCAGGGGCCTCGCCCTCCTCCCCTGGCTCCTGCCCAGCCCTCCCCCCACCCCCACCCCAGCCCCACACTTGGGGCTCTCAGGGGTCTTGTGTTCTCCGTGAGGAGACTATGAGTGGAGGAGCTGGCCAACAGCTGAGGTCTCTAACCTGGTGCACTCCCTACCCTTCCTCACCCATTGCTGCCTGCCACCCTCCCCCGACTCAAGCTGAAGAGCCCAGGGGTCAGTTGTAAGGATGGGCTGCAGCTGGGTTGTTGGGGGAGGGAAGGAGGGCAAGGATGAAAGGCCCTCAGACAGCTACACAAGGCAGCCTTGTATGTGGGTCCCCCAGCTCGGGGTTTCCTCCCCCCCATGAGCAGGAAGGGGGCTGGGGCTGCAGTTCTGGTGGGCTGCACTATGTGGTTAGGCGGGGTCACTGTGGCCTATTTCCAGCTTCTGCTTCCAGCCCCACATGGATGAAGCTATTTGTAGCAGAAGGCATGAGCCCCCCTACCCCCAGCAGCTGTGACTTCAATGAAGGCAAAGGTCAAAGTTCTCAAGGTGGGAGGGGGATGGAGGGCCCAGTTGTGAGGCCTGGGTAGGGCTGAGAGGCTCCCCTGGCAACCCTGGGGGCAGAATGACTTTCCCTACAACCTTCCCCGGCTTCCCCATGCTATGCAGGGGAGTCTGTGCCCCTCCTCACCTCTTCAAGGCTCACCCCTGTCATAGCCACCCTTGGTCTGACTCCCTTCCCTACCTCCTTTGTCCGTCCTGTCTTCACTATAGCCTCCCCTCCCCCACCTCCTCTATCTCCACCTCTCTGCACCCCGTGCCCAAAACAGGGCTTGGCAGGGGCTACACTTGGCAGAGATGGGCCCTGTGAGCACCTGGGGTGACCATAGAGATAACCCTGCCAAGGTCTGCTGTGAGCATCATCCAGCCTGTTTACTGGGACAGGATGAGCTCAGCCCAGTGAGGGACAAGACTTGTCTTATTCTCAGATGTTCCACGTTTTTTTGGATGGATGGATGGAGAAATAGATAATGGATGGATGAATGAATTAGTAAATGAATAAGTGGATGGATGGATGGATAAATGGATGAATTGACAAATACAAATTTATGGCGCTCACATTGCCTTTTCAAATGGCTGTTCTGAGTCTTCCCACACTCATTAGCCTTTGGTCACCTGCCTAATGTCCTGTCTGGTATTCCCCCAACTCTTCGAGGACCTGTAGTCAGAAAAAGTTTCTTGGGGGAGAAACCTCGGGCAGGGTGTGGAGGAGAGGTCTTGGGAGTGTGAGGGGAAACACAGCCTACCAATAAGGGGAAGAGGGTGCTCCATCCCCAGGTCACTTTGTTGGACCTAAGACAGTGCAGACAGCTAAAAGCCTATGAATGCATCACAGAAATAAGGGCAGGTTCCCAGCCCCATGGGACCAGGCCAGGAATACAATGACATCTGCCTGAATCTGTACTGCTCATCTGCATATCATTTGCATGGTATTGTCAGAGCTCCTCCCTCTCCCTTCGCCAACCCAGTTCATAAGCAGGGCATGTCCATGCCTCTGCAGATAGGGGGCTTCACCACAAACAGATGGGCCTCCAGTGAGTGTAGCATTTAGGAAGAGATGGGGACCTCCTGGGGCCACCCATGTGGGCTCAGTACACTATTAGAGTCCTGCTGCCGCCCTGATCAGACCTCTCAGCATCCTCCTAGGGCAGACACCCAGAAAAAGTCTCAGCCTCATCAAGCCCTGGAGAATCAATGGGGAACTTTCACACACTCCAGAGCCCAGGCTGCACCCAGATAGGTCACATTAGAGTCTCTGGCAGGACCAGGCCTCAGATCTCTTGAAACCCAGCGAGTCTTAATGCGCAATTGCATTTAAGAACTGGGCCTTATATGCCCACCAGTCAAAGTCTGGTCAGGCAAGAGGGGAGCTGGTTAGAAACAAGGTCTCATCCTGCCCCCTGAGCCTGCATTTCAATGAGGTCTCAGCTTTTTTTTTTTTTTTTTTTGCAGTTTTTGGCTGGGGCTGGGTTTGAACCCACCATCTCCAGCATATGGGGCCGTCACCCTACTCCTTGAGCCACAGGCGCCGCTGGTGAGGTCTCAGCTTTTTACCAGCCCCTTGCCCAGACACCTAGGGGCCATCACTCTGGGGCAAGCCTAAGTGTGGGCTGAGGACAAGCTGGCCCAGCCAGGGACCTCACCTGTGTCAGTGCAGCTCCCTGGGTACCTGCATCACCTGATTTCCTCTGGTTCACAGGCTCTCCCTCACACAGTCCCAGTTCCTCAACTCCATTCTACCATGATTCATTAACCCAAGGGGCCTTCCAGCCCACATGCCTGACAGGTGCACACTGAGGGACCCCCCCTATTCCACATACAGCCCCCCTCCTCCTCCTCCCTCTTTCCTGTGAATGTTCCCCGCAGCCCCCTCAGGCTGAGTCGATGACTTCAATTAACCCCACATCCTGGTTATCAATAACTCCCCCACAGCCATTTAACCAGAAAGCTCAGGGACACTTCTTAAATTGATCCTCTAATTCAGAGACCACAAACCTGAGAGAGTGGACCTCATGGAGCCAGGCAGGCAGGCGGTTCTGAGCATAGCAGCAGGAGCCCAAGCATGGGCCGCCTCTGCCCACTTTCTGCTGGATTTTGTTGTGCCAGAGAGAAGCTGCACTGCCCAAGCCTCACCACAGGGGCTGAGACTGTGACCAGGCTATTTGAAGCTACTGAGTGTGTGGAATACGCCAGCAGAGACTGAACCTGACCTTTGGGAGGGAGGATGGGAAGCCCTAACCCTCTCCTATCTCCACAGTTTGAAGCCCATGGACCAGTGACACAGCACAACCCCTGCAGGGCTGGACCTGGGGACATAGTCTGACATATGCTGCCAGAGGTGGAGGGGGACCCAAAACTGCCATGTGGGGAGCTGCTGCAGGGCCCAGAGCAAGCAGCAGCCAGGGGGACATCATTCAGGACCCAGAGGAAAAGTGACAGATCCTGAGGAAAGGACCTGCAGGGGCAAATCCCAGGAAAGCAGGGAAGGCTGACGGTAAAAGGCTGAATACAGTCTAAAAGCAGAGCCTGGAGGTCACCTGCAACTGCAAAGAGCTCAGACTCAGAAAAAAAGAGTGTCCTCTCCTTGAATGGTGAAGGGCACGCATGAGGCAGATTCTAGATGAAACCACTTGCAACTCACAGGCTTGGGGCACTCGGAGGAGCATCTCAGAGCCAGGGGGCAGTGGAGCCTCCCAGGAAGGCAGGTCACAGCACTGCGGCTCCCATAGTTTCAATGGGCTCCAGGAAGGGCACAGACCTCATAGTTTCAATGGGCTCCAGGAAGGGCACAGACCTCCAGAAGAGGTTCTGATCCTTCTTTCCTTTCCAGAAGGAATTTTTAGGGATAAATGAGGAAATCATGCAGGAAGACTTGGAGGCTTAGTCAAGCTGAGACCTGAGACAATCCAAGGTAAGATTACTATTATTTTAATTGGGTGCCATCAAATTTAATGTTTTATTTTAATTATTTAAATCTGAGGATGGAGATATTAATCTGTGAGTCATCTATTCCACTGTAGGCAGACCTCCCTGAGAGCAACTTCCCCAGTCACCAGTGACCACCTGATGTGCCCACAGTAAGGGAGGGGGGGAAGGGCAGGCTCTGACTCACCCGCCTCCATGGGAAGTATTTCAGGGACTGGGGCCTCCTCTGAAGCTGCAGAGCCACTTTTGCTCCCTTGGAGCTGAGTGGATTTGCTGCCTGTGGGGAGACAGAAGTGACAGGAAGGCAAGAAGGAGGATGTGAGGCACCAGGAGCTCCTGCGGCCGAGTCTTGCTCTCTCCCCACTCCAGGACATGTCTCTTCTTCAGACAGAGGAGCCCATGGAGCGCTAGGCATGCACCTGCTCCTCCCTCCTACAGAGCTGGGTGGTTGTCAGAGGGTGTCCCTTGTCACTGCTGTTATGCCCATCCAGGCAGGTTAATCAGCTATGTGAGATTTTCAGTGTTTTTGTTTTCAAAAGTAGTCAAAACAAGTATTATTAGGCTTGGACCAAGCCTAGCATTCTAATTAAAAGAGACTGCATTCGATCAGCAAGCAAATGTAAACAAACAGATTGATACGTGAGCACAGAGGTGACAGGTTACACAGGTCAGGGCACAGGCCTAGGGCAAGGAGGGTTAGGCGAGGGCAGCAGGTTGTCCCCAGGTCGGCCTAACAAAGGGGGAGGGAGGGGAAGCAGGTCTAGCACCATCCAGGAGGCAGTTTGGGGTTTGTTTGCCTCAGGGATCCTTCTCTACCCTGTGATTTGGGGCTACTATTCTCTCCTCATTCCCTTCTTCTTCCTCTAATGGAATGTCTGACCTCTATAAGAGCTTAGGGGTCACATAGAGGTCCCAGGCCCTGTGGGGATATGTCTGCCAGATGATCACCAGGGCAAGGGGATGGGGCCACGGAGAAAATCTGCACAGATAGACGGGCTCATGTCCTCTGCCAGGGGCCAGGAGCCGTCCCATGTTCTATGACACCATGTTCTATGACATCCCCTACCCTCTGTCAGATCCCTCCCACTCCACAATGACCCTGTAACTCTCTAGACTCAAAGACCACGTCTTCACCTCCTCAAAGCCTCCAAATGCTCAGTGCAGTGTCATGTTCTGAAATGGCAGCCCCTCCAACAGACCCCACTCCTGCCCTGATCTCTCTGGTGGACCCTTTCTGCATAGCCGCCTCTGCTCTCCACAGCCCCACAAGCTATGCTGGCCCTGTCCAGGGTTCTGAAACCCACCAGGAACCTGGTTTCTGTCCCAGCATGAGCAGGTGTCGGGTGCAGGGCAGGACTAAGAGTTGCTCTGATGTTTCCATCACGCCCCAAGTCCATCCAGAAATAGCCTGAACATACCTGATGCAGAACACTCTGCTGTAACATGCCTCTGAGCAGAGACATGGGGAGATGCCATCTGTGTCCAGATGTGCTCAGAGAATCTTCAGAGTCCAACATACACACCTCAGAGTCCACACAGATGTTTGCAGGCCACAAGATTTATGGCAGTGGAAACAATGCTATTGCAGTTGTCCATCAGTTCAACAAATGTTTCTTTAATCATTTCAGAACATGACACTGCACTGAGCATTTGGAGGTTTTGAGGAGGTGAAAATGTGGTCTTTGAATGTGGAAAGTTACAGGGTCATTGTGGAGACACTGCAACTCCTCAGAGGAGGAAGAATGAGTCAGCATTCGGTAGAAGGACACTGGGGATAAGGGAGATTGTATTAAAGCACTGCCACCATCTACAGCCGTCTCTTGCAGCAGCCGATACGCTTGGGGATGTGGGGAACACCCTATCTGAGCAGAGCCTGTGACTGGGGCATGTCAGCAGGAGGTACGGTCCATGTGGGTACTGTTTCCTGTGGCCAGGAAACAGGGACTGTGACTCTAATGTGAGGTTTATTTTGTTCAAGAGTTTCCTGGGGCTTTGGAAGGTGTCATCAGAGGTGTTGTGGTTCCTGAGGATACAGGAAATTTGACTTAGGGCTCAGTTTCACTCTAAAATGGCCGAGATCCAGTTCACACAATCTCACTTAGGTCAGGAACTCCCACATGGAAGAGAGAAGGACAAGGCATGCGGACACTGATGAGGTCAGAAGTGATGAGCTGGAACTCAGCCAGGAGTCTCTTTGTGTCTTTGTGCAAACTTTACTCTCCCCCAATGTCACACTGGCTCCCCTAGGACACTGACCACTGCAGAAACTCTTAACTCCAACATAATAAATAGGTAAGTAGATAACAGATAAGATCCTCCCCACCCATGACTTAGCTCAAGTCTGTATATTTGAAAATAACTAGAAGGGAAGAATTCAATGTCCTCAGCATGGAGAAAGATAAATATTTGGGATGATGGATATCCAAATCACCCTGACTTGACCATTACACATTCTATGGATGTATCAAAATATCACATGTACCAGCTCGGCACCTGTGGCTCAAGCAGCTAAGGTGCCAACCACATACACCTGAGCTGCCGGGTTCAAATCCAGCCCAGGCCCTCCAAACAACAACGATGGCTGCAACCAAAAAATAACCGGGCGTTGTGGCAGGCGCCTGTAGTCCTAGCTACTTGGGACGCTGAGGCAAGAGAATCACTCATGCCCAAGAGTTGGAAGTTGCTGTGAGCTGTGATGCCACGGCACTCTACCCAGGGCAACAGCTTGAGGTTCTGTCTCAAAAAAAAAAAAAAATCACACGTACCATGAAAACATGCACCTCTATTATAATGAGGTTAATGAGGCATCTCTGGGAAGCTACTCTACCTGGCTCAGCAGAAGTCTGCAGTCCAGCCCTGCTCCAGCCACGATGGCCAGGAAAGGGCATCACCAGAGAAAGCTGAAAGAAGGTGACAGGAGCAGAGGCAGATCCACAAGTAGGGGGCGTGGTGTCTTGCTGTTCTGTGGGTGCTGGGTGGTAAATGTCTCCTTCACAGATGAACCTCTGTCAGGCACCTCCCTGTGCCCTGTCAAAGAAGTTCTGAGTTTTGCATCTGAAAACATCATTGCAAAGTGCCTCAATTATACAGGTGAAAAAACTGGGATTTTGAGAGAAAAAGTTAATTTTTATTTGTTTATTTATTTATTTATTTTGGCCAGGGCTGGGTTTGAACCCGCCACCTCCGGCACATATAGCCAGCACCCTACTCCTTTGAGCTACAGGTGCCTCCCAGAAAATTTAATTTTCCAAGCTGAATCTTCCACTAGGTGGTGAGGTTGGTATTGAAATCCAGTTTTCATTCCCAATGTCATCTGCCATCTATGCTACCTGCTGTGGTGACAAAAATACATTTCTTTTTTTCTTTTCTTTGAGACAGAGTCTTACTATGTCATCCTCAGTAGAGTGCTGTGGTGTCACACCTCACGGCAACCTCAAACTCTTGGGTTTAAGCGATTCTCTTGCCTCAGCCTCCCAAGTAACTGGGACCACAGGCACCCACTACAGCGCCCAGCTATTTTTTGTTGCAGTTGTCATTGTTGTCTAGCTGGCCCGGGTCCAGTTTCAAACCCGCCAGCCTCAATGTATGTGGCTGGCACTGTAACCACTGTGCTACAGGTGCTGAGCCCAAAACCACATTTCTGAAACTTTTGCTGTTAGTCTTCCTAGGACCCCTGAAAGTGCTTCATCTCTATAGGGCGGTTTCCTAGTTGAACTCAAAGCTCACCTGTAGGATCTGTCAGCTTCCTGTACTGATGGCCTGTTTGAAACTTTTGCATGTATTTCATAAACTACAGAGGAGGAAACACAGTGGCAACACCTCTCATAAACCACTGCTCATCCTGTGTTTCTGCCACGTCAAAGACAAAGTGTGTGACTTCCACCTTTTGGGGGGAAGGGTGGTTGTGCACACTCACACAGGCACGCACATGCTCACACGTACATGCCCACACAAATATCCGTGCACACCCTCTCACAGATAACACACACACACACACTCACACGTACTAACACGTGGACACATGCACACACTCTCCCACGTGTGCACACACACTATCTCACACACAGTCAGCTTGGAGCAGTCCCCTCCGTGCTTGGTTCCCCTTCCTGGTGAAGAAGCATCTTCTCCACCCACGGCTCTGGGCACCAGCCCAGAAGTGTCCCTTCACCCCTCCTCATCCCCAAGTAATATGGTATGTAAGTGCTGAAATCTCACTGCTCCTTGGAGTATTTGCTTATTTCCGTGATGCCTCCTCCCACTGCCTGTGCATGTAAAGTTCAAACCTAAAACACTTGTATGCCGTTTTCCCTGTTACTCTGTCCTTTGTCAGTTTAACCCAGTCACTGAAGGTAAGAAGGCAGATAGAAGATTTCCTCCCCTGCAGTTCTTTGAAATTAGTTTTCTCACCTAAATATCCACTCTGCTCTCCAGAAACCAGGGAATATTTCTTGGTTAAATATAGTTCAGGTCAAGGCTTCATAAAAGTGGAAACCCAGAAGGAGAGAGAAAGGCTAAGCAAAACAATCTTCCTAGATGAGTTTCCACTTAAAAACATTTCCCCCAGGAGACTGACTTAAGCTGGAGGCCTTTGTAACCAAGTTGATCCCTACTCAAAGGTCAGGGAGGAGCCTCCCTGCTGGAGTTGTCTGAGTTCTTCCCAGTGTGGATTAAGGGGCAGGAGGGGAGAGATTGGTAAATCCCCCGAAGGGCCCACAGAGCCCAGGGCAGCTCTGGAGGTCTGAAGTGGGCCTTTGGAGGAGCCTGCAGAGGGAGCTATTTCCCAGGCAGAGCTCTCTGCCCAGAGCTGCCCTCCCTGCCCAGCCCCTGCAGGGAGGGGTGGGGTCTGGGGAGCAGCCACTGGACACCTGTCTGGATGTTCCTACAGATGTCGTAGGTGACATTTAGGGTGAAGCCCTGTCTCGTGGCTCTGACCTCTGAGGGGCCATACTGAGAAACTGACCCTAGCCCTCCCCTGCCCAGAGTGCCACATGTTGCCAGACCAGCATACTCATGACATGGATGAGACTCTTCCCCTGGAGATGGGGCTGCCTCTGAAATGGGGGCCATTGTGTCTTGGGGTGACTGCAGCAGGGCCACCAGCTGTGTTCCAGATACCTATAGGAAGAGGATTCAAGTAGGTGGCAGGGATCAACATCAACAACAGAAACACTGTCAGCAACAGTAACAGCCAAAATCGTAACTATACCCTCCATCACTGCCCGGTGCCAGGATCTGTCCCCTGCTCTTGACAGGATCACCTCACTAACCCCTCACATGTGACCCTGTGCCCATGACAGTTCTCTAAGTTTGACAGGTGGGTGTACGAGTTGCGTGGCCATGATCATGGACTTCCTGCTCAGGCCTGGGCCCCTGATGCTGGTGGCCTCCCACAGCCCCAGAACTCTCCAGCACTGGGGGACCTGGAACCACCTCACCCCAAATCCCAGCCTGTAGGGCTTGTCTTCCAGGCCCAGCTGCCCCGGTTAGCAAGGCCAGGAGCAAAGCCACCTTGGACAGTGTCTGGTAAATGCCTTTCTGTCTCGGTCTCTCTCTGCACGCTCTAAATCACAAGAAGGAAAACTGATTGGGCATTAATCCTGGAGCAATAAATTGCAGCAAACATACTACATGAGAAATAAAGACCTGCCACACCTAAACCCCAGGGACTCAGGTTCTGAATGATAGAGCAGAGGGGAGCTTTTTCAAGAATCCAGTCCAGCTTCCCGGGCTATTACTCCACAACAGAAGTCCTCAGGGAGGAAAGAACTTAATTTTTCATTCAGGTGTGAAACAGACTAGGGCTTTCAACCTCTGAGCATCAACCAGGGGAACATGATGGATGTTATTCAAATGTGCAGCAGACACACTCCTGGGGGCTTATCTAGGATCTGACAAGCCCAGAAAGGTTTTCAGGGAGTAAATAGATACAGCAGCTCCTCAACACCAGAAGATGACAGCTGGGTACAGAGGGCTCCCTCCCCAGCTTCCCCTTGCTCCTAATCCAGTGATGCACCCAGCTTTGCATGTGGAAAGGTTGGCCCCTCCCTGCATTCAGTCTTGCGGTCCAGGTGGGGCCCTTGCCTTTTTCTATATGTGAATCATGTGACTGGAGTCCACGTAATAAACACACAACATTAACTGGACTGGATTCTTGACAAAGCTCCCCTCTGCTCTATCATTCAGGACCTGAATCCCTGGGGTTTAGGTGTGGCAGGCCCTTATTTCTTGTGTAGTGTGTTTGCTGCAATTTATTGCTCCAGGATTAATACCAAGGCACAGCATCATTTGGCATATGGGCTTGGACCTCCCTGGCCCAAGCAGAGCAATATCAGGACCATTCCAGAAGCTACTGGGGAAGTCGTGTGCTCTTTCTTGAGGGCATTTGAGGTGGGAGGTGCTGCAACATTGATGAGGAGATCATGAAACCATCAGGGGACACCTATGGGGCCTGAGATTGAAGCCAGCACAGAGGAGGGCAGAGCCAGGAGCCTGAAAGAGAGAACTTCCTGATAAAGTCTTTAGAGACCAGGATGTAGCCATGCCTGACACCAGCTAAAATACCTAGGTTTCCTTATTATGGAAGCCAACAATTCCCTCCTATATCCTGAAGAGAGTCAGGGCTTCTTGCACTTTCCGTGGAAAACTACCCCCAGCTGCTCTGCTCTCTGTTGCTTAGATGGCCAAGCTCAGGATGCTAAGCATTTGTCACACCAGCTGTGACCCTGCTCTCCTCTCCCCATAACACAGCTCAAAAAAGAAGATTAACAGGACAAATGGGGAGGCCTCCATACACAAAGCAGGCAAACCAATCTTTAGTAAGTGGCGTTTCTATGGAAACAGAAGAAAAATGAAAGTCAATGCCTGAAGTAGTCCATAAACTAGATTTTTAGTCTCTGAAGTATCTTCGTATGACAGTAGCAACTGGACAGATGTGCTTGGATTGAAGTTTGGACCAGAGCTAAAGCAGACTTCCTGAGAAGTCCCTATCAGTCCCTGAGGGCTGTTCGTACTCGAGTTACTGTGGTGACTTTTCTTGAGGTTTATATCAAGTTGTCTGGCTTTAGTTCATACGGCTTAAGTAAAGCACAGCTTTAATCTCTATCAATTTCAAGTGAGAAAAATGGGGAGGAAATTTTGAAAATGTTAGTTTGGAGACTTGTAACCTGAAAAGGTTAAGGATTTAGCCTAAACTGTATGCAAATAATAAAAACTTAAGAACAACGGACCACACTAGAATCTGGTAACAGGTGTATATATGTTCACTTTTAAACATAATGTTTTTCGGCGTGGCACCTGTGGCTCAAGTGGCTAAGGCACCAGCCATGTACGCCTAAGGTGGCGGGTTCGAATCCAGCCTGGGCCTGCCAAACAACAATGATGGCTGCAACCAAAAAATAGCCGGGCGTTGTGGTGGGCACCTGTGGTCCCAGCTACTTGGGAGGCTGAGGCAAGAGACTCACTTGAGCCCAGGAGTTGGAGATTGCTATGAGCTGTGATGCCACAGCTTGAGGTTCTGTCTCAAAAAAAATAAAAACATAATGTTTTTCTCTAGTTTTTTTTTTATTAGGGTTAAATTACAGGGGGGACTGTTTTATAAAATAAGTTTTAGTCTTATTATCCGTGGCCTGAATTTTTTTTGAGACAAGTCTCACTTTATCACCCTCAGTAGAGTGCTATAATGTCATAGCTCACAGCAACCTCAAACTCCTGGGCTCAAGCAATCCTCTGGCCTTAGCCTCCTGAGTAGCTGGGACTATAGGTGCCCACCATAAGTGCCCACCATAGGTGCCCAGCTATTTTTTAGAGATGGGGTCTTGCTCTTGCTCAGGCTGGTCTTGAATTCGTGAGCTCAAGCAATCCACCCACCTTAACAGCCTCCCAGAGTGCTAGGATTAAAGTTGTGGGCCACCGTAACCAGCCCTTAGCATGATTATTTGTATGAAGTACAATAAAAATAGTGATTGGTCATACAGGCTTTGTTAAATCTGGCTTTGCTGGAATTTCAAGGAATTTTTAATTTTTTTTTTTTTTTGGAGATAGAGTCTCAAGCTGTTGCCCTGGGTAGAGTGCTGTGGCATCATAGCTCACAGCTACTTCCAACTCTTGGGCTCAAGAAATCCTCTTGCCTCAGCTTTTCTATTTTTAGTAGAGACAGCTTTTGCTCAGGCAGGTGTTAAACTCCTAAGCTCAAACAATCCACCCACCTCAGTCTCTCAGAATGGAGGATTACAGGCATGAGCCACTGAGCCTGACATGGAATTAAAAAAATTTTTTTTTTTGAGACAGTCTCACTTTGTCACCCTTGGCATCACAACTCACAGCAACCTCAAACTCTTAGGCTTTAACAATTCTCTTGCCTGAGCCTCCCAAGTAGCTGGTACTATAGGCGCCCGCCACAATGCCCAGTTATTTTCTGTTGCAATTCTCATTGTTGTTTAGCTGGCCTGGGCCGGGTTCAAACCTGCCTGCCTCTGTGTATATGGCAGGCGCCAAGCTGGAATGTTAAATTTTTTAAAAACCTTTGAGGCTGGCCTGGCACAGTGGCTCGTACCCATAATCCCAGCACTCTAGGAGGCCAAGGCAGGCGGATCTCTTGAGCTTACAAGTTCCCAACCAGCCTGAGCTAGAGCAAGACCTTGTCTCTAAAAATAGCAGAGTGCTGTAGTAGGCACCTGTAGTCCCAGCTTCTCAGAAGGCTGAGGCAAGAGAATCGCTTAAGCACATGAGTTTGAGGTTGCTGTGAGCTGTGACACCACACTGCACCAGGGCCAGGGGAGCGTGGTGGGGAGCGGGGCGTAAAGGGGAGCACGACAAAGTGAGACTGTCTCCAAAAAAAAAAAGCTTTGAGGCTAAGAAGACAAGACCAACACTCACCATCAGATGTGTCTAAAACACCTGTGTGAATCCAGTGAGCTTCTCTTTTTTCTAAGTATTAAGATATCTTCAGATTCCTGGGCCTGTCATAAAGTGATGTTTTTTACTTACCATAAGGTCAAGAACCTTGTAAAGGAGCTGTGTAGACAGAGTCTCATCCAGTCTTCCTAAGGGTTGACCTTCATATCCTTGTCAATTCTCAGAGCAGTATGGACATATCTAAAATATGGCATTCTAGGCCAAGCCCTGGTGATATAAGCAGTGTTATATCTCATTGTGTCTTTTTTATTGGTATAATATTTATTATACCTGCTCTCTACTTAATTTTTTTAAGTATAAAATTGCATTAAAACACCAATACACAATTATTTTCCCACCACTCAAAAAAAAAATTTTTTTTTTTTGCAGTTTTTGGCCAGGGCTGGGTTTGAACCCACCACCTCTGGCATATGGGGCCAGCGTCCTACTCCTTTGAGCCACAGGTGCTGCCCCCAAATTTTTAATATATATTGAAGATTCTGGACCCAAAAATGTACAAAGAGAAGACAAGAACTATCAAAATAACTTACGATAAATTTCTAAAACCCCTCAGATATTAAAATTGTTATGACAAAAACATAATTTACCATACATGTTTGCCATTATGGTATAGATAAGAAAATAGTACCCATACTAAGTCCAACCTACTTATGAAAATTCTTAGTATAAGAATGAAAATATTCAGATGTTTAGATGTAGAAAGTTAGGTATTCAAAAGTTTCTTTTGGACTACATTCTTTGGTGTTCACAAAACTGCATGTATTATTATTTGTCTATATAAAGTTTCCTCTGACTATATATCCAGTTAAAATTGGAAATGAAAAAATATAAATTTGATATTACTAGAGAAAGTAGTTATGAGGCATTTTGATTTCATGGTGCCCAATTTTTATGGACAAGGTTTACTTAATAAACTTTGATATAACTACCTATCCTTTGATATTTCTTATATATCTATATGTTCCAGAAATTAGGAAAGAAGTTATATCCATAGGCAGAAAATTTAACTCTTGACAGTTTTTTATGATTCTTTTAACTGGCTTTTCCACAATGTATGGACCTAAATGAAAAGATGAAACGCCTAGCACTGCTTGACTATCAGCTTGATAAACAGCTTGGGTTGCCAAATTCATAACTAGAAATGGAATGTTCTAATTTAAAGGAAGATGACAAGTGAATGAATAATGTGCACACAAATTAGTAATTTACCCTAACAAATTAATTATTCACTTGCAAGTATTACCAAAAGTAAAAATATATATATTTTACAGAGTGGTTGTTTTTTGTAATACATCAAAACCTGTAACATTATATTTCCCTGTTCTTATTGCTTATCTCTTACCAGTTGAAGTTTCTTCCAAATAATTCAGTTTATTTATTTATTTATTTATTTAGCTTGAGACAGAGCCTCAAGCTGTCCCTCTGGGTAGAGTGCTCTGGCATCACAGCTCACAGCAACCTCCAACTCCTGGGCTCAAGCAAGTCTCCTGCCTTAGCCTCCCAAGTAACTGGGACTACGGCGCCCACCACAATGCCCGACTATTTTTTGGTTGCAGCCATCATTGTTGTTTGGCGGGCCCAGGCTAGATTTGAACCCGCCACCTTAGGTGTATGTGGCTGGCGCCTTAGCCACTTGAGCCACAGGCGCCGAGCCAAATAATTCAGTTTACATCTAAAGTAGCAATACAGATTCTACTTAATGGACTTAAGTTATAATTAGAAACCAGTTTTATATACAGAAATTGCATAAATATAAAACTTTTATTCCTATTTCATCCTTAGGCTATGCAAAAGATTGGCTAAAAATTTCTCATTTGGGTCTTTGTAATAAACATGTAAATACATACTTACAATGAAGATGTTTTCTGATAGAAAATAAACAAATAATTTTGGTCTTCACTAGAATCCATCATTATGTCTCCATTCTTGAAGATGACATGAAACCTTATGTTCACTCAGATTCTAAATTTCCTTTATATACATAATTCAAATAATTATTTTACTTGTATAATCAATGTTGCATTCTGTATTTAAATTTCCTTTAAGAAAGATTTCTTTTTTTTTTTTTTTGAGACAGAGCCTCAAGCTATCCCCCTGGCTAGAGTGCTGTGGCATCACAGCTCACAGCGAGCTCCAACTCCTGGACTCAAGCAAGTCTCCTGCCTCAGCCTTCCAAGTAGCTAGGATCACAGGTGCCCATGACAACTCCCGGCTGTTTTTTGGTTGCAGCCGTCATTATTGTTTTGGCATCCTGGGCTGGATTCGAACCCACCACCTGAGATGTATGTGGCTAGCACCATAGCCACTTGAGCCACAGGCACCAAGCCAAGAAAGATTTCTTGATACAAGAGAATCACCTAAGCCCAAGAGCTAGAGGTTGCTGTGAGCTGTGATACCAAGGCACTCTACCCAGGGGGATAGCTTGAGGCTCTATCTCAAAAAAAAAAAAGAAAGAAAGAAAAAGAAAGATTCCTTGATTCAACAATAGGGAGCTTTAAAAGTTCCTGTCTAATTACATGCAATTTTCATCCTTCTGGCAATATTACAAATACTGAGTTATCTAATCATCATTGTTCCTACTCCAGGGGTAATTCCCAAATTGTTTCATATAATGTAAGTACCATCTTTGCAGTATTTCATAGATTCCATTTGTTTTGTCATACCCAGAACACCATGAAATCCAGTACTTAGGCTCGGCGCCTATAGCTCAACCAGCTAAGGCTCCAGCCACGTACACCTAAGGTGGTGGGTTCGAATCCCCAGCCCGGACCCGCCAAACAACAATGACGGCTGCAACCAAAAAAAAAAAAAAAAAATAGCTGGGCATTGTGGCAGGCGCCTGTGGTCCCAGCTACTTCGGAGGTAATGCCACAGCACTCTACCCAGGGTGATAGCTTGAGTCTCTGTCTCAAAAAAAAGTAAAAAATCCAGTACTTAGTCCAGACATATGTTGAAAGTATGCCCCCTTTTTCCACTTGTTAAGTTGTTTACTCCAGTATCTTTAATTATTCATCTAATCTGCTGTACTATTCTTTACGCCAGCACATTGGATGTCACCTGTATATGAATTGTTCCTGTCTCAACACTGGCAGAATGACACCAAAAATGAGCGTCCTGGTATGGGATTAATCCTCCAATTTTCTGTATCTTTGCTAAAGCATTATGTAGTTATTTTTCATATTTTGGTGGCAGTCTCAGAAGCAGAACCTGACAGACACCTTTAATCAGTGGGACAACACTGAGAAATATTAATATAACAATAAAAAGAAATCAGAGGGGCTCAGTGCCCATAGCTCAGTCGGTAGGCTGCTCGCCATATACACCGGTGCTGGTGGGTTGAAACCCAGCCCAGGTTAGCTAAACAATGACAACTACAAAAAAAAAAAAAAAAAAAAAAATAGCTGGGCATTGTGGTGGGTGCATGTAATCCCAGCTACTTGAGCGGCTGAAATAAGAGAATCGTTTAATCCCAAGAGTTTAAGGTTGCTGTAAGCTGTGAACCATGGCACTCTACTGAGGGTGATGTAGTGAGACTCTGTCTCAAAAAAAAAAAAAGAGAGAGAGAGAGAGAACAGAGGGGATCAGCCAGGAACCATCCAAACTGTTCTATAAAATTGTGTTCTAAAAATCACACCAGTGCTGCCAAGCATGCCTGCCAAAACATGTAGAAATATACCCCTCATGTTAGCATTCATGCCTCCGCCTGTGGATCGGTGGCTGTGACTGTGCCTATGGTCACTGTGTCCGTACATATGGTGTGAATGGCTGTGATCAGATGAGTAGTAACTTCCTTGAGAAGCTCTATGGTTATGGGTATGGGCACAGCTAGAGGCACAGATACCAGTAAGATTTACTATTAGCCCTCCAACTGAGACTCGTGTTAATGTGTGTGTCTAATTCTGGGGGATCAATCAATCTAACAACTGACTTCATAAACACAAAAAAAGCCATTGCTATCAGAAAAGTCCATTAATAAATCCAGAGAGAATTTCTATTCGGCCATACCCATGGGAGAAAAATCTGTGTGGCTTTCCATCTACTCATCAGGGCCGTAAAAAGTCCCAAGACCAAAGCAGAACAGTCAAAGAGCATGTGATCCAGGAGGAGTGGCTCATACCTGTAATCCCAGCACTCGGAGGCTGAGGCAGATGGACTCCCTCATCTCACAAGTTCAATACCAGCCTGAGGCTCGGCGCCTGTGGCTGAAGCGGCTAAGGCGCCAGCCACACACACCTAAGGTGGCAGGTTCGAATCCAGCCCAGACCCGCCAAACAACAATAATGACTGCAACCAAAAAATAGCC
>NW_003852457.1:8395738-8398682 GCF_000181295.1 Otolemur garnettii
CAAAAAAAAAAAAAAAAAAAAAAAGACCAGCCTGAACCAGCAAGACCCCCATCTCTAAAAAATAGCCTGGTCTTATAATGGGTGCCTGTAGTCCCAGCTACTTGGGAGGCTAAAGCAAGAGAATTGCTTGAGCCCAAGAGTTTGAGGTTGCTATGAGCTAAGATGCCATAGCACTCTACCGAGGGTGATAAAGTGACAGTCTGTTTCAAAAAAAAAGAAAGAAAAAACAAACAAACAAAGAGCATGTGAAATCCATCTGAGATCAGACCCAGACTATTGATCAGCACACCATAAAATAATTCCACAAAGGCAAAAAGCAGATTCAAGCACAAGAAGTAAAAGATATGCCTGGAGTCACTTTCCTCAAGAATTTGTTTTAATGATTCTTTAATAAACCTAGGGATGGACTGAGAGCTATGCTGGAAAGCACCACCCATGAAGTTATAAAGAGGTGTTCCTTCAGGAGAATATCCAATAAGGGTACCTTTCTGCCCTCTTGTATAGGGAGATGATAAGATGTTAGCAGACAAAATGAAGAATACTGTGCTCACTACCTCTCTTCCAGATAGGACATGTTCAGTGCTTTCCTGGTGAGCTGCTTTGTTCATAGCCCGAAGCTGGTCTGTCATTGGATGTGTCCAAAAAGGAAAGCACTATTAAAAATGGGAAAGGGGCTTTGCGGCCGGAGACACCATCTTCCAGTAATTCACCAAAATGACAAACACAAAGGGAAAGAGGAGAGGCACCGATACATGTTCTCTAGGCCTTTTATAGAACATGGAGTTGTTCCTTTAGCCACATATATGCGAATCTACAAGAAAGGTGATACTGTAGCCATCAAGGGAATGGGTACTGTTGAAAAAGGCATGCCACACAAATGTTACCACGGCAAGACTGGAAGAGTCTACAATGTTACCCAGCATGCTGTTGGCATTGTTGTAAACAAACAAGTTAAGGGCAAGATTCTTGCCAAGAGGATTAATATTCATATTGAATATATTAAGCGCTCTAAGAGCCGAGATAGTTTCCTGAAACGTGTGAAGGAAAATGATTAGAAAGAGAAGGACGCCAAAGAGAAAGGGACCTGGGTTCAACTGAAGTGCCAGCCTGCTCCACCCAGAGAAGCCCACTCTGTGAGAACCAACGGAAAGGAGCCTGAGCTCCTGGAACCCATTCCCTATGAATTCATGGCATAAAGCATATAACATAGCACACAGGAGTACCAGTGAACCCATGTTTTTAGGTGCAAGAACCTATTTATTCCCCATGGGCTCATGGCATAATAGGTGTACAGCATAGCACACAGGGTAACCAATTAGACTCCACGTAACAGTGATGATACAAGGTGCTGGAACCTATTTCCCATGAATTCAAAACTCAATCAATATTTTGTCACATTCAATGGCAAGGTGCCTCCCTGAGCTACTGGAACCTCTTCCCTACGAATTATGGGATGGTAGTTAAAAATAATAACCTACTGCTACAGTAAAAAATGTTTGTTGTTCGTTCACTACAAATGTGATTTTTTTTTTTTTGCCGCAAAGAATTATTAAACCAAATTTTAATGTATCCTAAAAAAAAAAATAAATAAAAAATAAAATAAAATGGGAAAGGGTCCAAGCAAACACATTTGGAAACTTCAATTTTGACCAAACAAATGGAATCTACATAGAAATCCAGGATCATGACAAAAAAGATAACTGATGCCAAAGGCATAATGGGAGAAAATCAAGACTTGACTTTACTCTCAGCTGTCACAGAAAGAACGGTGACCCATGGACAAAAGAGAAGCACAGAAACGAGCTGGGATAAAGCCTGAAGACGTTTGGCTCTACCAGCATCTATAGAGAGCTTTCTAGAAGCTATATTGTTGCAGGAAGACAAGGCCCAATGAAGAGAAAGAGCACCCAAACACCGTATTTAAGAGGAAAAAGGCTTTTATTTAGCCAGCAGAGCTAATGGCATAGAAGAATTCAAAATGCAGGCGGTGCCTGTGGCTTAGTGGGTAAGGGCACCAGCCCCATATACCAAGGATGGTAGGTTCAAACCCGGCCCTGGCCAAACTGCAACAAAAAAATAGCCAGGCATTGTGGCAGGCATCTGTAGTCCCAGCTACTTGGGTGCCTGAAGCAAGAGAATCGCCTAAGCCCAGAAGTTGGAGGTTGCTGTGAGCTGTGTGACTCCATGGCAAGACAATAAAATAAGACTCTGTCTCTACAAAAAAAAAAAAAAAAAAAAGAATTCAAAATGGCTGCGCTTCCTGACTGGCTTCATCTTTCCCTCTTCATCTCCAGTCAAAAAGTTCCAACCTGTGGGTTCCTTTCTCATTGGTCAGTTTGAATCAAGCTGGAGAAGCTGTTCCAGCCCCCACAGAACTACAGGATTTCACAGAAGTAGAAATTTCCAAGTCCCAGGAAGTTAAGTCTACAAATTCCTAAGAGCTAAATCACCCTAGAGAGGACCCTGCAGGTGTGGTCTCCTCACCCTTCCCAGGTATCCTCTCTCATCCCCCCTTTTTGAGACTCCATATATATTTTAATTTGGGGTCTCAATATCAGCTTGCTTCTGCAGGAGCTGGTATTAATCACTTTTCACATTTGACTATACATCACTTTTCTACAAAATCTAAGGCATAGAAGTATTTCTGATCTGTCCTGTTGTTTTTCCTAGTTGTTTTTCCTAGTTCCTTCTGCTGCAGCACCTTCAAATGGCACTACAGGCAGTAAACTTCAGAGTCACCTGGCTGGGCTTTCCTGTTTCTCTGGACTAGCATTCAGATTTCAGAGATTGTGACTCCTTCCAGGTTCGCTACCCAGGCCTTAATTGTAGGGTTAATATACATATGACTTTTGACTTTTCCCTGTGTCACACATAGAATACTATATCCCGGCTCGGTGCCTATAGCTCAACCAGCTAAGGCGCCAGCCACGTACACCTAAGGTGG
>NW_003852457.1:8400710-8401990 GCF_000181295.1 Otolemur garnettii
AAAAAAAAAAAAAAAAGAGTAACCACTATGGGTGGCGCCTGTGGCTCAGTGAGTAGGGCGCCAGCCTCGTATACCAAGGCTGGCAGGTTCAAACCTGGCCCTGGAGCCAAACTGCAACCAAATATTAGCTGGGCGTTGTGGCAGGCGCCTATAGTCCCAGCTACTCAGGAGACTGAGGCAAGAGAATCGCTTAAGCCCAGGAGTTGGAAGTTGCTGTGAGCTGTGTGATGCCACGGCACTCTACCAAGGGTGATAAAGTGAGACTCTGTCTCTACAAAAACAAATTTAAAAAAAAAAAAGCCCATAGCTCGGCAGTGAGGGTGCTGGCCACATACAACAAGGCTGGTGGGTTTGAACCTGGCCTGGACCTGCTAAACAACAATGACAGTTGCAACAACAAAAAAAATAGCTGAGCATTGTGCTGGGTACCTGTAGTCCCAGCTACTTGGGAGGCTAAGGCAAGAGAATCACTTAAGCCAAAGAGTTCAAGGTTGCTGTGAGCTGTGATGTCACACCACTCTACTGAAGGTGACATAGTGAGACTCTGTCTCTAAAAAAAGGGAGGGGGGAGAGTAACCACTGTGTATGGTACCCAGACTCTTAAGTTTTGTCTCAAAGTCAACTTATCAGCCTCTTGCACCAGCATGGCAGTGGCTACAAGTGTTTTTAGACCTAGGGACCATCCTTTCAAGACCCCGTCAAGTTGCTTAAAGAGATAAGCAAGTGGTCCTGCCCAGAATGCTACATTCCAGGTGCACACTCCCCCGATTGTTCTATTTCGTTCTTTTCCTGACACGTACAGTTCAAAAGGCTTGGCTAGGTCAGGGAGGCCTAGCAGCAGGGCCTGCCTGCAGTTTTTCCTATAGCCTCCTGAAGGCTTTTGGTTGTTTGGACTTCTACTTAATTGTCCACCCCCATCCCACCCCCACCTCCATCCCCACTTAATAACTTCATACAATGGTTTGACCAGTCTGTATGTTTCACACAGTCTTTCACAGAAATTCTCAGGGTTTTCATCTGGCTTCCACATGACCTCAGCCACCTTGCATACATTTGTGGCTTTCTATCTCCCTTACACTGAACAGGGACGAAGTCAAGGTTGGGTTCAGTGTAAGAGAATGAAACCATTTAGCAGTTATGTACAAACAGCTACAAGTTCTGGATTTCAAGGCTAAGGTTTACACAATGAAAACATCAGTATTCCTACTTACAGACTTAGCACAGTTCTTTAGATAATACTTAGTTTTAAGAGTCCCTACAGGCTCGGCGCCTATAGCTCA
>NW_003852457.1:8402247-8411770 GCF_000181295.1 Otolemur garnettii
AAAAAAAAAAAAAAAAAAAAGAGTCCCTACAGAACTGATCCAAAAAGGTCTGGACAATTCAAGTGAATATTCCTGAACATCAGTTGTGTGGGAGGCCACTTATGAGGCTGTGTTATAGTTACACCATTTACTGGGAAATTTCATTCAGGTTCCAATTTTTCTTGAGGTATCTATATAGACACAGAGCATAATGTTTAATACTGCACAAGTTTCTCCAGCTGTTGCCCTGGGTAGAGTGCCATGACATCACAGCTCACAGCAACCTCAAACTCCTGGGCCCAAGTAATTCTCTTGCCTCAGCCTCCCAAGTAGCTGGGACTACAGGTGACTGCTACAAAGCCCAGCTATTTTTTGGCCCAAGCTGGATTCGAACCTGCCAGCTCCAGTGTATGTGGCTGGCACCCTAGTGTCTGAGCTATAGGTGAGCTATAAGAGCTGAGCCTTAAGGTTTATGAGTAAATATAACTACTGTATATAATTCCATACTCTTTTGCCAATCTCTTAGCCCCATTTAACAGATCAGTTTAGTAAAACAGCTATGTCTCATTTTATGAGCTGGCATTGCAGACAAGGTTGGAATGTAATACACACAGGTGGGCCAAGTTTTTTCCCCTTTTCAACCATTTTTCTCTCTCTAATTTCTCACTTTTATAAAACAAATTATAGCAGAACTAATTCAATTGACAAAATAAACTGTACTTTCAGTATACTGGGTCTGATTATTTGCATAAAATGCAGCAAGAATAATTATTAGCCATCTAGGCTTTTCTTCCCTTTAAATTGGATTTGCTGGAATCTTTTATAAGGAATCTCAGTTTAGACTTAAAAGCCTTCCATGAGCTCAGGTTTCATCTGTGCCATTAGATACCTGTATACATTGGGTAAATTCCTCTTTTCTTGAGCTCCTCAAGCAAATTGAGATTTCCAGACCTGTCAAAAAGCAAATTTCATTACTTATGATAGATCAGGAAATGTTATTGATGGCTATCTGGCCAGTTTTTCCAAAGGGCTTTTTTATTGGTCTTATAAAGTCAACCTTAATTCCTTAACACAGTCTAGACACCTCTGAAAATGCTAGTCCAGTCAAAACCTTGTAAAATAACCAGTGCCTTCATTATGTCCTACAGAACAAAACAGATTCTTATTGAATTTATGCAAATAATTGTATTGTCAAAACTTAAGGATACTTACAAATGGCTTTCAAATTCCAGAGAAATCAAGAAGAGAGAAAAAATAAGTGTTTCAAATTCTGCCTATAAGTACATATATTGCTGAAAGCTACAAATAGCTCAAGAGACAGAAAATGGTTTTCTTGACTTCTGGAAAACAGAACACAGAAAGAATCAGCAATGTTTCAAACAAAAAGCTATAACAAATGAGCCCAGTTCCTTGTAACCAATTTCTGTTCTGTTTGAAGTTAGGTTAGCAATATTCATGGACATGTTAGCTTTCTGATTTAAGTATGAGAAGTTTGCTTTTAGCCCAATGGCATTTAATTTCCGAATACATTAGAAATTTGAATTTAAAAGAATTTGTCGGCTCGGCGCCTATAGCTCAACCGGCTAAGGCACCAGCCATGTACACCTAAGGTGGCGGGTTCGAATCCCCAGCCTGGACCCACCAAACAACAATGATGGCTGCAACCAAAAAAAATAGCTGGGCGCTGTGGTGGGCGCCTGTGGTCCCAGCTACTTGGGAGGCAGAGGCAGGAGACTCGCTTGAGCCCAGGAGTTGGAGGTTGCTGTGAGCTGTAATGCCACGGCACTCTACCCAGGGGGACAGCTTGAGGCTCAAAAAGAAAAATTTGTCAGCCTCTCCTAATATTTCTTTTGAAGGACAAACTTTGGACTCAGCCAGTTACAAAAAAACACTTTCTGAGATGAATTAAAATTATTACTAATAATATATACTAAGACAGACCAATATTTTATAATTTTAGAACATATATATAATGCACACATTTACATACATGTGCACACATGGACAATATTTCCTATACATTTTTAACATACCAAATAAGCCTAATATGTCTTTCTCAGACTTTCAGTGGTCTTGATATTTCAAAAAGACCAAATTTAGAGTTTTGATTTTGGAAGTTTTGTTAAATATCAAAAACTTAAAACATTTGTTCAAACAAGATTACAAGCCAAAAAATTCTAAAGGAAATACATAGTCAACTGGATCACATGCAAATTCCTTCACAAATTTCCTTTTATGAACCTTATTTAATCCTGCATAGACAATATACAAACATTCTAAACCTTCTGGATTGCCCTGCTTATCACTTTCTTAAATAACCATTCTGTTTCAGGACAAAGTTTACCACACAAGATTTTTTCCTTATACAATGCCATTTTCCTTTCTGTCTAATTTCTCTCACTCTCAATAACCCACTTTTCACAAAATAGGATCACAATTTACTATGAAGTTAATTATTCACTTAGCTAAACCAATAATTAGAAGGTTTAAAAGGCAAGAGTCTTATTCTTTGACAAAGACTCAGTTTCTCAAACAATTTAAATAAGCAAATCATCACATTTTGCAAATGAAAGACAGTTTATGGAATATAACATTGATACAGAATTTTCCCACTCAGGGATGGACAGGGAACCCCCATTTTATAGGCTCAGGTGAGTTCAGAAATGAGACTCCCATCTCTAGGCACAAACAGGCTGCACCCTGCAGGCCACACCCTCTGAGCTCTAGAAAGGTCATGAGCAAAACAGCCTGTAATGTTTTTGGATGGCTCCACCCTGAGTAGAGAACACACACCCTAATCCCCTCCCTAGACAAAGGCCCCATGCAGGAGACTTCAGTCTTGGGCATCCTCCTTTCTGCCAGTAGTTCTGGTGCTTTCCACTCCCTCTGTATGCCCCTCCGTCCAACAAAATCCCATTTTATCACTGATCTGTGGCCCAAGACCAAGGACCCAACTGAAGAAATTTCCAGTGACAAAACCACAACACAGTCATCCTTTCTAACGTCTTTTCATTGTCCTCCTCAGTCTCACATGGCCACGTGGCCACCAAGGACTAGACCTATGTCTGAGACAGAAAGCAGAAAGCCTTGGCTCAGTGGCTAGGGCACCAGCCACATACACTGGAGCTGGTAGGTTCAAATCCAGTCCAGGCCTGCCAAACAACAATGATAACTACAACCAAAAAATAGCCAAGCGTTGTGGCAGGCACCTGTAGCCCCAGCTACTTGGGAGGCTGAGGCAAGAGAATCACTTAAGCCCAAGAGTTTGAGGTTGCTGTGAGCTGTGATGCCATAGCACTCTTCTGAGGGTGACATAGGGAGACTCTGTCTCAAAAAAAGAAAAAAGAAAGCAGTAAACCTGGAACATCAGTTTCTTTCAGAATAGTCAGGGGGCAAAGCAGGAAAGAAGGGGCCACTCACACAATCATTTCACCCTGTGAAGGGGGGTCAGAAAACTCCACCTATTATTACCCATCTCAATCGTCTAAAAGCACCCACATGCACACAATTCCAACCCATTTCTTAACCTGGGCAGCCTAGATTTCCCACTCAAACTGCCACCTAGCTATAGGAGGCAAACCAATACTCCTCTAGGCCCTGTGAGGTGAAGTCGCAGAACCCCACCCTCGGAGTTCATCTCAGTCACACCACACTCACACTCTCTCACACACTTCTCACCAGTCCTGCTGAGAGAGGATACCCAGGAAGGGTGAGGTCTAGGAGAACAGGGGTCTTCTCAAGGAGACCACAAGGATTCACCTGCAGGGTCCTCTCCAGGGTGACTCAGCTCTTAGGAATTGTATACTTAACTTCCTAGGACTTGGAAATTTCCACTTCTGTGAAACCCTGTAGTTCTGTGGGGGCTGGAACAACTTGTCCCACTTGATTCAAACAGAGCAATGAGAAAGGTACCTGTGGGTTGGAACTTTTGAACTAAAGATAAAAAGGGGAAAATGATGACAGTCGGGGAGCATGGCCATTTCGAATTCTTCTATGCTGTTAGCTCTGTCACCTAACTAAAAGCCTTTTTTCCCGGCTCAGCACCCATAGTACAGTGGTTACGGCACCAGCCATATACACCAAGGCTGGCAGGTTCAAACCCAGCCTGGGCCAGCTAAAACAATAATGACAAATGCAACAAAAAATAGCCACACATTGTGGTGGGCACCTGTAGTCCCAGCTACTTGGGAGGCTGAGGCATGAGAATCGCTTAAGCCCGTGAGTTGGAGGTTGCTATGAGCTGTAACACCACAGCATTCTAAGGGCAACATAGTAAGACTCTGTTTCAAAAAAAAAAAAAAAATTAGACCCACTGATGGAGTCCTTTCTCTGCTCAGTCAAGGCATCCATACAGGGAGGCCAAGCTGCTTCCCTGGGGCGCTCAGTTGTTCATGTTACCGAGGCTGATCAGGGGCCCCCACATGGGCCCAGAGGATTGGTGGCAACTACCAGGTGCTTCTGAGCCTTCTCTCTTCAGGTGATCTTGCTTCCTGGTCAGGGAACCAAAAATGTTGCAAGACAAGGCCCAATGGAGAGAAAGAGCACCCAAACACCATGTGTAAGAAGAAAAAGGCTTTTATTTAGCCGGCAGAGCTAATGGCATGAAGAATTTGAAATGACCACCCTCCCCGACTGGCTTTGCCTTTCCTTTTTTATCTCCAGTCAAAAAGTTCCAACCTGTGGGTACCTTTCTCATTGGTCAGTTTGAATTAAGCTGGAGAAGCTGTTCCAGCCCCCACAGAACTACAGGATTTCACAGAGGTGGAAATTTCCAGGTCCTAGGAAGTTAAGGGTCTACAAAGTCCTAACAGCTGAGTCACCGTGGAAAGGACCCTGCAGTTGTATGCTTGTGATCCTCTTGAGAAAACCCGTGTTCTCCTAGACCTCATGCTTTAAGTATGAAAATGAACTTTACAACACAAAGCCAGTGCTAGCAATAATAATACTCCACCCTATGATCTGCCACACCTAAGAAGGCGAAGGCTGTGTAAAGCTTGTGAGTTAAAGCACTGTCATGATGTCCTTCAGGGTGTTCAGACATTTTAGCCATGAGATCATTATCCAAAAGCAATAAACAGGCCACAGCAATAATGAAAAAAGCAACCCACCTTGTCTTAATAGTCCACAAAGAGTAAGGCCAAAAACCCACAAGAGCAAAATGATATATCCAGCAATTGCATGTTTAAATATTTTGATCCACTGTTGTTTGGAAATAGTTTTCCCAGATGAAAATGGCTTTTGAAACAAAATCATGAAAAATGAAATCCCAAGTTTTAATATAAAAATGAACTGAACAACATGAACTCTTTTCAGGCGATCATATGATTCAAATAGTCCCACAGCTTTCAGAAATTTAGTAAAACATAGTAACAGAGTATATTTTTATTGACCAAGCGCTGGGGACGTCCACTGGCCTGGCCATATTTCTCCTCCCTGCCAGGCTCAGAAGCCGCCACTGCCTCTGCCACGGGGTCTCCTTGTGTCTCTCTGCTGTTTGGACCAGCCTGCGCAGGGGGGTCATGTCCTCAGGGCAGAAGCCCTGTCCAGTCTCCCAAGCCAGGCTGCCACTGTCGCTGCCCCCAGTTCTGGCTCACACACCCACGTTGGGACTAGGGCACCACAAGTTCCAGCGGCGCCAGGTTCCTGGGAGGCACACAAGCAGGGACAATCTCTCATTGTGTCACAAAAGAAAATAGATTTTTCTGGAACTTTTATAAATAATTGCATTGTCATAAATTAAGAATACTTAGCTTAGTCTCACATAATTACAAAGACACAACTCTCCCCCCCCCCAAAAAAAAAGAGGCTAAGAAACTCTTGTTGCCACAGACAGTTAAAGGAGGTGTTTTTGTGCAAGATGTTTCTGGTAATCCAAACATTTGTCCAGAGTTGCCAGTCACAAACCTGTTAATCTGTGACACAAAGCACGGCCTGTACTTGCCCAGGACCAACCACGTAACAAGGATTGAGACAGCAGAAGTCCCTTATGAATGAACCTTTTATTAAGAATCCTCTGAGAGCTTGACGCGTTTGGAACAAAAATTCGCTACTTAAAATCTTAACCTGTCTTGGGTCCTAGCCATTTTCAGACTGGCCAGCTGAAGTGACCTGAAAATCACCACCCTAGTGGCAGAAATCAAAAGAGAATGCTCCATTCCCATTTTCTCACAAGTAACATGCTCGGATCTCAGAAAACAAGAAGAGAGAGAACCTCATCCAGCTTTTATTTGGGGGCCCCCGCAAAATTTATATGCTGGTCTGATGAGAATCCCAAAACTGACCAGTCTGCAGGACCAACTCAGACAATGGTATATATGGGTTTTAGCCATATGTTCTACCCTAAGGTACCCCTCTTTATGATAGAATGACACAGAACGACAAAGGAAAAACTATTTCTATCAAACAAAATGAATATTTATATCAAAAAGTACATTAGGGGCTCGGCGCCTGTGGCTCAAGTGGCTTAGGTGTCAGCCACATACACCTAAGGTGGCGGGTTCAAATCCAGCCCAGGCCTGCCAAACAACAATGATGGCTGCAACCAAAAAATAGCCAGGCATTGTGGCAGGCACCTGTGGTCCCAGCTACTTGGGAGGCAGAGGCAGGAGACTCGCTTGAGCCCAGGAGTTGGAGGTTACTGTGAGCTGTGATGCCATGGTACTCTACCCAGGGGGACAGCTTGAGGCTTTGTCTCAAAAAAAAAAAAAAAAAAGTACACTAGAGTTGCTATACCCAAGACTAGTAGCACAAATCTTTTTTCTCAACTAATCAAAACTTTGCAGAGGAAGTAGAGACAGGGACTTTTACTCTGTGCTGGACCAGATTTCACAGAGAGAGGCCAGGAGCCTCGGCCTGACTTGTCCAGTCCTCCTCTCTTTCCAGAGAGCAAAGCTTTGGCATCCTCCTCACAGTTCCAGAACTGTAAGGCCCAAGGGAAAGCTTCACCCTTGCCCTCTGAAGGTTCACTAAAGATTAATAGGAGAAACAGCATACAATTTTTTTTAACATACACAGAATGATGATCCCAAGTCCCTCCGGGGTTCAGGAGCTAAGATAGAATCTGTGATTGCAGAAACAAGATAGGCCCAGAACATAGCTCAAAACAGGCTACAATGGCAAAACCGGTCCTAGGAGGGAGAGGAGAGGAGACCTGACCAGCAAAAGTGAACTTCTTACGTGGATGAAACCTCATAGGTAGCATCCCTCAGAAGAGACATTGAGTATACTTTTCAGACATTTAAAGGGGTCAGTCTCTCAGTTAACTGTTCCTAGATCTGAACAAGGGGAGGCAGGCTGCACCAGATTTCACTACGGACACAACCCTTCCCCACAAAAGACAGCCGTGCAGGGCTATTTCTGTTTCCTGGCTCTCTGAATAGCCATCTCAAAATAAGTCAAAGAAATATATTTTGAGGCATAATATTTTGATTTCCTTCAAAGCTCATCCATGTTGCCCCAAATGATAGAATTTTGTCCCTTTTATAACTAAATGGTATTCCATTTTGTATGTACACCACACTTCACCCATTCATCCATTAATGGAGACCTAGGCTGATCCCGTATCTCAGCTATTGTGGATAGTGCTGCAGTGAACAGGTGGTGTAGATGCCTCTGACACACTTATTTCCCTCCCTGTGGACATTCCTCTCAGTAGTGAGATTGCTGGATCATATGACAATCCTACTTTTAGTTTTTTGAGGAATCTTCTACTGATACTAATCAGTATCACTACTAACTTACATTCTCAGCAACAGTCTATAAGAGTTCTGCATTCTCCACATTTTTGCTAGCATTTATTTTTTTTTGTTTTTTGATTATAGACATTCTAGTTAGGGTGAGATATCATATTGTGTGTGTGTGTGTGTGTTTTTGAGACAGAACCTCAAGCTATCCCTCTGGGTAGAGTGCTGTGGTATCACAGCTCACAGCAACCTCCAATTCCTGGGCTCAAGAGAGTCCCCTGCCTCAGCCTCCCAAGTAGCTGGGAACACAGGCACTGCCACAACACCGGCTATTTTTTGGTTGCAGCCATCATTGTTGTTTTGGCAGGCCTGGGCTGGATTCAAACCCACCACCTTAGGTGTATGTGGCTGGCGCCTTAGCCACTTGAGCCACAGGGGCCGAGCTTTTTTTTCAGTTTTTGGCCAGCCACCTCCAGTATATAGGGTTGGCACCCTACTCCTTTGAGCCACAGGCACCATCCTCACATTGTGGTTTTGATTTGCATATCCTTGATGATTAGTGATGTTGAGCATTTTTTTTTCAAATAATTGTTGGCCATTTGTATTTTTTTTTTTTTTTTGAGACATGTCTAAGTCATTTGCCCATTTTTAACTCAGATCTGTTCGGTTTTTGTTGCTGAGTTTGAGATTTTTTTATATACTGAATACCAATCCCTTGTGGGATGAACAGTTTGCAAACATTCTGCAGGTTATCCCTTTACTATGTTGAAAGGTTAGGGTTAGGGTTAGATTTTCTTGGCTCTTTTTTTTTTTTAAGTTTGATATGATATTATTTCTCTATTTTTTCTTTTGCTGCTGGCACTTTTGAGATCTTCTCCATAAAATCTTTACCCAGACCAATGTCCTAAAGTTTTTCTGCTATTTTCTTCCAGTAGTTTCATAATTTCTTGTCTTTCCTCTAGGTTTTCAATCCATTTAGAGTTCATCGTTGTATATGGTGAGAAATAGGTGTCTAGTCTCATTTCTGTGCATATATATACTCCCAGCACCATTTGTTGATGAGACCATTCCTTCTACAGTATAATTTGTGCCTTTGTCAAAAATAAGTTGGCTGTAAATTCATGGATTTATTTCCAGGTTCTCCATTCTGTTCCATCAGTCTATATGCCTATTTTTATGCCACTATCATGTTAATTATTGTTGCTGTTTTGTTTTGTATTTTAGAGACAGAATCTCTATTACCCAGGCTGGAGTACACTGGAACAATCATAGTTCACTATAACCTCCAACTCCTGGGCTCAAGTGATCCTCCCACCTCGACCTCCTAAGTAGCTAGAACTACAATTGTATACCACTATGCCTGGCTTATTTTTAATTATTTTTGTACAGCTAGGTCTCACTCGGTTACCATGACTGGAATGCAGTGGCATGATTGGGACACCAAGAAAGGGACTGCAAGAAGGAAGAGAGGGAAGCCTGGGCCTCAGAACCAGGAAATCTAGAGGACCCATAAGGATGTGGGTATGAGGTAACCTAGGTAACTAACACCCAATAGAAAGAGACAATAATAAATTACCAATAGAAAAGGGCAATAATGCCAGGAGGTGTAAAGAGGCCAAGGAAAGACTTGCAACCAATTTCAAATGGAGAGAAAGAGGGTTATTTATACCTCTGCACAGCTTTGAGTCTCTGTTTCTCCCACCTGGTCTACTTCATGAAAGGAACCCACTTTCAACTCTTTGGAAATGCTCTAAACTTTCTCTTTGTTCTTTTTTTCTTTGAGACAGAGCCTCAAGCTGTCACCCTAGGTAGAGTGCTGTGGCATCACAGCTCACAGCAACCTCCAACTCCTGGGCTCAAGC
>NW_003852457.1:8412570-8413929 GCF_000181295.1 Otolemur garnettii
CCTGCCACAACACCCAGCTATTTTTTGGTTGCAGCTATCATTGTTTTTTTTGGTGGGCCTGGGCTGGATTTGAACCCACCACCTTAGGTATATATGGCTGGCACCCTAGCCACTTGAGCCACAGGCGCCAAGCCACTATCTTTCTTTCATTCTAAAATTTTAGCCAAGTGCCAGGTACAGTAATATAACCTCACTGATTTATAAAAATATCCAGATCTCGGCTTGGCGCCTGTAGCTCAGTGGCTAGGGTGCCGGCCACATACACTGGAGCTGGTGGGTTCAAACCCAGCCTGGGCCTGCCAAACAACAATGACAACTACAGCCAAAAAGTAGCAGGGGTTGTGGTGGACGGCTGTAGTCCCAGCTACTTCGAGGCTGAGGCAAAGGAATCACTTAAGCCCAAGAGTTTAAGGTTGCTGCGAGCTATGATGACACAGCACTTTACAAGGGCGACATAATGAGACTCTGTCTCAAAAAAAAAAAAAAAAAATCCACGTCTGAATTGTGTTTCTAGTCAATGGAGCAAGATTACCTGCCCAGAAGGCTAATGCTTTTTAATCTATATTGGGGGGGGGGGGGACAAAAAAGCTTTAAAGACTTCATTTGTGAGTTTCCAAATAGTTCTTTTTCCTCTTCCTCCTCTTCTTTTCAGAGTTAGCTCCCCTAAATTGCAGTACCAAAAGCATGGATCTTGGGCAAGACAAGGTAGAAAATACATGCTTTCAGTCAGAGAACTTAGGCCTAAATACTACCATTTGCAAAGAAAGAAAGGTGTACAAAGGCTCAGTTGAAACAAGATGCCAGGAAAATGAACCTTAAAAGTAATGTGAATTTAAAGGAATACTTTCTCCTTTTTAAGAGTTTCTACTGATTAGTCCTTCCTCTGTGATGCAGAGGTGGACACCCTTACAAATGCAGATTTTCTTTATAAATATAAATTTCTCTTATAAAAGGGTTCCAAAATAGCCTACTGAAAATAGTCCTTATGCCAGAAAGACATATTTTTGCTATGAATTCAGCTAGTGGGATGGCTTTCCAACCCAATTTGTATTTTTTTTGGAGACAGAGTCTCAAGCTGTCACCCTGGGCAGAGTGCTGTAACATCATAGCTCACAGCAACCTCAAACTCTTGGGCTCAAGTGATCCTCTTGCCTCAGTCTTCCTTTCCTTCCCTTCCCTCCCTTCTCCTTCTCCTCCCCTCCCCTTTCCTTTCCTTCCTTTCTTTCTTTTTAGTAGACACAGGTATATCGCTTTTGTTCAGGCTGGTCTCCAACTCATAAGCTCAAGCAATCCACCTGCCTTGGCCTCCCAGAATGCTAGGATTACAGGTGTGAACCACTGTGCCAAGCCCTAGCATAT
>NW_003852457.1:8414007-8435681 GCF_000181295.1 Otolemur garnettii
GGCTTGGTTTGAACCCACCACCTCTGGTATACGAGGCTGGCGCCCTACTCCTTTGAGCCACAGGCACCATCCCCCAGCTTGTATTTTTTAACTAGGTTACTGAGTTCAGGGCAGACCCCATTTACAAATAGGGCAGACAAACAATTTTCTATGTCCAAACTCAGCATGGATAGTCCAGAATGTTTTTTACAAATAGTATTTCTAATCTTTTTTTTTTTTTTTTTTTTTGCAGTTTTTTGGCCAGGGCTGGGTTTGAACCCACCACCTCTGGCATATGGGGCTGGCGCCCTACTGCTTGAGCCACAGGCGCCACCCCAGTATTTCTAATCTTGCCTTACAGTCAGAGACTGGTTCTTCTCTTCTGTTTCAAGATTGACTGATAGACTGGTTGGGGGTTCATGACCTTGACTCAGAGAGCTTGTCTCAACCAGCTTGTTTTAAACAGACTGGTACCTGGGCTGTTCTTTCTTTCTTTGCAAATAATGGCATTTCGGCCTGACATCTAAGCTCTGTGCCTTTGGATATAAAGATTTGGTTTTAGGGAATTTTTTTAGTAAATTATTTTGGGGGACAGATTTTTTTTTTTTAGACCAAGTCTCTGTCACCCTGGGTAGAGTGCCATGCTGTAACAGCTCACAGCAACCTCAAACTCTTGGGCTTAAGCAATTCTCTTGCCTCAGGCTCCCAAGCAGCCTGGACTACAGGCACCCACCACAACCCCTGGCTATTTTTTGTTGTTGTTGCAATTGCCATTGTTATTTCAGCTGGTCCAGGCCAGGTTCGAACCCTCCAGCTTCAGTGTATGTGACTGGCACCCTACCCCCTGAGCTATGGGTGCCTCCTTGGGGATGGATTCTAAGAGAGCTCTTTTCCCAACTTTAGTCCATTACTGAAAAACCAGGTGGTTGGGTCTTTATCTTTCTCAAGCACAACCTATTTGGCTTCAGCCATCCAATTATAGGTGTCCCTAGGCCCCCATTAGCATGTGAATAAATTGTTAAAGATCAAGAGCCCTGGATCATATAGCTAAAGAAAATTTTTTTTATTGGAGAATTTCTGGTGGTTTTCACTATTGCTCTGAACTCAAAATTTTGCATAAGACAGAAAGGTAATTAAAGCAGCACACTTGGTGGACCTGAGGGCCTAACTTATAAACCATTTACCTAGCTTTCTTTTGTCTTTGGAGTATAAAGGGAACTGAGTTGAAGGTCAGAAGATCCAGACTAGGAAGAGGAGGATGGAGAGAAAGAGAGAGAAAAGGTGCAAAGTTAAATCAGTCAATCTACACTTTTTCTCATTAATTAGCTGCTTAAGTTTTTCATTTGCCTTTTAGAAAGACCAATTTTGATCCATTTAACCTTTTAGAAGCCTCTAGATCCCATTCAAAAATACACCCCATTGCTTCTGAGGTATCTTAGACCTTTTCTTTCCTAGTGTGCCTTGCAAATGAATAATTTTATCTAAGTTAAAACTTCCTCACTTTTGCCATTGAAACTTCAAGTTACCTTTAGCAGCTTCACCCATTTCTCTAGAAAAGCGCAGATCCTGACTACCTAGTTCTTACACATGAAATTGGCTGGCATTCCAGATGGAGGACTTCCAGACTCCTTGGATCCAGATGAACTGATGATTCCCTGTGTTTCTGTAATCTCACCTATGAGAAGCCTTCTCCCATAGGACTTGTACTGTATCCAATCTGGTTTCTGTTGTGACTTCTAGACCCAGTTCAGACCAAAAATAAACTTGGGAGAATTTGACACAAGTTATGGAGCTTGTACCTAAGCAGGACCTACCAGTGGTGACCTCCAAATGTATAGCAAGAAGCAGTATGAAGCAGGCTCACTATGCACTGATTACCAATTTATTCTGAATCCTCTGAGACAGAACATTTTCTTTTTTTTTTTTTTTTTTTGAGACAGGAGCCTCAAACTGTACCCCTGGGTAGAGTGCCATGGCATCTCAGCTAACTGCAACCTCCAACTCCTGGGCTCAAGCAAGTCTCCTGCCTCAGCCTCCCAAGTAGCTGGGACCACAGGCGTCCACCACAACGGCTGGCTATTTTTTGGTTGCAGCCATCATTGTGGTTTGGCGGGCCCGGGCTGCATTCGAACCCGCCACCTTGGGTGTACGTGGCTGGCGCCTTAGCCACTTGAGCCATAGGCACCAAGCCAGAATATTCTCATAAGCAACAAGATACCAGCAGCGGATTTATTACTTAAAGATAGGTGACAAGGGACAACAGAATCCTAGGACTCATAGTAAGCCTGGGCTCAGAAAGCTGCCCAAGGCAGATGAAGTCTTGAATGTATGTGCCCCACTTACACCATAGATGAGGGAACCCAAAAAGCAGCCCACCCAGGTTGTATACCTCAAGGTTATATGAATCTCTGGGCTAAAACATTGAAAAACATCCTGTTTCTAGGTGAGGGCTGGAACAGTGTGGGCTGTTTCAGTCAGTCCCTCCCTCAGGATGTTGTGTTCCCAGGACATGATATAGTTATTCTTTCTTTTTTTCTTTTTTTGAGAGCGTCTCACTATGTCACCCTTAGTACGAGTGCTGTAGTGTCACAGCTCACAGAAACCTCAAACTCTTGGGCCTAATTGATTCTCTTGCCTCAGCCTCCTAAGTAGCTGGGACTAAAGGCGCCTGCCATAACACCTGGCCATTTTTCTGTTGCAGTTGTCATTATTGCTTAGCTGGGCTGGGCTGGGTTTGAACCTGCCAGCCTCAGTGTATGTGGCCAGTGCTATAACCACTGTGCTGCTACAGGCACTGAGCTGGATATAGTTATTCTTGAGAAATATGAGAGAGAAGGGGAAAGAAGTAGGTCAGTCCAGGGCTACCCAAAACTGTCCTGCACCTACACCTGTTTACTTGTTGCTCCCAGAGGTCATCTTTGGGGGGAATGGGGGAAGTATCCTTCAGATTTCATTCTTGACAACAGAACTGTTTAAAGAAAAACTTTAGACAAAATAAATTCAACAGTTTATTTGAACAAAAACCAATGCATTAATCAGGCAGCTCTCAGAACTGGAAGAAGTTCAGAGAGCTCCACTCTGCAACATGAGTTGCAAACTTTTATAGAGCAGACATAGAGCCTAAGTAGAGAAATTCTTTCATTAGCTACAGCTAGGTATTTGCCTTATTGGAATGTGATCCAGCAGAAAGGCCCAATTTAGAGGTTAGTTGGTGGTTTCTGACTGGTTAAGCTAACTTTCATTCTACTTTTTAAACTGAATTAAGATTTGGTTTGCCTGGGAGCTATAATTACAGAAACAACCTGAAACTAATGGCCTTCTTCTTTTTTGTTTTAACACCCTGTTTCTTGAACCCAAGAGAAAGCTTAAAGGGAATCCAAGACCCCAGCAGACTAGGACATGCCTGGTGGTAACCAATGTGAAGCTTATCAAGGAACCATGACACAGTACCTCCTTTCAGCAGCAGCAGCAGGTAAAATACAGGCAAATAGGAAGATGTTGGCCTGGTCATGCTCAGCTGCTGGCCCACTCATTATACAAATACTAGGTATTAATCAATATTTGACTCATTGTATGCTGGGTGCTCTTCTAGGCACTGAGGATGCTAAGGTAAACCCCCAGTCCCTATACTCCTAAAGCTAATTCCAATGGGACACTTGAACATATGATGTAACGTAAGGTGGTGAAGGCTACAAAAACAAATCAGAAGGGCCACGTGCCCACAAAAGAAGGGAAATGCTAGACAGTGTGGAGAGATATGGCCACACTGAGAATAGGGATGACTGAGTTAAACGTGGGTGAGGAGGCTGCCCAACGACAACACAGAAGTGTAACCAGTCAGGGAAAAATCAGAATAAAGAATATTTGGTGAGGCTCGGCGCCTGTGGCTCAAGCGGCTGAGGCGCCAGCCACATACACCTAAGGTGGCGGGTTCGAATCCCCAGCCCGGGCCCGCCAAACAACAATGATGGCTGCAACCAAAAAATGGCCAGGCGTTGTGGCGGGCGCCTGTGGTCCCAGCTACTTGGGAGGCGGAGGCAGGAGACTCGCTTGAGCCCAGGAGTTGGAGGTTGCTGTGAGCGTGATGCCATGGCACTCTACCCAGGCGGATAGCTTGAGGCTCTGTCTCAAAAAAAAAAAAAAAGAATATTTGGTGAGAACTGCTTGCTGCTTAATTTTCAAAAACCAGTCAATATTCATTCGTATGCTTCACCCCATTTCAACATTACTTATAAAAAGACATCATGCCTCAGAGAAGGAATTGGAGATCGAGAAAGGAGAAAGTGTGCCTGTCAGAATCTTCCAGTCACAGGCACAAATTGGGGGAATCTGAGCTTTCTCACCCCAGCCCCTCTGACCATCTGACCTGAAATTAGTGAATTAAAAGGACCCGAAAGATCCCAATGGAACCCCAGACGAAAAAACTGCAGCCCCGGGGAAAGCGCATTAAGCAAAAACACACCATATCCAGACGACTTGTCTCTAAGACTGGGGTCTCCCTCCACCACGAGCACACCTCCCCCGACCCGGGTCCCTAGGGCTCTAAAATCCCGCCACGAAGCGAGTGTTTTACAGCTTACAAGCCTTGGACAGCTGCCTTGGAAACCTTCCGCGGTAGGCGGTCAAGTCCCTGTTGCAACCGAGAAGAAAACAGGGCTTCAGGAAAAGACAGCACCACCCTGGGCAAAGCACGTCCGGCCGTGGCTCGGCACTTGACCGCCGCGCGGGTAGCGAGCCCCTCCACAGCCGCCCGGACGAGGGACCAACAACCAGCGACCAGCCCACTCTCTGCGACTCCACCACCGCCCCGACCAGCCGCAGCGAAGCCGGCGCGCGATCCCACACCGCGCTTTCGTTATGTTCTGGATGACCGCCCCTCAAAATAAAAATTAAAAATGACCTCTCCCCTTCACGAAGCAGACCTGATCGTAGCGACACATCTGAATGCTAAAACTAAGGTTAGCATATTTTCCCGTGACTCCAACAGCTCCGAGCTGTGGCGAATCTGTCGGTGCGGTCGCCGGAAGTACAGGCCCTCTTGTCGGAAGTTGCACTTCGTCCATTTTGTGGCCCGCTATGGCGGCAGTGTTGAGGTTGGGGCCGGGAAACGACGCTTTTGACTGAGGGTGTAGGCCAGGCAGAGGCAGCAGGGACATCGAGCGGCCCAGAAGAGGACCAGCCTGGACGCCGGGGACGCTGTCATGTACGGCGCGGGTGGAGGGCGCGCCAAACCCGAGAGGAAAAGCAGCGCGAAGGAGGAGGCCGGGCCCGGCGGCGCCGGCGGTGGGGGGAGCCGAGTGGAGCTGTTGGTTTTTGGCTATGCCTGCAAACTATTCCGGGACGACGAGCGGGCCCTGGCCCAGGAACAGGGACAGCATCTCATCCCCTGGATGGGGGACCACAAGATCCTCATCGACAGGTCGGTTCCTCCCCCCACCCGTCGATCCTCCCCTTCCCTCGCCCGCTTGATTTCGTCCGATGTTGACTTGATGTCCAGGACTAAAAAGGGGTTTTCTGGAGCCAGCGGGGATCCGGGGGACGCCCCCGCCCCGCCCCCCATCTCCTCCTGGTGTTCTTGGGGGAGGGGGACGGTGAAACCTGCCCTAAGGCACTGGCTGGAATTGCGTGCCGCGTCTGTCGCCGGAGGGATCTTCTCTGCTCCCACAGCCCCACTCGACCCCTCACCCCTGTCGCCGGGCTGCAGTTGGCGATTTCGTGTGGTGGAAGCTGCCGGTGCCCGGGGTCTCTCCTGACCGGTGCCTTGGGCTTGCCGCCCGGCGCTGCCATAGGGTTGTGCGCTCTCTCTGCTCGGTGCTGGGAGGGCAGTCCGGGAAGCGCGCTTTTTATTCTTCCGAAACGCCGCACACTGAGGCCTTGGTTAGAAGCTTCTTTCGGACCCTGTGAGTTAGCTTGAACCTTTTATGCCCCAGCGCCCTCAGTTGAGCGCCTGTACTTGGCCTGCGTGACATTTGACTCCCCCCAGCGACCCCTTCCCTGATTCGACGAGTTTGACAGATTGAGGTAGTGGGTGACGTTGCCCATCAGTGGGAGGTCAGTTGACTTCGTGCGGACCCTGGCCCTGCTTAGAGGTAGTGTTCTTAGGGCTGGTTTCACTGTCTCTTAAAACTGAAGGGTGGAGCTGGGATGTAAATGTGTTGCTTCTTTTCAAATCAAACCTGTTTTAGGTGATCACCCTGGAAGATGATTAGCTATTATGGGCAGAGGGGACCTGAGATTAGGGATTTCCAAAGGTGTTTGATTTGAAAAGGATGACATTACATGATGTAGGTTGTTTGCTCCCCCTTTGCTTCCATTTTTTCATTCTCCCTTTCCTTCCCCTCTTCCCTGCATTTTGGGTTTGTGGGGTTTCTTGGGGTTTTGTTTCGTTTTTTGCCAGTTTGGCAACATTATGTCTGGGGCCGGGACTGAAAAGTTAACCATGACCAACCATTAACTGTGGAATAGTCTCTCCAACTGAAAGAAGCCCATGGATTGACACCATTAAAACTGGATTCTGCAAAGCCCTGGAACGTGACTGTAGGGATGACCTCTGAGCTGGCCAGAATGGACACATTAATGACCAAATAGGTCTTTTTCCATCCCTGACATTTCCATTTGGAGTTAGATCTAGAAAACAAGAACTCATGAAGGGAGGGTGACCAGATCCCGTCAGATCTGGATCTGATGGCTCTGCACTTTGCTAAAACACGCTGTGCCTTTAAACGTTTATATTGACTGTGTCACCTGAGTTATCAGGCTTGCTTTTCCAAAGTGTTACTTGTGATATTTATTATTAAAGTTTGGTAAGCAATGAAGTCTGAGCTCTTTATGCAGTTTTCCATATCATTCTTTATATGATTTGAGTCAGGTCTTCCAAAACTGGTGGGGAGCAAACGCTACACATGTACATGTGTAATATTTTTAAATAATCTACATTTGTAAGTTAAGGAGGTTTACATTAAAGTTAATTTTGAAATTTAATCAAATTCAATAATGTGGCTACCCTGAAATTTTTGGCTTTTTCCCTGTAAATTTTTTTTTTTAACATTAACATTTTTGGTCCCCATTACAAAAACCAGCCTTAAAAAATTAGGCAGACTTTTGTTTGTCTCTCTATATTCATTTTTGAAATCCTGAATCTTGAGTGTTTTAAGTATGGTTAAATTCACTAACTCATTTATTATTGGATAGTAGCACATTGACAATGTCTTCATTGAATTTTTTTATATTAAAAGAATAGCAAAAAAAGGGCTCTCATTCTTAATTTGGCTGAAATACGCTATTGATCCACTTAAGAGAAACAAAGATGTATCTTCATGTATATTATTTCCTGGGGGTATAAAGTTCAGAAGGAAGTATCAATACTGCATCTTCTAATAGTTTTGCTCTATTTCCAGTGAACCTCCTTAAACTGCATGTATATGTCACTGTTCCTATGTATGTGTGTCTCTCTATCACATAACCCAGCACTTATTTCCTCAGCCAAGTGGCTAGGGAGCGAGCCTAGCCAAGATTTTACCTCCAATGGACGCAAGTTTCTTTGATGAAGATCTCTCCTGAGAGTTCGGGACTAGCAGAAAGACGCGAGGAAATTTCGACCGTTTGGTTCTTACGGATAGGTATTTATGTATTCGGTTTGTGTGAATGTAAGCTATGATATTTGACTTTTCAGAAAAAAGATTTTTATTTTTTTTTTTTTTGCAAGTGGCATTGAATGGTTGACCAAACCATAACGGTAAGAACTGCCAGTGAAATGGATAACATTTATGATAATAAAGGATTATCTGCCTTTAATTATAAGTTTTATCGTACTGTAGAAAGGAATTTTGACTTTGTTAAGATAATTTGAGTTTAAAAGTAGGTGAGATATGATTTGCAAAATTAAATATAAATCTGAGAAGAGTTTTAATATTTGTTTTAATATTTTTATTTCTTTATTTTAATTGGTAAGTATATATATGAAAAAAATCACACACACCAATCTAGACATTAATTTCTTTCTATTGACCAGCTTGTTCATATTACAGATATGATGGACGTGGTCACCTGCATGACCTTTCTGAGTATGATGCTGAGTATTCCACATGGAACAGAGATTATCAGCTATCTGAAGAGGAGGCACGAATAGATGCCCTGTGTGATGAAGAGAGGTATTTAGCCTTGCATACGGACTTGCTTGAGGAGGAGGCAAGGCAAGGTACTGCTCAAGAAAAACTTACTTAAGCAACAAACTTTTTAAAAATTTTTAAGTATTAAAAATTTACTCCCATTCATTTTTTTATACTCACTCTTTCTGATATTATCTTGACAGTACCCAGTGGATTGGAAAAACAGGAGTCTTTGCGTTCTGAGAGGACCTCAGGATAGTTTATATATAGAGCCACAAAGAATTTTCCCAGCTTTTGAGGGCAGACTGGGATTTGAAAAAAACAAAAACCAATCTCTTTAACTGTTCTTCTTTAACAGTATCGTATAAAATAAAATTGATGTTCTTGTCTTTGCCATAACAATCTTCTATACAGTTCTTAATCCCAGCATTTTCTCAGCAGGAAGAAATTTTCCACAAAAGATGTGTATTCAACTGTCTGTGGGTAAACGTGTACTGCAAAAGTACATACTGATAGATACAAAGTGTGAATTTTTGAAAGCATTTTCACCCTAAAAGGAGGTTGTAAAAAGTATGTTGTATGCTTTACTGATAGCTACAACTTTAGAAATATATAAAGTTTTTCTCAGTAAGTTTCCATTTTTGTTAATAAAATTCTCATTTTTATTCAAGAGGAAGAATACAAGCGATTGAGTGAAGCTCTAGCAGAGGATGGGAGCTACAATGCTGTGGGGTTCACTTATGGTAGTGACTATTATGACCCATCAGAGCCAACAGAGGAGGAGGAGCCTTCCAAACAGAGAGGTAAGAGGGGAGAATCACCTGGGGTGCTTTTGTAGGGCCCCATGCTACATATATCACGGTCTTGTTTTCGGAACACATTTATGGACACTAGTTATAACACCACTATGACACATACACAAAAACATGATTGATGTTCCTTCTTTCAGTAAACAACAAAGGCTAAAAACTAGAAAATGAGATATTAATGGAGATAGAAAGTGAGTTCAGACTCATTATCTGCATTGGATCAAGTTTCCTTTTCATTTATTTCTCTTTGATTCAGTTAACAGAAAATTACTCACTTTTTGATTCTTTGTAGATTAATAATGTATCTATTAATATCCTCAATGATTTGTTCCTGGAGCATTGAAAGAATAGGCACATATTAGGATAAGTTAATGTCACCTCACCTCACCTCACACTGACCTGCTTCTGCATGTCATACACAGCTAAAATGATGGCCAACATCCAGGGTAAGGACACCTATAGAGTTAGTTATTACTAACCAGAAATCAGCACAGGGCCTCCTGGTAGTCTTGGTAGGACCTAGGATATATATACTTATCAGAATAGTTTAGGTTAAAGATTTTAAATATATGCTCTTCTGGCTTAAATCTGGAAACTTGGAATATAAAAAATAATGCTACTTCAAATCTTGGTTTATGTAGTACAAGAAAAAAATATCCTTAGTCACTTTCTTTGAGGGTACCATTATCACAGCACTGAATTATGGCCAGTCATTAATTATCAGTAATGATAATATGAACCTGAAACATTAAAGATCAATAATTTATATTCAGAGTATTCTGTTTAAAGAGGAGGAGTTTGGTGGTTTGGGGTTTTTTTGTTTTTGTTACTATTTTTTTTTTTTTTTGAAGACAAGAATTTTGCTATATTACCCTGACTAAAATGCAGTGGTGTCATCACAGCTCACAGCAACCTCAAATTCTTGGGCTCAAGTGATCCGCCTGCCTCAGCCTCCCAGGTAGCTAGGACTATAGGCACTCATCACCACTCCTGTCTGATTTTTTTTTTTTAATTTTTGGTAGACATGGGTCTCCCTCTTGCTCAGGCCAGTTAATCCTTGTGCTCAATTGATCCTTGTGCCTCAGCCTCAGAGTTTTAGAATTTTGTAGGCATGAGCCGCAGTACCCAGCTAAGATGGAGAACTTTAACTTTAGAAACTTATTCACATGTTTAGAATAATAAAGTAGAGATTTAATTTTAAGGCTAACCTAATCTGTTATTTGAGATTTAATTGATTTCTCTTTTAGTAACAAATCTTTTAACAAGTATGAAGTAATCACATATGTTTAATATTAAAACAGAATGTAAAAGTACATACTGATAGATACAAAGTGTGAATTTTTGAAGATTTTCCCTTTTTTGAAAGTTTTTCCCTTCCCATTTTTGATGTTTTCCCTTCCCCTGTGCAACTATGCCCCAGCCCTATTCCCTAAAGGGTGTGACCGTAGATGGGCAATGAGATGTAGGCGCAAACATATAACATGTGGATTTTCTTTTTTTTCTTTTCCTTCTGAAGGAGACAGGTCTTGCTTTGTTACCCATGCTAGAGTGCAGTGGTCTAGTCATAGATTACTGAGATTACTGTAACTTCAAACTCCTGGGCTCAAGCTGTCTTCCTGTTTTGGCCTTCCAAAGTGCTGGGATTATAGGCATGAGCCACTGTGCCTGGTCAGACTTTGTTTGCTTTTTGACCTTCTTTTAGTCCTGCTCATTACTTTGTGCACAGTTCCATTTGATGAGCATTTAAAGAGACTTTCAATTGTAAGTTTATGTTGTATTAAAGGCTCATTTAAGGTATTTAACACTTTTGGCTTTGACTCTTAAACCTAACTATTCTCATAAATTAAGATGGAAATGTTCTTGCAGGTCTAAGTAGTGAGCACTTATTCATTTATTCAGAATAAGTTATCCCTGTTGGGGTTTGAGATAGTTCAGATTTTGTTGCCTTACCTCTGAACGATACATTGTTTCTGCCTTTTGTATCAGAAGTTAGGTATACATACTATCACCATTCACAAAGGAAAAGCTGAAATACAGGCAAACTCTATCTCCATAGGTTCCGCATTCATGGATTCAACAACCTTGGATCTAAAATATTTGAAAGAAAATAATGCAACAGTAAAAGATGTGAATATTTTTGGATATAATATAACAACTGTTTATACAATGTTGTATAAAGTATTACAAGTAATCTAAAAATTTAAAATATATGGGCAAATGTGCATTGTGTTATAACACAAATGATCATTTTATATAAAGGACTTGAGCATCCTAGGATTTTAATACCTGCCTGACCTTAGGATTCTAAGCAATTCCCTTAGGATATGGATGGATGACTGTGTATAAAAGCCACACACATGTCTTTTTCAAGATTACAGCAACAATCTTTAGAAAAATTCATTATATAAATTTCCTTCACATTCTAATAAGGGATCAGCCAAGCATAACCTCAAGCGTGATTGACAGGTTTTATATTAATAAACAGTTTTATTGGAACACAGCCATGCTGTGGTGTCCATATTGTCTGTTGCAGCTTTCACATTTCAACAGCAGACTTGAATGAGACAGATCATGTGGCCCATAGAACTGGAAATCTTTAGTATCTGGCATTTTATAGAAAGAGTTTGCTTCTGTTCTAGGTGGTAGGTAGATCATTGTTCCAGTGTTGATTATGGGGCTAACTGATATTAACTTTGTTATAATATTGGGTTTGAGAGCTTCAACATGACTTGAGTTTATCTTCTTTTTTTTGTTTTTGTTTTTTTTTGAGATGGAGCCTCAAGCTATCCCCCTGGGTAGAGTGCCATGGCATCATGCTCACAGCAACCTCCAACTCTTGGGCTCAAGCGAGTCTCCTGCCTCAGCCTCCCAAGTAGCTGGGACCACAGGCGCCCGCCACAACGCCTGGCCATTTTTTGGTTGCAGCCATCATTGTTGTTTGGCGGGCCCAGGCTGGGGATTCAAACCCGCCACCTTAGGTGTATGTGGCTGGCGCCTCAGCCGCTTGAGCCACAGGCGCCGAGCTGAGTTTATCTTCTTAAGTATTAGTATGCTCTCTTTGGCATATAGTTCTCTTTAGTATTTTATAGTTTTTTGTTTTTTGGGTTTTTTTGTAGAGACAGTCTCACTTTATCACCCTCAGTAGAGTGCTGTGGTGTCACAGCGCACAGCAACCTCCAACTCCTGAGCTCAGGCAATTCTCTTGCCTCAGCCTCCCGAGTAGCTGGGACTACAGGCGCCCACCACAACACCTGGCTATTTTTTTGTTGCAGTTTGACTGGGACCAGGTTTGAACCCACCACCCTCAGTATATGGGGCCGGCGCCCTACCCACTGAGCCACAGATACCACCCATAGTATTTCTTTTCTTTCTATGATCATATTCTCAGAACTTTGCTTTATATGCTGACTAAATTTTATATGGAAATTTGGCCCATGTGAAACTTAGTGCTTGATATTTTATGTTTAATTTGCATTAATAAAAATAAAACACCATATATACACACTTCAGTAGAGTTTACTTTGGTACCCAGTACAAAGAACAGCCAAATTTAGTCTCTCATTCTTTTTTTTTTTTTTTTTTTTTTTTTTTGTGGAGATAGGGTCTTGTTTTGTTGCCAGTGCATAAGGACAGTGCTGTGACCGTAGCTTACTGCAGCTTTGAACTAGTGGGTGCAAATGATGCTCGTACCTCAGTCTCCCTAATTGTTAGGATTACAGGTGTAAGCCACCCTCCCTGGCCTAGTATTATATTCTTTTCAAGTAAAAGGTAATTTTTTTCCTGAACTATCAACACATCTAAATACTACTTGATATCCAAAAAATATTTCTGGCATTTTTTAGTATTGTAAAGCCTCATGATGTTAGCCAAAAGTGTTTTGATGGTGCCTTTATAAACTGCCCACTTCCTCCCTTTTTGCATTCTCCTATTTTTAGTTTAGCCCATATCTGGATTTTCATAATTTTTCTTTTCTTTTTTTTTTTTGAGACAAAGCCTCAAGCTGTCCCCCTGGGTAGAGTGCTGTGGCATCACAGCAACAGCAACCTACAACTCCTGGGCTCAAGCGAGTCTCTTGCCTCTGCCTCCCAAGTAGCTGGGACCACAGGCGCCCGCCACAATGCCTGGCTATTTTTTGGTTGCAGTCGTTATTGTTGTTTTGGCGGGCCCGGGCTGGATTCAAACCCCACCACCTTAGGTGTATATGGCTGGTGTCTTAGCCACTTGAGCCACAGGCACCGAGCCCATAATTTTTCATTATTATTATCTATGTATTTTTAAATAAGAAAAGGTTGGAATTTAAATCTGAGTTTGTATTGCAGTGGTTGGTTTTTATTTTGTGTTGTTGAAGCAATCTCTGTAAATAAAAGCATGTATAGGAATCAAACAGATCTCTTTAACCCAAGTACCCCAAACAGCTCTTTCAATTAGGATGCATTTATGTTTGTAAACAACTTAACTTTAAGGATAGGCTATTTGAATAGATATTTTAAGAAATGTAATAAAAGTTGTATTTTTAAACACATACCTCTGGATTCATTCCCGAAGAGAATTTGAGATAGCTAAGTTGTTAATTGACATTTTGCCAATGAAAAGGTCTCTATAAGCCAAGTCGGTTAGTTGGCATTTTGCCAACAGAAAATCTCTGCAGACCAGAGTTTCTGATATTTTCTAATTCTACTGTATCGTTTGGTTACTGGAGCTGAACAGTAGGGCTGCTAATTCCAGGGAGTTTTTAGGCAGGAATAAATTTCTGCTCTCCTGTTAATCTCTGTTGCTTACTGAGGAAAAAAACAAGGGATCAGAAACAGGTGCAACAGTGTTAAATAATACTGATTTAGGAGTTTATAATCACTTTGTATCGCATCAGACTAGAATACCCAGTTTTTGTTTACAATGAAACCTGCTTAAAATTTCCTATTGGTTTCACAGAATTAGGTTTAATAGGAAGTCTTTGCAAATTGTTTATCTCTTTAAGAGGCATCACTATATATAATAGAAATATTTATTTTGATGAAGATTTAATTTGAAGTTTGTTTTGCAATAATCAACTTTTTTTTGTTTTGTTTTGTTTTGTTTTTATTGGAGACAGTCTCATTATGTCACCCTTGGTAGGGTGCCATGGCATCACAGCTCACAGCAACCTCAAACTCTTGGCTTAAGTGATTCTCTTGCCTCAGCCTCTCAAGTAGTTGGGACTACAGGCACCCGCCACAACGCCCCATCAACTTTTTGTTGCAGTTGTCATTGTTGGTTAGCTGTCCTGGGCCAGCTTCCAGCCCTCCAACTTCAGTGTATGTGGCTAGTGCCATAACCACTGTGATACGGGTGCCGAGCCATTGATCATCTTTTTTGAAATAAAAACCTAAGTAGATTTTGAAATCCCTAAAAAAAAATGTAGCTTTTTTAAGCTTTCTGCTATATTTTTGTACATTTCACTAAATCTTTTTAAATTAGTAATTATCTGAGTTATTGAGATGTATTTAGCTACTTTAGAATTCAAAAACTAATAATGCATAGTCCTTTGTCTAGCATATAATAGACAGATTTTAGTGAACTGTTTATGAATGAATGGAAATAGAAAAATACATCTGAATGTTTGTCGAAAATAGGGTATTTGCTTGAGTAGAGAAGTCTTGGCAGTTATGCCAGGTGTTCTGTAATTTGGTGATGGAATCAGTTACCTAGGAATTGTGTTATGTCTTTCAAACACGGATCAAAATTCTAGTATTCTAAGGATGCAAGACCCGCATATAAGGAGTGCCAACTTTTCATATGTGCTGGTTCCTTGGGGCTGACTGCATGATTTGAGTATATTCAGATTTGGTTGTCTGTGGGGGTCCTAGAACCAATCTACCATGAATATTCAGGACAACTGTGCTGTCTAACCCCTGTAAGCACACTCCTTCTGATTACCACCCCACCTGGTTGGAATCTTATAAAGTGAGCATCATTACTCATGTCGTGGAATAGAAGAAAAACTAAAAATTGTTTCTAGAACTAATGACAGAAAGGTAAAGACCCAGGAAATGCCAATCACTGCTTTTGCCCCTATTATTGCCTGTGGGTACCTTCTATCCTTGTCATTGTTCTGAAGTTTTTAATTTTCTTTTTATACAGAAAAAAATGAGACTGAAAATCTAGAGGAAAATGAAGAGCCCTTCATCGCCCCATTAGGATTGAACGTGCCGTCTGACGTGGAGCTGGTATGTGTGCTTCCTCACAAACTCTAGTTGCCTTCGTCACTGTTTTCATTTCTAAGTACAGTGTGTTCAGGAGCACAATAATAATAACCACAATTGCTTTTCAGACATGGAATGCTTACAATAATTTGTGAGTTAATGGAGAAAATGATCACAGCCTATCTATTGTCCTCAGGAAAAAAAGGGAAGAATTATAGCAAAAGAACTAGCCCAGAGCATCAGTTTCTTGAGTTGGGTCTGTGTCAGAAATCATAGTTCAGTGGCCAGGGGTATCCACACATAGGCGTAAAAGTAGCCTTGCTTGAGGCAATGTTTTCTTCAGTAAAGTTGCTTTGTTCTAGCTTTTTAAGTTTTTTGTTTGTTTGTTTGTTTTTAAGAAACAGAGTTTTACTTTGTTGCCCTCGGTAGAGTGCAATGGCACCACAGCTCACAGCAACCTCTAGCTCTTGGGCTTAGGTGATTCTCTTGCCTCGGCCTCCTGAGTAGCTGGGGCTACAGTTGCTTGCCATAACGCCTGGCCTTTTTTTGTTGCAGTTTGGCCAGGGCCAGGTTCTATCATGCCACCTTACATGGGGCTGGCGCCCTACTCACTGAGCCATAGGCACCACCTAGCTTTTTAAGTTTTAAGTGTGATTTTTCTAGGCGCTTCCCCTTATCTCTTCATCTCACGTGTTCTTGGCATTTTTCTGTGTCATGCCTCAGTCCCTGTGACATCTCCAGGCTGCCTTTAACTCTGATGGAGAAAGCCAAGGTAGAATTCCTCTTTACCTGAGCACTTTGCATCTGGTAATCTATTCAACATTGCTTTCACCAACTGTGCCATGAGCAGATCTTAGGTGTGCTGTAAAAATTTCTAAAGATCATTAATTAAATTCATTTAGAAAGAAATTCAAAGCACAGTAAGAATATTCTTTTTTTTACTCTTTTCTGATCAATGTAATTTAAGTGTACCATGGAAGTTTAACTATAGGTTCAAGTGTGCCATGAGATGAAAAAATTAAGATTAAGTGCTTTAAATTAAGATTAAGTGGCTCGGCTCCTGTGGTTCAGGTGGCTAAGGCGCCAGCCACATACACCTAAGGTGGCGGGTTCAAATCCAGCCCGGGCCTGCCAAACAACAATGATGGCTGCAACCAAAAAATAGCCAGGCGTTGTGGCGGGCGCCTGTGGTCCCAGCTACTTGGGAGACGGAGGCAGGAGACTCACTTAAGCCCAGAGTTGGAGGTTGCTGTGAGCTGTGAGGCCACGGCACTCTACCCAGGGTGATAGCTTGAGGCTCTGTCTCAAAAAAATAAAAAAATTAAAAAAAATAAATTAAGATTAAGTTACAACAGATGTGGCTTGACATCTGTGGCTCAAGTGGCTAAGGCACCAGCCACATACACCTAAGGTAGCGGGTTTGAATCCAGCCCAGGACCGCCAAAACAATGATGGCTGCAACCAAAAAACAGCTGAGCGTTGTGGCAGGCACCTGTGGTGGGCACCTGTGGTCCCAGCTACTTGGGAGGCTGAGGCAGGAGACTCCCTTGAGCCCAGGAGTTGGAGGTTGCTATGAGCTATGATGCCTCGGCATTCTACCCAGGGGGATAGCTTGAGGCTCTGTCTCAAAAAAAAAATAAAATAAAAATAACTTACAACAGATGTTAAAGCCAAAACTGTGATTTTTTTTTTCTTTCTTTTCTGAGGTTCTTTGGGGCATTTCTGCATTCCAGAAAATGCTAAGCTGTTTTCTATGTATTATCTCATTGAATGCTAACAACCCTGTGAGATAGGTACTGTTACTCTCCCCCTTGTACAGATGATAAAACTGAGTCTTAGAAAAGTCAAGAGTTTGACTAGAAGTGGCATGCAGGAATGCAAACCATGGTCTTTATTATTGTGCCATCTTGAGTCACCATGCTTTATGGAATTTGTATATGTTCATTAGGGATGTTTAAAATATTTTTGTGGCTGAGCTTAGTAGCTCATGCCTGTAATCCCAGGATTTGGAAAAGCCAGTGTAGGAGGATTGCCTGAGGCCAGGAGTTTAAAACCAGTCTGGGAAATCTAACAAAACCTTATCTTTACAAAGAAATAAGAAAAGTTAATTGTGCATTGTGGTGTACACCGGTTGTTACAGATGCTTGAGAGAGTGGGGTGGGAGGATTGTTTGAGCCTAGAAGTGCTAGGCTGCAGTAAACTATAATGGTGCCACTGTAATCTAACCTGGGCAACGGAGTGAGATATATATGTGTGTATATATGTATATATATAGAAAGAGAATAGACAAAAATATCTTTTTAAAATATAAAAAAAAACATTTGTTTGAATGTACCTACTTAGGAAGGATGTTCAACGGAAAGTTTTTTCTTTGACATTTTCCTAACTGGGTTGCAAATGCCATAGATAACAGGTGTTCTAGATTCCTCTCTGTATCCTGAATAGGATATACAGTAAGATGCTCAAAAACTATTTATGGAGGAATATCTCTTATGATCCTCTCCTCTGTCACTTGCTACCACTCTAATTCAGCCTGAATTTGGTGATTCTTGCCTATTATTTTCTTCTTATCTTTCATTATGTGAGGAAGGGAGATGTCAAAATAGTCCTTTCAGTTCTTACCTCTAACCCATCCTTTCCCTTATTTCATTTACATATCCTCTCCCTGTCTCCTTATTTCCTACAAATAAGGGTTAAGAAGAATTTTTTGAATTTTTTCTATTGTAATCACTACTTAACGTTTGCTTCTCCATTTCCACTTTGGATCATTTTGCTTTAGTTAAAGCTGAAAATATTACCTGAAGATTTGATATCCTACAATTTGTGTTAATATATTTTCTGTGTATTTCTACTTATTCTGAAATATGCTATTTATTCTGCATGAGAGACCCATTAAAATTAAACCTTAAAATTCACAGTTGCTACATTACCTATAAAAATTTTTAATAAATTCGGCTATGTGGAATTTTATCTTGTTTTGGTATAAAAGATGTTTTAAATTTTTATTCAAATACAAATATAGAGATAGAATAGAATTTTGTTGCCTTGTTTAATTCCTATTAAAATACTTAATGGCTATTTGGTTCTCAGCCAAAATAAGCATCACCAAGCTGTTTAATGGTCTGCCAGAATCAAACATATTTGCCACTCATTGGAGAGCAAAATTAGCCTTAGTGTATAATTACTAGCTCTCTTATTGTTAAAGAGTTTCTTCTAATGTTATTTTTAAAATATCTCTCAGCTCTCTGAGTCCATTGTTGTGACTATATGGAAATTCTGAATACTAGATCCAGTCTCTTGATTTGCATCTTTCATTTCCTTTATGGCAATGTGGGTGTATCATTCTTCGTAATTATTGTGATTCTTTTTGGCAGTAATTCTTTGTATAAATTACACACTGATATCCATGTTAGTAGAAAATGGTAGAAAACAGAAGTATTTGCATTAGAAGTCCTGTTTTGGTTATGAAATGTCAAATATTTAAACATCAGTGTTTAAATGGACTATTGTCCCATCATGAGCAGTGGTGGAGGTTTGACTCACTGACCAGGGAGGGTAGGAGCAATTGGTAAAGACAGCAGGTACTTTGGGGGTAGTGGGACGTTTTTGGTTTTTAAACCGAATGTTGGATTAGAACCTCATGGTTACATGATCCTTGAGGTTTTAGGGTGAAGAGTAAGCAGCAGTTAAATTACAGCTCCCCAGGAGGCTTGTTCCTGCCTCCTGCTCAAGGTATCGGGTGCTACCAGTGTCTGGCTGAGCCTCTGGACTTAAGCCCCTCAATGTCCTCTTCCGACCCAAATCCCTAAGGCAGTGTTTTTCAGCCATTTTTTATCTCACAGCACACTTGAACCCATAGTTAAACTTCCATGGTACACTTAAATTACATTGATCAAAAAAGAGTAAAAAAAAAAGAATACACTGTGCTTTGAACTTCTTTCGGAAATAATTTAATGATCTTTTTTTTTTTTGAGACAGAGTCTCACTTTGTCACCCCTATAGAGTGCTGTGGTGTCATAGTTTACAACAACCTCAGATTCTTGGTTGCCTCAGCCTCCCAAGTAGCTAGGACTACAGGCACCCACCACAATGCCCTGACTGTTTTTAGAAGCGGGGTCTTGCTCTTACTTAGACTGGTTCTGAACCTGTGAGCTTAGGCAGTCCACCTGCCTCCACCTCCCAGAGTGCTAGGATTACAGGCGTGAGCCACCACGCCTGGCCTGATTTAATGATCTTTAAAAAATTTTTTCAGCACACCAGTTGAAAATCACTGCTCTAAGGTAATCTTAGGCTTTATTTTTAGCTTTTTATAGTGACCCCATGTGGGAAGTCATGGACCAATCTTTCTCTTTCATGGGAAGTGAGGACCTGTTTTTTCCTACATGTGTAGCTCAGCATCATTTGTTCTGACATGGTGCATTCAGTCATCTTCTCCTTTCCTGAGTCCAAAATGCCTCTTTTTGTCCTGTCCTATGGCGCACACACACACTTTGCCCCAGTTGTGTTTTGTTGTCTGTCAGACACAGCAATCATAGTGGGTGACAAGTCTCTTATTTGGACCATCCTCTTGCCCACCTGTGTCCTCAGTCTCAAGAGACACTGTAGATGGCACAGAGTTCTGTAATGAAAATGAGTTCTGGGCCACAAGTAATGTCTGCCAGGTGTCCATAGTCTGTGGACCTGCCTGTTCTGCAACACTTCACATTTTGCTCAGTTCCTTGGAGCAAGAGCATCTCAACAGCCATGGTCAGTCCTATTAACATGTGCTTCAGGGGAAATGTGCTTGTTTGAACACATTTTATGGACACAAGACAGGGTTGATAAGTAAGTAGGGCTTTTTTGTTTTGTCTTGGGTTTTTTTGGGTTTTGGGGTTTTTTTGAGACAGAGTCTCACTATTTTGCCCTGGGTAGAGTGCTATGGCATCACAGATCACAGCAACCTCAAAGTCTTGGGTTTAAGCGATTCTCTTGTCTCACCCTCCCAAGGAGCTGGGACTACAGGCACCTGCCACAACACCCTGGCTATTCTTTGGTTGTAGTTGTTGTTGTTTGGCAGGCCCAGGCTGGGATTTGAACCCACCAGCTCTGGTGTATGTGGTTGGCGCCCCAGACACTGAGCCACAGTCGCCAAGCCAATAATTAAGTAGTTATATGCAACATTTTAGTCTGATAGATGAGTAGCAACATGTTGGGGGCATGTTTTGAGCCTTTACTATATGCCAGGCCCTGTCCAAGTGCTTCTTCCCTTTACTTCTCAGAGTAACTCTGCAGAGTACAAATACTGTCCATTTTCCAGGTGAGAAATTTTGAGGTTTAGAGAGTTTGAGTATAGCCACCTTAGGTCAGACATGTATGGGTTGGGCCTGGTGTCCAGCCAAGGGCCAAATCCAGAGCTCTGAGCATTGGAGTAAGCTCTACTGACTGTTGTGCAGATTAGAGTGTCACCTTTATCATAATGTAGTTGCTGCATTGCCACAGGCGGGGGGTGGGAGAGAAAAGAGACTGGATGTGCTGCAGTATTCCTGGAGAGTGCTTTGCCTTTTCTTTGGGGTTTATAAGATCCTGCATGTCCAGTGAACTTTAACCTTTGGTCTTATGAGTATCTTGCAGATATTTTCTCTAGGTACTGTGATTCTGTGACACCCTCCATGCAGAATTTGGGTGTATTTGTGGAGTCCTCTATGCCACACTTACCCTTTATGACTTTGAGGTTTTGAAGCTTTTTTTGGAACACCTTGTCCACACCTGAGAGTTTGAAATATTTTCTTATATTTCCTGCTAATATTTCTGTAGTTTTGTTTTTACATTTGAGTAGTGGCTCAAACTGATATTTACTAGGAGCTCTGGGCAAAGCAGGTGTTGAATCTCTTCTCTCCTAATCTTAGAGGAGAGGACTGACCCTGCTGCTCCTTGGATTCCACACTGCCTCTCAGTCTTCCATCCTATGCCAGCCCCTGTATTTCCCCTGTGGGGTCTGAGTGCAAGAGTTTTCCAAAGCTCTTGGGAAACCTTACATTCATATAAGTTTTCTGATCTGCATGTATCATTCTCCCATTTTCAGTGCCTGCTATGAAGTTTAAAGCCATGTTAATGAAATGTTGAAGATGGAGGGAGGTGTTAGATCCCCTTCTTGGGCTCTGTGGACTTTCTTAAACAAAAGGATTCCTTATTGGATTTAAATTAGAAAAGGATTTTTCTTTTTATCAGGTAGTCTTATAACATAAGCATATTCATATATGAGTCTATCCTTAAAATCTCATTGTATAGTAGGAATGATTATGATATTCTTAAATGAAAAAGGATTTATCTAAAATCTCATAATAAACAGAGCAAAGGATGGCTTTTTCCAAGCCAGATTTTTTGGTTTTGTTTTTGTTTTTTTTTTTTAATCTCATATCCACTTTGTTGGTCAACTTTAAAATATGTTTGTAAGATTTTTTTTTTTTTTGGTCATTGTTGATTTGTAAAATTACCAACGAATTGGTTTTTAACCACTGTAGTTACAATAATACATCATAAATGAACCTACTTTTTTTTTTTTTTTTGAGACAGAGCCTCAAGCTATCCCCCTGGGTAGAGTGCTGTGGCATTACAGCTCA
>NW_003852457.1:8437017-8443237 GCF_000181295.1 Otolemur garnettii
TTGTTGTTTGGCGGGTCCGGGCTGGGGATTCAAACCCGCCACCTTAGGTGTACGTGGCTGGCGCCTTAGCCGGTTGAGCTATAGGCGCCGAGCCCCACCAGTTGCATCTTACAGGGGAATAGAAACAGGGAAGGTGGTAAAGGGAGAGCTAAGTGCAGAAGAAAAGATGTGGTGTTGAGTACTCAGTTTTCTTTGGATGTTCAAAAGGGCTGTGGTTTAAGAGGGAGCTACCAAGCTGTAAGAACTAATCCTGAGGGGAAAAAAAAGAAACTGGAGTGAGTCTTAGATCCTTAGGAACTGTTGAAGGTGTCCCCCCTCCCTCAAAAAAAAAGTGTTTGTATGCAAAGTTTGCATATGACGTCAGAGACTTTCTACACCCCCTCACAGAACACAGGTTGAGGATTCCTGTTATATCAGAAGGTACTGATTTGCCTGTCCAGTGGGTTTTGTACAGAGGTGAAATAGCCTGCCTCAATTTCCTTCCCCACAGAATCCTGGTAAGATTCAGAGACAGACAAGGCAGTGCCCAAGTCAGAACAGACAGGGTTCTTCCTGTTGACATGTCTCTTTTTTTTGAGATAGAGTCTCACTTTGTCACTTTTGGTAGACTGCTGTGGCATCATAGCTTACAGCAACCTCAAATTCTTGGGCTCAAGAGATCCTCTTGTCTCCGGCTCCTGAGTAGCTGGAATTATAGTTGCCCACCACAACGCCTAGCCATTTAGATGGAGATGGGATCTCCATCTTGCTCAGGCTGGTCTCAATCTCCTGAGCTCAAGCCATCCATCTGCCTCAGCCTCCCAGAGTACTGGGATTAATGGCATGAGCCACCACGCTCAGCCTTGTTGACATGTCGCTTATCTCTTAAAATTGATGATACAGGTTCGACTCCTGTGGCTCAAGTGGCTAAGGCGCCAGCCACATACACCTAAGGTGGCAGGTTCAAATCCAGCCCGAGCCCGCCAAACAACAATGACGGCTGCAACCAAAACATAGCCAGGCATTGTGGCAGGCAGTTTGTGGTACCAGCTACTTGGGAGGCTGAGGCAGGAGACTCACTTGAGCCCAGGAGTTGGAGGCTGCTGTGAGCTGTGATGCAATGGAACTCTACCCAGGGGGACAGCTTGAGGCTCTGTCTCAAAAAAAAAAAAAAAAATTTGATGATACACCTCACATTATTTCTGCGTTTTAATAAAATCATGTGGCCAATGGAAAAGAGGATAATTCAATGACAAGAATGTGTGTTTTCTCTTAGCCACCAACAGCAAAAATGCACGCCATCATTGAGCGCACAGCCAATTTTGTGTGCAAGCAGGGAGCACAGTTCGAAATAATGCTGAAGGCCAAGCAAGCTCGAAACTCCCAGTTCGACTTTCTGCGCTTCGATCACTACCTCAACCCCTACTATAAGTTTATCCAGAAAGCTATGAAGGAAGGACGATACACAGTGCTAGCAGAAAATAAAACTGAAGAGAAGAAAAGTATGTAAAATTGTCTGTCCCATTGACTTCGGGCCTGTGCTGGGGTTGGGGGAGGCTGTGACAGGCAAGGAGTAGTTGTGGAGAAAGTGTGTGTATTCTTCAAGATGTATGGTTGAAATCTAGACTTTAGAATTTCTAGAATGCTTATGAATCCTGCCGCTAAGATGTGATAATTAACCCTGCAGGTGTGCCCATATTAAATTCTTCATTAATGTTTTATAGATAGGTGAAATGTAATTAAATATTGATAGTATCAGAACATAATCATTTAGGTTAGAAATTTTTTCTTTCATTTTTGCCTGCTTAACATTTCTTAGAGAAAAGTGAGTTTTATGCTTTGTTAGATTATTCTCAGTATACATTTACCATAGTGTTTAGGGCTATATGGTTAAATTTTACATGTCCACAAAAATGAAAATTTTACTTGGATCATCTATCTCAAGCTCTTATTTTTGTTAGTGTCTCTATTTAGAATTTTTACTACAAAGGCCAGTTATCCCTATATGGAATAAAGATAATATTTTGACAGGTTTTTTTGGTTTGTTTTTTGTTTTTTGACACAGAGTCTTCCTATATTGTCCTCAGTAGAGTGCTGTGGCATCGCAGCTCATAACAACCTCAAACTCTTGAGCTTAAAGTGATTCTCTTGCCTTAGCCTCCCAAGTAGCTGGGACTACAGGCACCCGCTGCAATGCCCAGCTGTTTTTTGGGTGTAGTTGTCGTTGTTTGGCGGGCCTAAGCTGGGTTCGAACCCGCCAGCTCTGGTGTATGTGGCTGGTGCCCTAGCCGCTGAGCTCCAGGTGCCAAACCCCACAGGTCTTTTTATATAAAAGTCTTCCATTCAATTTTGTTCTCTTTCACTGAAATAATAATGTTGCAGGTCAGTTGTGTAAACCATATTGATCTTATTTGCAGATCTCTAAGTTTGTTGTAGTTTGTTGCTTTTTTTTTTTTTTTTTTTTTTGAGACGGAGCCTCAAGCTATCTCCCTGGGTAGAGTGCTATGGCATCACGCTCACAGCAACCTCCAACTCCTGGGCTCAAGCGAGTCTCCTGCCTCCGCCTCCCAAGTAGCTGGGACTACAGGCGCCCACCACAGAGCCTGGCCATTTTTTGGTTGCAGCCATCATTGTTGTTTGGCGGGCCCGGGCTGGGGATTCAAACCCACCGTGGTGTATGTGGCTGGCGCCTTAGCAGCTTGAGCCACAGGCGCCGAGTCAGTTTGTTGTTTTTTTAAAATTTTTGTTACTATTATTTTACTTTTCATAAATCAGTAAGGTTTTTACCCTTTTTATGTTTTGAGCTTTCAGTGCCCCCAGACTGGTTCCTGGTCAAAGGGTCAATACTCTTTTCTGTTTGACTTCTCTGAACAGCTCAGGTGACTCTAGGGAAAGAATATTCCAAGGTATTTTTTTGGATAAGAAACCAAGAAATGACTATGCAGAGAGCTCTGCCTTTGTCTTCCTCTGAGTTTTTGCACAATTTATCTGTACTTCTGTTCTCTTCATACACCAAAACTTTGACCTTGATTGTAATTTCAGAGTCAGGGGTCGTCTCTGACAATGAGGAGGATGACGATGAGGAAGATGGAAATTACCTCCACCCATCTCTCTTTGCCTCCCAGAAGTGCAACCGCCTCGAGGAGTTGATGAAGGTCTTTATCTCCTTACTCAGCTGTCCTTCTTTATTCCATGGGAAAACTTCTACTGGTTTAATTTTGAGAAATTGTCGTTTCTTGGGTATTAAACTTCTATCTTACTTTTTCATCATTGAGATGCCTATTGCATTTTTGTTTCATGCTTGGTGGCAAAGGATTTGCTATATGTCTTAAGTATCTGTATTATAAATTTCAAAAGCAGATTCTTTTCACTTTATTAGTATCTTACCCTCTGGGATATTTAGAATTAGTAGAGTATTGGGGTTTTTTGTTTGTTTTTTAGGGACAGAGTCTCACTTTGTCACCCTTGGTAGAGTGCCATGGCATCACAGCTCACAGAAACCTCTGGCTCTTGGGCTTAGGCGATTCTCTTGCCTCAGCCTCCTGAGTAGCTGGGGCTACAGTTGTTTGCCACAGTGCCTGGCCTTTTTTGTTGCAGTTTGGCCAGGGCCAGGTTCGAACCCGCTACCCTCAGTATATGGGGCCGGTACCCTACTCACTGAGCCACAGGCCCTGCCAGTAGAGTACTGGTTATGGGTTAAAAATTATTTTTTCTTTTTCTTTTTTTTTTTCTGAAAGGAAAAAATAAGCCATTTATTTCAATAAACACATTTCTATAATGGTATACATACATCTTCTTAAAATAGGAAATTAGTAAACATAGGAGAGAGCTAGGAATAGTTCAATGATATGTTGGTTCCCTGAAAACAGAAACAAAATTATCAAAACTTTCAAGATTTAAAAACAAACTCAAAATTAGTAGAGAAATTAAGGATATATAAATCTTTGACAATCCATAAAAATCATATTAAGAATATTTATTACTTCAGAACTTAAACACAACTTTCTGACTTCAGAGTTCGCCAGTGAAACTTCTGAAAAATATGGAACGCTTCACGAATTTGCGTGTCATCCTTGTGCAGGGGCCGTGCTAATCTTCTCTGTATTGTTCCAGTTTTAGTATATGTGCTGCCGAAGCGAGCACCTTTTTTTCTTTTTCTATCTTTCTTTTTTTTTTTGGAGGCAGAGTCTCACTGTGTCACCCTTGGTAGAGTGCCATGGCATCACAGCTCACAGCAACCTCAAACTCCTGGGCTTAAGCGATTCTCTTGCCTCAGTCTCCCAAGTAGCTGGGACTACAGGCTCCTGCCACAATGCCCAGCTATAAAAATTGTTTTTTTCATATAGATTTTATTATAGGATTGGATTTTATAGCTGCTCAGAATATACTGCTTGAAGTTCTCTGTTATCTTCATAGGTAGGTTTTAAGAAAGTTTTTTTTTTTTCTTTTTGAGAGAGAGTCTTACTGTGTTGCCCTTGGTAGAGTGCTGTGACGTCACAGCTCACAGCAACCTCAAACTCTTGGGCTTAAGTGATTTTCATGCCTCAGCCTCCCAGGTAGCTGGGACTATAGGTGCCCACTACAATGCCCAGCTATTTTTTTGTTGCAGTTATTAGCTGGTCCAGGCTGGGTTTGAACCCACAACCCTTAATGTGTGTGGCTGGTGCCATAAGCACTATACTACGAGCGCCGAGCCTAAGAAAGTATTTTTACTTTTAATGTTCCCCTCATACTTACAAAGAAATCACTCAGCATTATCTTGTGATTAGTTCACACCACTTACCCTGCCATTTGTGACGTAAATAGGAGGTCCTTTAGACCTAAAGCATATGGTTTTCAACAGTCATGCCAGGTGGCTGGTCCCTTTGAGAATGATTCTTGATTGATTTTACTACTAAAACTGAAATTAGAAATTCTAGTAAGGAAAGGCAGAATCTGAAGTTTGGCTTGAGATTGGATGATAACAATTTTATAAGTCATCTAATCACAGTTGTCCCCACTTCCTCTTTCGTTGATTACTGAGTTCGAAACCTGGCACGCACTTAATTCCTCTGGGACAGACAACCAACTGGCATACCAGGCTATAACTAGCCATGACTCCTATATATGTATGTGTCCACGAGTGTGTTAAGGTTTATCTAAGGCATGTATACTGTAATCTAAAGTTGAGTTGAGCCTTTTCATAAGAGAAGAGTTCCATGTGATTCACAGTACAGAAAATGCTAAGGCCATGTCTCTTCTCTGATTCTAGCCCTTGAAGGTGGTGGACCCAGATCACCCCCTAGCAGCACTTGTCCGTAAAGCACAGGCTGACAGTTCTGCTCCTACCCCACATGCTGTAGATGGTGCACCCTCGCAGCCCTCCCAGGTGGAGTACACGACAGACTGTGAGTACTTGCTGTGTCATCCTGACCTGTATTCAATTGCCTATGACCATCTGTGGGCCCTGACCACTAGGTCTTCTCTCTCCTTCCTGTAGCAAGTGTGGAAAGAGGCAGATCAGACCCACTGTGTGGCCACAAGGGAGATGCCATTGGGTCATTGTTTTGCCTGGCCTAGTGTGGGCAAGATGGTTGCCCATCTCCAGCATCAACTCTGTGTTCCAGGAAGAAAGGAGAGAAAGGGCCAAGATGGAAAGCATGTCCTGACCGGCTCTGCCCCTTCTCACATATCTTCCCAGGAGCTATACCCAAGTGCTGCACCAAGTGGCCTCTCTTCACTTCTGTTGACTAGCTCAGGGTCACAGGTCATCCCCACCTACATTGGAGGCTGGGAGATGGGCCTTCAGTTGGAAACATTGCCACCCTAAGCAAATCAGAGTTTTATTCAGAAGAAAGGGGAAATGGATGTTGAGGGGACACAGAATTGTCTGTCTAGGGGTGTCCAAGCTTTCTTTTTTCCTTTTGTGCATTGGAAGAAGAGTTGTCTTGGGCCTGACAATTAAAACATAAACACTAATGAAAGTTGATAAGCAAAAAAAGGTCCATGCATAATTTTCACAGTATCCAACACCACACATAAATAAAATAGGCCTCAATCTGCATGCAGCCCATGGACTGCAGGTTGGACATCCCTGCTTATCACATGTTTTATGATAATATTGTGATACTGTACTAATATAGACATATTGTATTGGGTAGACAAAGTATGCAGGCATAAAATTCTGTCAGGAAGAACAAGGAGAATGGATACTGGGAAGACACTTGTCTACTATGGTTGCTTTCTTTTTTTTTTTTTTTTT
>NW_003852457.1:8443561-8445180 GCF_000181295.1 Otolemur garnettii
CTTTTTGGCCAGGGCTGGGTTTGAACCCACTACTCTGGCATATGGGGCCAGCGCCCTACTCCATTGAGCCACAGGTGCCGCCCTTATAGTTGCTTTCTTTAAAAAGACTTGCAACATAAGGCAGCAAGGGACATGCACCAAAGAATCACAGTTCTTTTTCTCGCTGATTGTTTCATCTTTTTAATTACTTAAAAATTATTATTATTATTTTTGTTTTTGAGATAGAGTCTCACTATGTTGCCCTCAGTAGCCTGACATGATGTCACAGGTCACATCAACCTCAAACTCTCAGGCTTAAGCAATTCTCTTGCCTCGGCCTCCCAAGTAGCTGGGACTACAGGTGCCCGCTACAACTCCCGGGTATTTTTTGTTGCAGTTATCATTGTTGTTTTAGCTGGCCCAGACCGGGTTCGAGCCCGCCAGCCTTGGGTGTATGTGGCTGGCACAGTAACCATTGTGCTACTGGCACCGAGCCACTTAAAGATCATTAATTGAAGGTAAATCTTGATGTTCTATTCAGGAGATCATTTGAAAGTGTTTGACCTTGATCTCAGCATCAGCTCAAATTACTTTACTCAGGTTGACTATTGATGAGATAAGAACCTTAGCAATGCCACAGGAACCCATTTGACCTGCTTCCCCTGCAGGTCTGTCATCACGGGTCTGTCTATGAGGCTTGTCTTCTTTATTTCCACCTGAGATTAATTTACAGTGTAAGCCGCCCCCTTATTTGGGATAAGCTTTTGTGAAACGTGGTTGCTGTGTTCTTTGCACTCCCCTTGGCATCCCCCCCCCACTTAAAGGCTTTTGTACTTTTAAAAATCAGTTACTTGGATTAACTTTCTACATGTGTCCAACAAACCTCCTTAAGAAATCAGATAATTTATTTAAATAATTGAATATAGTCAAATCCACTTTCTTCAAGGATTCAAGCCCAGGGCGGGACTTGTGTTGCAGTGGGATTCTGCATGATTGGATTCCGCCATCAGTGCACAGTGTGAATGTTACCCACAGGCAGCTGTCTCTGAGGAGCTCTGGGGTGATTCCTCACATCCCATCCTCACAGCTCAGGTTTTTGGATAGACATCCAGACTCCTTTAAATCCTGAGCCCCAGCTGGCATCCTGCCAGCTTCTGCCCTGCCTTTTGGGAGCTGAGACTCTGCCCCAGCCCAGCACTGCTCACTTAGGGGCCAGGCACTCACTCCACTTCAGTGATTTTCTTTTTCAAGGCTGTGTTTGCTTCAAACACAGCATCCATGCATGTCTACTGGATTCCTGAAGCCAGTCGACTCTGCTGCAAAAGAGAGGGATAGAGATTCGTGGGGGGAGGGAGCAGGTCTCAATTATTCACTCTGGTTAGCACTAACAGAAGCATGGTTACATGTATATACCAAGCTTAGTTATGAGACTATGTACAGACCACCCTGCAGGATCAAGTGGAACAGGGAGTGGGATGAGAGTGGCTTCTCAGTGACACAGGACATCCCATGGAAGGGGTGGAGTGGTGTAACATGCTCTGAATGGAGTCATACAGAGGTAACGCTGTGGACATCAGAGGGCCTGGCAAATCCCAGAGAGCTCATGCATGGCCTCCAGGCCTATTTATTTATTACAGAGC
>NW_003852457.1:8445200-8460513 GCF_000181295.1 Otolemur garnettii
CCCCCCCCCGGCAACGGGTACTCATAGCCCCCAGAGGCCCAGGGTAAGCCTTTGCTCTACAAGAACCCCAAACTTGCTCTCTTCAGCCCTAGGGTGCTGACATCAGTTCTTCAGACTTCCCAATAGGAAGTGTTCCAGCAGGGGGCACATAGGTCACCACCTCCTCCCCTCAGTATACCACAAGGCTGTTTTGAAATCCATTTTCTCCCTCTTTACACAGTAAAAGTGATGGACATGTGTAAGAATAAGGCATTTGGGAATTTAGAGTTTTGGTGAGCTCAGTGTCCCTAATATTAAGGTTGTAGTGTTGTAGACTCCTACCTCAGCCCTGAGGTCAGAGTCATCAGTGTAACCTTCACTTGGGCTTACATAGCCAGACATTCCTTCATGGGATAAGTGTCCTGCCTGCATCACACCCCCTTCTCTAAGCGCTCCCCCACCAGGGAATGCAGCCTTGGCTCCCACTTCTTCCATTTGCAGACACCTTCAAGGGCTCCAGACGCCCCTTTGCTGGGGTGCTTGCCTTCTCTCTTATGTGGAATATCTTGTCCTGCTCATCTCATGATTCTGTAAGCTGTTGAAATTCCACAGGCACAAGTCCCTGGTGACCTTGTCTTTGCAGTAACTCAGTGAGAAATCTGGGGTCCTTTGTGGGTGGGGTGTTGGCCACTGGCAGGTGGAGATAGCAATGGCAACAGCCCTTTCTCTACCTAAATTGGTCATGATTCAGAAACTGCCTGTAATCCACAGATGACTATTATGTGCTAATTGGTTTGCGGTCAGTCATTGATTTACATTTATAAAAAAGCATTTATTTACAAATGTGGTTCAATTAGAGGAAAAACTAAGGGTTTTGGAATTTAGTAAAAAAAATATCAGCACAGTGGGATCTCAACTGTGTTTAAAATAATAGATTAGCTGGAGAGAACTGTGCAAAAAGTATTATTAGGCTCAGAGTTGTTCTGAGAAATAGAATTGTGGGCTCGGCGCCTGTGGCTCAAGTGGCTTAGGCGCCAGCCACATACACCTAAGGTGGCGGGTTCAAATCCCCAGCCCGGGCCCGCCAAACAACAATGATGGCTGCAACCAAAAATGGCCAGGCGTTGTGGCGGGCGCCTGTAGTCCCAGCTACTTGGGAGGCGGAGGCAGGAGACTCACTTGAGCCCAGGAGTTGGAGGTTGCTGTGAGCGTGATGCCATGGCACTCTACCCAGGGGGATAGCTTGAGGCTCCATCTCAAAAAAAAAAAAAAAAAAAGAAATAGAATTGTGGTTGATTTTTCCCCCTACATTATTTCCGAAATTTTTATGAGTATGCATTTCCATTATACTTAGTAAAACAGTTCATAGACTAATTAACACTGAAATGCTGATGACAAGGGCACAGAACAGCCCGTGACTTGCTCTTAGTTTGTGTGAGCCTCTCATCTGTTCAAAGCCTCACCAAGGTCCTTCTCTGCTGTGGAGATGGAGGTCCTGCCTGGCTGTGCTTGCTGTGTCTTTGTGAACATAGTGCATGAAGTCAGTGGACTGTTAGGGAATTATTGCCTCGGCCAATGCAAACAAAGGTTTTGGGGAGTCCTTTTCATTTGGGGCACCCTAGTCCTATGGTGGAGACCTTGAACAGAAGAGGATCTTTAGTTCTTCTGGGCTCTGATAGCTCTGGGTTTGTCTTCCTGTCCTCTGACTGAGCGTGTTCACAGCAGTATCATTCCTATGGGGTCTCACATATATTCCCATGTCTCTCACGTGCTAGTGTCTGTGCTCTGGGCATGTGTGGCCTTCCTGTTTCTAAACAGGAAGCTTTAAGTAGCTTTATCAGAGAAGGAAAAACATTTCACAGGTATTTAAGTAATTTTCAGAAGAGGGTTTAAATTGTAGACTTTCCACTTGGGAAAATAGCAGATAATAAGAAAGAAAATTGTCTTGAAAATTACTAACATTACTAATAACTTTTTGAAAGATGCTCAACTGGGGCCAACCTGCAAGCCACATGGGATCTGAAGAGTGCATAGCTGGGCCCAGGCTGGCTAGGCAGGGCCTGTGTCCCATGAGCAGCACAGCTTATGGAGCCCCTAATCACCTATCCTCAGAACAGAGACCTTGTGATTTAAAGTATGAACGAGCTTGTACCCAAGGATGACAGTGGAGGTCTGCAACCTGCATTACAAACCACTGCCAGCATATGGATGCTACAGACGAGAGAGGCCAGCGTGTAAAACATAAGATTTATACGAGAGCTCCCTAAAGCTGTTCACATTCTCAGCGCTTCAGTCCACCCTTAGAGGGAGTGGTAATTTGTGTCATTTATAGCAGAGAAATTTCATGGTACTAGAATACATTGCTCATTATGAGAACTAAGCATTTAAACATTGGTATAAAAAGTACTCCTCCCTGGGCCTGGAAGGCCAGATGTCTTTGGACCAGAGGCCAGAGCCAGGACTCTGCCCTAGCTGGCACAGCATCCCTCTACTTCGTGCCCCAGTGTGCAGTCTCCACATGGCAAGCCTGACCTCTTGGATACTAGAAGTGTGATCTCCACCCTGGGCCAGGTGAGGTAGCAGCTGGCAGCCTTGGTGACAGATGAGAGCTGCTCAGTACACTCTATGTGACTTGCTGCCATCATTCAGGAACTGTGTAGTTGTAAGTGTCCACAAAGTGGCACAGTCCACCAAAGCCCAACAGCTCAAGTGACAGTGATGCCAGCAGCAGCTGGGAGTTCAGCATGGAGAGTGTGTTCACTGGTTTCTGCTTATCTCAGGGCTGAGGCCTGGACAGTAGGCTGGTTGTGCCCGTGTGCAGGGCAGGATTTGCACTCTGGGTTAATACTATTGTCACACAGCTTAGAATAGTGAAATTACAGACTTCTGGGTCTCGTGAAGAGCATGATTTTGTCTGGCTAACCAAGAGCTAACATAGAGGACTTTAAAGGGAACAAGAAAAATGCTGCAGTGAGAGAGTGACAGCCAGGCACAGTGGCTCATACCTGTAATCCAGAACTTTGGGAGGCTAAGGTGGGAGGATTATTTGAGGCCAAGAGTTCGAGACCATCCTGGCAACAAAGCAAGGCTCTGTTTCTACCAAAAAATAGGAAAATTAGGCATGGTGGTGCATTTCTGTAGTCCCAGTTCCTTGGGAGGCTGAGGCATGAGAATTGCTTGATTCCAGGAATTTGAGGCTATAGTGAGCCATGAACACCACTGCACTCCAGCCTAGGTGACAGAACAAGACCCTGTCTCCAAAAAAAAGAAAGAAAGAAAACATGGTGACCATAGGTCAGAGGATGCCTTGCCCCAAGCCACACACTTCCCTTCTGCCATGCTCAGGGTCCCACCCCATGTGTTTCTGCTGCACTTTCAGAATCCATTGCAGTGTAAGTTCAGCAGGGGTGTGTGTGATTTTGTATGTGTGAGCCCCTTGGGCAGGATGCTTCATGAGAACAAAAGCCACAAATGTCTTGCTAGCCAGTATACCCTCTTTTGCTCCTTCCAAGGGGATGCCATGGGTTCCAAGGAAAGTTTACAGAGTGAATAACTTTCAAAAAATGAAGAAAATAAGTTCCAGAAGTACCTGGTGCTTCATAGGAGGAACCAGCTGCACAGTTACCTAAGATTCACATGACCTGGCTCAGCGCCTATGGCTCAAGCGGCTGAGGCGCCAGCCACATACACCTGAGCTGGCGGGTTCGAATCCAGCCCGGGGCCACCAAACAACAATTATGGCTGCAACCAAAAAATAGCCGGGCATTGTGGTGGGTACCTGTAGTCCCAGCTACTTGGGAGGCGGAGGCTGGAGACTCACTTGAGCCCAGGAGTTGGAGGTTGCTGTGAGCTGTAATGCCATAGCACTGTACCCAGGGTGACAGCTTGAGGCTCTGTCTCAAAAAAAAAAAAAAGATTCACATGACCTTTGTAGATAAACATCCTCACACACATATCCCAAGGGGTGGGCATGTGGATGCAGGACAGCTGCTGCAGAGGCTGTCTGGCTCTTAGGGACACGTAGGGCTAGGCCAGGTGGGATGTGCTGTCTCTCTAGCCGTGAAGATCGAGCTTGTGCACAGACTGAACACAGTTCCATACGTGGGGACAAGTACAAGATGCCCTGGCCAGGGAAAACTTGGACTGTCCAGAAAGCTGTGGGAGGCTTCCTTGGCTAAAAGCAATGACAAGTTAAGTATTTGGGTTTGGGGCACAAGAGAAACTCGGAAACTATAGAAAACCCCCAAAGAAGGGGTCCCCATTCCCACATCAAGCACAGAAAACCATTGTAACCATGGAAAATGTATCTTTCCAACACTGGGTGCATGAATGGAAGATACATGAAAAAACAGTCCTCACGGCTCTATTTAGTCTTGGCTACATGAATTTGGGTGGGTTGTCTTGTTGCTCTAGGCCTTGGTTTTCCCATTTGTACAATCATGATATTAATTTAAATAAAAGAAGCACTTTATTATGTTCTGAATAGAAATACTGAAGGTCACTTAGTTCTGGAATATTTTAAAGATTTCGCATTGTTAGATTTGTAGAACATCCTCCTAAGTAAAATATCACAAGAATGGAAAAGCAATATCTAGTGTATTTAATACTAATACGAAACCAGTAGATGAACAACTACACTCCCACATAGTCCACAGGAGAGAAAAACACAATTAAATTCAAGGAGGAAGGAGAAGGATTGGTGTGCTCTTACCTAATGGGCACAAGGTAGGGTTATACAACACTCCTCCTGGGTGAGGGACTCAACTACAACTAGGACTTTACCTAACAAACAACGTAACCTAACCATTTGTACCCTCATGTTAATTTGACCTTTTTTAAAAAATGACATTATAAAAAAAAGATTTCTGGCTCAGCGCCTATGGCTCAAGTGGCTAAGCACCAGCCACATACACCTAAGGTGACGGGTTCGAATCCAGGGCAGCCCACCAAACAACAATGATGGCTGCAATCAAAAAAAAAAAAAAAATAGCCGGGTGTTATGGTGGGCGGCTGTGGTCCCAGCAACTTGGGAGGCGGAGGCAGAAGACTCTCTTGAGCCCAGGAGTTGGAGGTTGCTATGAGCTATGCCACCGCACTATAACCAGGAGGACAGCTTGAGGCTCTGTCTCAAAAAAAAAAAAAGATTTCCCATTGGTAAGATTCGTTGACACCCAAGGAGGGTTCGTGGGGGTGGTTTTGTGGGCTCAGACTGTTTCAAGGCCTTTACTGTCATTTCTCCCTTCTCTAGTTGCACTGTAGCTTTTTAAAACAATTGATCTTTTATCTTTCAAAAACATTTACCTACATTTTCATAGAAACAATAATTATCTTTTCTCAAATTTCATCTGTTTACATATATTTTAATTAAAAACATAGTTACTGCAAGTTTAACTGGGAAAAAAGAGTTTATAAGAAAAACTGCTTGTATAAAATGCATTTGGATTTTGAAGACTGATAATGCAAAAAAATCCATGAATGATTTTAATTGATTACATGTTGAAATGATAATATATTCGACAGAGTTGGTTAAATAAAATACTATTTAAAAAAAAAAAAAACTGCTGCTAAAAGCACAAAGGCCAAGCCTTTTGCAGAGGAGCCCACTCTCCCCTGGTGGTTATGGTGGCCCTGGCTCACCCAGCAAAGTAAAGCCACCAGTCCAGCCAGAGACCTCTGCAGTGTGTCTAAAACAAGATAGTGCCAGCGCAGGGCTCCACAGTCTCTGCAGTGGGAAAGGATGAATGAGTACCCCAGGGAGAAATTCAAACAAAAATAAGTCTCTAGAAAAGGAAGCAGCAAACCAACAAGGAAAAGGAGGTCTTGTGAAAAGAGTGATGCTGGGAAGAGCCATTTAGGAAACAGATCACATCAGAGCCTTGCTTTTCTCCAATAGCAGAATCACTTCCAGATGTGAATGCCAGATGTCGAAATTCTTAGGAAAGTTAAGAATGCTGCTGCAGAATGAAGACTCATCTCTTCAGCCAACAGACATTATATTCAACTAATGGAAAACTGAAACCATTAAGAAAGCAGGAAAAAAAAACTTTAACGTATAAGCACCTTTTACAATCCAATAGGGAAGAAAATCTAATAATAGTAACCTAAAGTTGTAGAAAAATGAACTGCAGGCTTGGTGCCTATGGCTCAAGTGGCTAGGGTGCCAGCCACAAACACTTGAGCTGGCAGGTTCGAATCCAGCCCGGCCCCACCAAACAACAATGAGGGCTACAACCAAAAAATAGCTGGGTTTTGTGGTAGGTGCCTTTAATCCCAGCTACTAGGGAGGCGGAGGCAGGAGACTCGCTTGAGCCCAGGAGTTGGAGATTGCTGTGAGCTGTGATGCCACAGCACTCTACCCACAGCGACAGCTTGAGGCTCTGTCTCAAAAAAAAAAAAAAAGAACTGTAGTATGAAAAATAATCCACAGAGGTAAAAATGCCCATGAATTTTTAAAAAGTTTATCCTCAATGCTCACTCAAAGGCATTATGTCTGCTAACTTGAGAACCTCATTTCTGTAGAAAATGTAGTCCCAGACTTCCATTCAGGCTGAGCGCAGCAAGTCATCAGGGTCAGGGGCTTGGAATTGCAGGATGAAGGAGCATAGTGACCAGCACACAAGCACACTTTGCAGTCCGAAGTTGGGATAAAATGGATGTTTTTAGCCTGTTAAAATGTTACTGATATTTCATAGATAGAAGTTTGGGTATCTTAAAATAGAGATTTGTGCTTACTTTGCCAACACATATATTAATATTAGAATTTAGTGAAAGAAAAATAGATGAAACCCACAGTGACAGCCCACTTTCTCGCTTAAGCAGAGTAGGAGAAGGTTGACAGCACTCATGTGTTATCAATGGGAGTGCAGGTTCACAGCACCTGACAATATATAGACCAGAGTTTAACTGCATGTGCCTTTCACCCATATTTTAATCTACAAATATATATGTGTGAAGATAGAGCTACAAGAATATGCATTGTAAGTAAGATTTTCAGTAGTAGCAAAAGTCAGAGTTGAGTCCTGGGGGCTGCTGGGACACTACCCCTAGGGGTTAATCTTTATGTGCTTTAGTGTCAACATCTAAAAAGGACAAGTCAGAAACTGTACCAGTAGTCAGCATAGATAGGAGGGACTGGAATAATAAGATTGGCCTTCATCTGCCCATGATTAAAAACTCATCTGCTTGAGTTTTCTGTTTTGTTTTGTTTTGTTTTGTTTTTTGTAGAGACAGAGTATCACTTTATCATCCTCAGTAGAGTGCCATGGCGTCACACAGCTCACAGCAACCTCCAACTCCTGGGCTTAGGCGATTCTCTTGCCTCAGTCCCAAGTAGCTGGGTGCCCGCCACAGCGCCTGGCTATTTTTTTGTTTGCAGTTTGGCCAGGGCCGGGTTTGAACCCGACACCGACACCCTCGGTATATGGGGCCGGGGCCTGCGCCTTCATCTGCTTGAGTTTTAACAGTGTAACTTAACTGCCTTCTCAGAAAACTGCCTGTTTATATGATACTTATTTTGAGACCCAACTAGCATTCTGAATTAATTGCATACAACATCAAAATGTTTCACCAGCTTGATGTGCTCTGTTCAGACGGAAGCTATTCTGGTAACACCTTTTGCCCTCTTAAAGACTTGCCATACCTCACACTGCTATGACTTATCAGAGGTGATTGGTGTTGCTGAGCTTTTCCATCCTCTTTGGTATTATTTGGTATTTAATAATCACCAGAGGATATACTCAGTCGTTCCTTGTTATTTACTTTCTTCTGATAGAGATTTTCCTAGATTTTGGCAGCCTGGGAAGAAAAACATCTATTTTTGTATTGAACTAACTTTTTCTTTCGAGTCTAACAGAGCTTTAAAATGCACACACACACACGTATATGTATGTACATAAATACATAAAGGAATTTTTTCTGGAAGCTCTTTAAATATAGATATGTAAAACTAAGAGTTTTGTATTTATTAATTAGCCTGACAACTGTTTTTCATGCTCTTTGTTTCTTGTTATCACTTAGTTATCTTCTGCTGTTTAGCTATAAATTGTTGCAGAGGAATATAAATAAATAAAATTAATTATGCAGAAGGCAATAATACTGAAATACTATATACTGTATACTGTTATAGCCTATAATTTTTAAAAAATAAAATGCCAGCTAATGTTCTTTTCATGTTTATACTATAAATAGCTTAAGTGAAATTAAGCCATTTCATGTGGCTACACTAGATCTTTTATTCTGTACCAGTTTTTTAAATGTGCTTTTGCTGTTCCTAGCTTTTTTCCCCTTCAAGTCATGACCTTAATTTCCAAGCCCTTTTTTAAAAAATGGTTTTATTGTAAAATGCCAAGAGAAGAAAGAAGGAAAAAATACTACCATCCTGAAATAGCCATTATTAAAATTAGTTAACATCATCAACACAGCAGAAAAGACTGAGGTAATCATTGTAAATAAAAAAGGAAAAGAAAGAACCTTGTATCTGTGGAACACAAAGAGCATCTTTATACAAAGATATTGGAAAAGATAAAACCTAAAAATTAACATGTTTCTAATACTAAGAATTCTGGACCACCAATAAATGTTTAAAATTTAATCTCTTATTTCACTATTCCTTCTAGAGAAATCACATCATAAAGTTTTCTTCTTAAATAATTTTCAAAGCATTACATTTTCTTTACACTTCTTAAAATGTTCTGACTTAAGAAAATTTATTCAATTAATGATAATTAGGGAGAATGGCTATCATAAAGTGAAAGATAGTAGATTAAAATGTTGTGTTCATAGGTATGCATATGGATAATAAACCTGTTTTACTAAAAATTAACGGAAGAGCCTATAATTTTTTTTTTTAGAGACAGAGTTTTACTTTGTCACCCTCGGTAGAGTGCTGTGGCGGCACAGCTCACAGCAACCTCCAGCTCTTGGGCTTAGGCGATTCTCTTGCCTCAGCCTCTTGAGTATCTGGGACTACAGGCACCCACCATAACACCCAGCTATTTTGTGGTTGTAGTTGTCATTGTTTGGCAGGCCCAGGCTGGATTCAAACCTGCCAGCTCTGGTGTATGTGGCTGGCGCCTTAGCTACTTGAGCTACAGGCACCACCCTGTTGATATTTTTAAAGCTATATATTTTATCTTAAGCTCTCCTAACTATGAAACTAGAAGGAATTTATCATCATAATACACTATCACTCCCCCCAATTTTTTTGTTGGAAATATTTTTCTATTGTGAGAATTTGTAAATAGCACTTCTGTGCTATATCTGTGATTCCCTATTTGTTTAGGCTTCTCTACTCGAGTGAATTTTTTGTTTGTTTGTTTTTTATTAAATCATAGCTGCGTACATCAGTGCAATCATGGAGTACAATGTGCTGGTTTTATGTACAATTTGAAATATTTTCATCAAACTGGTTAATACAGCCTTCACGACATTTTCTTAATTATTGTGTTAAGACATTTATATGTGGCTCAAGTGGCTAAGGTGCCAGCCATATACGCCTGAGCTTACAGGTTCAAATCCAGCCTGTGCCTGCCAAACAACTATGACGTTGCAACCAAAAAATAGCGGGGCATTGTGGCAGGTGCCTATAGTCTCAGCTACTTGGAAGGCAGAGGCAGGAGAATTGCTTGAGCCCAGGAGTTGGAGGTTGCTGTGAGCTGTGATGCCACAGCACTCTACCCAGGGCAATAGCTTGAGGCTCTGACTCAAAAAAAAAAAAAAAAGAAAAAGCCATTTATATTCTACGTTTAGTGAATTTCGCATGGATCCCTGTAAGATGCACCATAGGTGTAGTCCCACCTATTACCCTCTCTCTACCCATCCTTCCCCCTCCCCTCCCCTTTCCCCCATATTCTTGGGCTATAATTGGGTTATAGCTTTCATAGGAAAGTTATAAATCAGTTTCATAGTAGGGCTGAGTACATTGGATACTTTTTCTTCCATTCTTGAGATAATTTGCTAAGAAGACTATGTTCCAGCTCGTGAATTAGTTTTTTTTAATCACAGTTTCTCCATCTGAGCTCTTTACTCAGTTCATCATTTCTTTTTTTCTTTTTTTTTTTTTTTTTTTTTTTTGAGATAGTCTCACTATTTCGCCCTTGGTAAAGTGCCATGGCATCACAGCTCACAGCAACCTCCAACTCTTGGACTTAAGTGGTTCTCTTGCCTCAGCCTCCCAAATAGCTGGGACTACACGCGCCTGCCACACACCCAGCTATTTTTTTGTTGTAGTTGTTTAGCTGGCCCAGGCCGGGTTCAAACCCACTACCCTGACGCTGTAACCACTGTACTATAGGCAACAAGCCTTCATCATGCTTGGTGGTTTGAATTTCATAAACAAGTTTTTACAGGGGACTCTACTTCATAAATTCTTGCACAGGCAGTTGAAAAGTGCCTGCCATTATCCCTGTGTAGAAAGGATAACTTGTCTGGGTATAAAAGTCTGAGTTACAGCACCATCTCCCTTGGATCTTTGTAAACAGGGATCTGGCACTGTCCTTTCCACCTTAGAGACCTGTATTGGCTGGTATTTGCCTCAAAGTAGTCATCTGGGTTTGTTCATTGGCTGGTTTTCATTGGTTGTTCCTAGTGTAACCTCTGTGCTCTTTCTTGTTTGAGAATGTTGCCTGCTGCCTTCTAACATAAATAGCAGTTTGGTAGAGAATGACACACATGTCACATTTGCCTGGGACTGAGGAGCCCATTGCTCATGGGTGTCCTGGACTTGGTTTGGCTGTGAGGAGGAGTTAGGCCAGCCTCCCTTTCGCTCCCACCCCTTAAGTGGGTCTCCTTCTAACCAGCCACCTAAGGAAATTGTATTTTGCCCTTAATTTTTTTTATTTATGTATGTATTTATTTATTTATTTTGAGACAGAGCCTCAAGCTATTGCCCTGGGTAGAGTGCTATGGCATTACAGCTCACAACAACCTCCAACTCCTGGGCTCAAGTGATTCTCCTGCCCCCCCCCCCAAAGTAACTGGGACTACAGATGCCTGCCACAATGCCCGGCTATTTTTTGGTTGCAGCCATAATTGTTTGGCAGGCCCGGGCTGGATTCAAACCTGCCAGCTCAGGTATATGTGGCTGGCGCCTTAGCTGCTTAGAGCCACAGGCCCCAAGCCAAATTTTTTTTAAATTTATTTTATTGTTTGGGATTCATTCAAAGTACAAAGAATTAGATTATGTTGATTGCATTTGTTAGATAAAGTCCCTATTATAATTGTGTCCTGCCCCCAAGAGGTGTGCCATACACTGTGACCCCACCTTACTCTTCTCTCCCCTCACTTGCCCCTTCCTTCACCTCCCCACCGTGTACTAGATCATCAATTATCTTCATATCAGAATTGAGTACATTGGATTCTTGCTTCTCCATTCTTGTGATGCTTTCCTAAGAAAACGTGTTTCAACTGCATCTAGGTTAATACAAAAGATGTAAAGTCTCCATCGTTTTTAGTGGCTGAATAGTATTCTATGGTATACATATACCACAGCTTGCTAATCTCTTCCTGGATTGGTGGACATTATGTTGTTTCCGCAGTTTGGCAGTTGTAAATTGAGCTGTGATAGTCTAGTGCAAGTGTCCTTATGATAAAATGATTTTTTTTCTTCTGGGTAGATGCCCAGTAATGAATTGCAGGATCAAATGGGAGGCCTAGTTTGAGTTCTTTGAGGATTCTCTGTACTTCCTTCCAAAAGGGTTGTATTAGTTTGCACCCCACCAGCAGTGTAAAAGTGTTCCCTTTTCGCCACATCCACCCCAGGCATCTGCAGCTTTGAGATTTTGTGATGTGGGACATTCTCACTGGGGTTAGATGAAATCTCAAGGTGGTTTTGATTTGCATTTCTCTGATAATTAGGAAAAGTGAGCATTTTTTTATGTTTGTTAGCCTTTTATCTTCTTTAGAGAAGGTTCTGTACATCTCTCTTGCCCATTGATAGAAAGGATTGTTGTCTCTTTTATGTTGGTTTGAATTCTCTGTAGATCCTAATTGTTAAGCTTTTTTTTGGCCAGGGCTAGGCTTGAACCCACCTCTGGCAAATGGGGTCAACACCCTACTCCTTTGAGCCACAGGCGCCGCCCATTAAGCTTTTGTCCAATTCATAATATGCAAGTATCTTTTCCTGTTCTCATGTCTGATGGTTGTCTCTTTGCTTTGGTTGTTGTCTCCTTAGCTCTATAGACGTATTCAATTTAATTAAGTCCCATTTCTTTATTTTTGTTGTTGAAATTGCCACTGATGTCTTCATAAAGTCTTTCCCCAGGCTGATATCTTCAAGTGTTTTCCCCACAGTTTCTTTGAAGATTTTTATTGTTTCATGCCTTAGATTTAGATCTTTTATCCATCTTAAATCAATTTTAGTGAGTAGAGAAAGGGGTGCGGATTTAGTTTCAGTCTTTCACATGTGATTATCCAGTTCTCCCAGCACCGTATATTGAATAGGGATCCTTTTCCCCAATGTATGTTCTTATTTGGTTTATCAAAGATCGGGTGGCTATACAGTCTTAATTTCATGTGATAGTTTTCTTTTCAGTTCCAGATGTCAATGTCTCTGTTTTTGTGCCAATATCATGCTGTTTTGATCACTGTGGCCTTGTAGTATAGCCTGAAGTCTGGTAGGGAGATACCCCTGGCTTTGTTTTTATTACTAAGAATTGCCTTGACTATATAGGGTTTTTTCTGGTTCCATACAAAATGAAGGATTATTTTTCCCAAATCTTGAAAGTATGATGTTGGTATTTTAATGGGGATTGGATTGAATCTGTACACTGCTTTGGGAAGTATAGACATTTTGACAGTGTTGATTCTTCCAGACATAAGCATGATATGTTCTTCCATTTGTTAATAACTTCTGCTATTTCTTTTCTTAGGATTTCATAATTTTCTTTATAGAGGTCCTTTACCTCTTTTGTTAGATATATTCTTAGGTATTTCATTCTCTTTGAAGTTACTGTATAGAGAATTGTGTCCTTGATTACCTTCTTCTCAACTTGGTTGTTACTGGTATATACAAAGGCTTCTGATTTGTGGACATTGCTTTTATATCCTGAGACATAGCTGTATTTTTTGATGACTTCCAGGAGTCTTGTGGTTGAGTCTTTGGGGTTCTCTAAGTATTAGATTATATCATCAGCAAAGAGCAAGAGTTTGACCTCCTTTGCCCCATTTGGTTGCCCTTTATTTCCTTCTCATGCCTGATTTTATTATCTGAACTTCCACGACTATGTTGAATAGTAGTGGTGATAGAGGACAGCCTTGTCTGATTCCAGTTCTAAATGGAAAGGCTTTCAGTTTTACTCCTTTCAGTATAATATTAACTGTGGGTTTGTCCTAGAAGGCTTCGACCAGTTTAAGAAATGTGCCACCTATGCCTATTTTCCTCAGAGTTCTAATTTGAAAAGGATGTTGAATTGTATCCAGTGCTTTTTCTGCATATTCAGAGGATCATGTGGTCTTTGTTTTTGCTTCTGTTGATATGGTGAATTATGTTTATGGACTTGTGCATGTTAAACCAGCCTTATATCCCTAGGATGAAACCTACTTGATCATGATGAATGATTTTTTTAATGTGTAGCTGTAATCTATTAACTCAGATTTTATTGAGAATTTTTGCATCTATATTCATTAGTGAAATTAGTCTGAAATTCTCCTTTTTAATTGGGTCTTTTCCTTGTTTTGGTATCAGGGTGATGTTTGCTTTGTAGAACATGTTAGGAAAGATTTCTTCCTTCTAATTTTTTGAAATAGTTTCTTCAGTATGGGTATAAGCTCTTCTTTGAAGGTTTGAATAGTGGTGTGAAGACATTTAGACCAGGGCATTTTGTTGTTGTTGTTTTTGTAGAGACAGAGTTGCATTGCCCTTGGTAGAGTGTGTGGCATCATAGCTCACAGCAACCTCCAACTCCTATGCTTAGGTGATTCTCTTGTCTCAGCCTCCTGAGTAGCTTGGACTACAGGCGCCTGCCACAACACCTAGCTATTTTTTGTTTTTGTAGTTTGGCCGTGGCCGGGTTTGAACCTGCCACCCTTGGTATATGGGGTCGGCACCCTGCCCCCATAGCAGGTGCTACCCCAGGACATTGTTTTGTTGGGAGATTTTTTATTGTTTCTTCAATCTCAGTGATTGAAATTGAGATCTATTTCTTCTTGATTAAGTCTAGGGAGAGGGTGTGATTCCAGGTATTAATTCATTTCCTGCACATTGTTAAATTTCTGGACATAGAGTTTTCTTTTTTTTTTTTTGAAACAGAGTATCACTTTGTCACCCTCAGTAGAATGCTGTGACATCACAGCTCACAGCATCCTCAGACTCTTGAGCTTAAGCGAGTTTCTTGCCTTAGCCTCCCACATACGGCATGGTTTCTTACAGTACTCAGAGATCATCTCTTGTATCTCTGAGGCCTCTGTTATTTCCGCTTTATTGTTTCTGATTGAGGTTATTAGAGATTTTACTTTTCTGTTTCTAGTTAATCTGGCCAAAGGTTTATAGATTTGTTTTTTTCCTGAAAAACCAACTTTTAATTTTGTTAATTTTCTCAATGGTCTTTTGTCTTCAGTTTCATTCATCTCTGAAACATAAGATGGTTTGTGAGTTTGTTGATGCTTTCTCTTTCTGTTTTTCAAATGTAGGCATCTAATGTGATAAATTTCCCTCTTACAACTGCTTTTGCTTTATCACACAGGTTTTGGTAACTTGTACCTTCATTGTTGTTATGTTTGAGCAATTTAATGTATTTCCTCTTTGATATCTTCATGAACCCAACTATCATTCAGCATAAGGTTGTTTAATTTCTGTCTCTCTGTGTGGGGATGAATGTTTTTGTTAAAATTGAGTTCCGCCTTTATTGCCTTCTGTTCTGAGAAGATACAAGGTATAATCTGTTCTTTCAATTTTGCTGATGTTTGATTTGTATTCTAGGATGTGGTCAATTTTGGAGTATATACTATGGGCTGATAAGAAAAATGTATATTTCTTAGCTTTGGGATGGTATGTTCTGTATATGTCTGCTAATCCCATTTGTTCTAGGTTCACATTTAAGGCCTTTGTATCTTTGTTTAGTTTCTGTTTAGAGGATGTGGGGGGTGTTAAAGTACCCCACTATTATGGTGTTTGGATATCATATTGCTCAGATCCATCAAGGTCTGTTTCATAAATTTAGGAGCATTAAAGTTGGATGCATAAATATTTAAAATTCCAATTAAAGCTCCACTGTCATATTTTAAAGGTCTTGAAAACGTAATACTTCATTTTATATGGAATCAGAAAAAACATCGAATAGCCAAGACATTACTCAGGAATAAAAACAAAGCAGGAGGAGTCATGCTACCAGACCTCAGA
>NW_003852457.1:8462990-8464114 GCF_000181295.1 Otolemur garnettii
CCTGTGGTCCCAGCTACTTGGGAGGCTGAGGCAGCAGACTTGCTTGAGCCCAGGAGTTGGAGGTTGCTGTGAGCTGCAATGCCATGGCACTCTACCCAGGGGGACAGCTTGAGGCTCTGTCTCAAAAAAAAAGAAAAGAAAAGAAAAGTCTACTGTCATCACAATGGCTCTGCCTTTGTAGGTCAGTTGGCACTTACTTCTGGCTGCTTGCACAATTTTTTCTTTCATCTTGACTTTGGACAGGTTCATCACAATGTGTCTTGCAGAGGCTCTATTTAAGTTGAACTGACCCAGGGTTTGATATCTATCTGAAAGGAGTGTGTCAGAATCTTTAGTAAAACTTAGGAAGTTTTCGTTTATGATAGTCTCCATTAGGGCTTCCATTCCTTTCTTCCTTTTTAGGAATCCCTCTTATTTGTATGTTTGAACACTTCGTGGAGTCAGTTCTCTAAGCTCCTGCTCTGCTTTCTCTCTCTTATTTTCTGCCTCTTTAACTACCTCGATTAACTCAAAAACTGTATCTTGTAGCTCTAAGGTTCTTTCTTCTCCATGGTTTAACCTATTTTTGATACTTTATGTTGCATCTTTATATTCCCTGATTGTCTCCTTCATTTCCTTAAGCTCTGCCATATTTTTTCTATACTCTACATATCTCTCTTCCAACTTTTGGTTTTGTCTTTCCATTTTTCTCATCTGTTCCTTTTATCGTATTTATCATCCACATTTTAAATTCTCTTTCTGTCAAGTTCATTAATTATAAGTAAAGTCTCTGTAGTAGCTGTCTCATTGTCTCTTAGGGGAGTTCCTCTGTTTTGGTTTCTCATGCTGCCCGAATTTTTCTGTTGATTCCTCCTCATATGTTCTTGTTCACTTCCCTGTCCTCCTTTTTCCTTCTCACTGCCTCCTTCGTTTCAAACAGAAGTCCTTGCTGTTGATGACAGTATGTTGCAATATGTTGCCAGGGCACCAGCTGGAACTGTGGTTTTTTTAGGAAACAGAGAGCACAGCCCGCAACCTCTCTGGTCTTTATTTCAAACTTAGTTGCCTTTGGTGATAGCCTGATTATTTCTTCAGCATTCAGACCCTGCCAGGTTGAGATCTTTTTTTTTTTTTTTTTTTTTTTT
>NW_003852457.1:8464377-8474294 GCF_000181295.1 Otolemur garnettii
GGCGCCGAGCCGCCAGGTTGAGATCTTAAAGCTCATAAGAATTCTTCAGGGGCAGGTCTCACAGTGCCCTTCAACTCCAGTTCCCATGGGGTGCTGGAGTCCTACAACCTGTCTCAAGAGTAGAGTTCTGATCCCAGCAGGTGGAATTAAGATGACCATACTTTAGGCCCCTGCTAAGAACTTCTCATGACCTTCCCACAATGGCAGCCACCTGGCCACCAAGACCTTCTCAGTAAGGCTGCCTCGCACCCACCAAACCTACGGCAAGTCCACTTTAACCAGCATTCGAATCTGGTTGCTGTATACTGTGCAAGTCTACCCACTCTTCCAAGCTTTCTACTTGATGAACAGCTTCCTCCAACTACTGAAAACTCTGGAAAGGCTTCCTCCCATCTAGGGACCTCTATAGGGGAGCAGGGGGCAGCCAGTCACAATCACCTGCCTAATTCATCAGATTTCCACAACTCAGGATCATATGCTATATCTAGCTTACCACCTCCTTATTTTGTTCCCTGAGCTGTAACTCTGGGTAAGGTCCCCACACCAGGTCCCCACACCAGGTAATGCTGGGTTCTCTCTTTTTCCCCAGTCATTCTATGAAAGCTCAGCTGAACAATCCTTCTGGTCTGCCATCTTAATCTACCAAATGCTCTTAAATTTTATTAACTAAATTATGTTTCTCCTTTTTTCCTGGAACATGTTATCTACCTTTCCATCAAAGATTCTCTTCTCATTTCAGGGGACTTCTTTTCTGCTCCATTTCCTGGCTCCTCTTAAAAGACACCAATTTCCTGGCTTGGTGCCTGTGGCTCAAGCAGCTAAGGCACCAGCCACATACACCTGAGCTGGTGGGTTCAAATCAGCCCAGGCCAAACAACGATGAGGGCTGCAACCAGAATATAGCCGGGCATTGTGGCAGATGCCTGTAGTCTCAACTACTTGGGAGGAAGAGACAGGAGAATCGCTTGAGCCCAGGAGTTGGAGGTTGCTGTGAACTGCCACAGCACTCTACTACCCAGGGCAACAGCTTGAGGCTCTGTCTCAAAAAAAGGGGGGGGGGCATCAATTTCCTTACTTTGGCGGAGGAAGGATTTCTTACCTAATCCTGTCATGTCCTACTTACTTTAGATCTTCTTTTTTACTTCCGAGTCATTTTCTTCCTGTTCTTTTATTCTCTGTGTTTCTTTGGGATTCAGCATGATTATATCCATCCAAGTCAGTACTTGGAGTTTTTTCCATCCACGTCTATTTTACCCCTTACAGTGCACATGTCACTGGTTCTGTCTACCAAGGCCCAGATAGTTGATCCCCTGGCCTTCCAGCCTTAAGATCTGTGACAGCCCACCAGTTCATTGCTATAGCTAGAGTAGCCTCAGTCATACACTTGCAGTTATGTCTGAGAGTCAGCAAAACTTAGTTCCTGGACAACACAATTTAAATTTCATATAATTTTTACATAATGAAATTCTCTTTTGGGTTTTTTCCCCAGCCATTTAACAGTATAAAAACCATTCCACTTCTGAGCTATGCAACAATAGGGCGCCCCTTTGCTGACCCCAGCCTAGTAGTCTGCCTTTTGACTGCATGTGTTTTTGCCTTCTCTTTGTGCCTTATTGAATTCCTGTCTTCCCAGATTCATCTGTGGCTCAGAAAATTCAAAGGTGCTTCAGGGCACATTTTCTTCTAGACTGAGTTCTGGCCATTTGCATGGAGTGCTCCCTTGTCCATTTCTCTTGCCGGAATGAGCTTGCAGTGTCTCGTGCCTTTCTCCCTTTGTTCATCCCCACCTGTACCGCACCTGCAGCTTCATGCAGGCCTTTTTATTCTGACACAGTGTAGGCAGTTCTCCTTGACATGCTCTCACCTTCTGTGAGCTCCTTTGTCTTCCCTTAAGAGCAGCCTTAACTGGAAGACCTATCTTCTGCTCTCTTTTATGAGGTATCATTTTTGGGTTTTTTTTGTTTTTTTGTTTTTTTGAGACAGAGTCTCACTGTGTCACCCTTGGTAGAGTGCCATGGGCACCCCAGCTCACAGCAACCTCAAAGTCATGGGCGATTCTCTTGCCTTAGCCTCCCAAGTAGCTGGGACTACAGGCACCCACCATAATGCCCAGCTATTTTTTTGTCATAGTTGTCATTGCTTGGCAGGCCCAGCCTGAGTTCGAACCCACCAGCTCCAGTATATGTGGCTGGCACCCTAGTTGCTGAGCTACAGGTGCCAAGCCTCTTGTATGAGATCTTGAAACTATCTTGAAGTGGATTCTTTTCCCTGTCAAGAGCCCACAGGAAGACATTCCTAAGCACTACACCGCTCCTCACCCTGTCACGATTCCCTTCCCCACACTGTCTAGACCAGCAGTTCTCATCTCCCATCCTTTTGGGGGTCAAACAACCCTTTCACAGGGATCACCTAAGACCATCCTGTGTATCAGATATTTACATTACGATTCATAACAGTAGCAAAATTACAGTTATGAAGTAGCAATGAAAATAATTTTATTTGGTTGGGGGTCACCACAACATGAGGAACTGTATTAAAGGGTCATCGCATTAGGAAGGTTGAGAACCACTGGTCCAGACCTACTTTGGGTTGTTTACCACAGGGCCCAGATCTCACTTAGCCTGTGCTTTTTTTACCCAGAACTCTCTAAAAGCTATTGTTAAGTAAGAAGTCTCCAAATCTAATTTATTGATAAAGATTTAAACTTTTTTTTTTTTTACTTTTGGAGTCACTGATGAAAATTTTAAGATTATGTCTAGAGACAGGCTTTTATGGAAGAAAACTTTATGTGTCAAAAAGAGAGAATTTTCTTTTACTTTTTGGAAATATGATCTTGCTTTGTCTCCCAGGTTAGAATGCAGTGGCATGATCACATATCACTGTAGCCTTGACCCTCTGGGCTCCAGTGATCCTCTCACCACAGCCGCCCAAGTAGCTGGGACTATAGATGCCACCATGCCCAGCTAATTTTTCTATTTTGGGGGAGACAGTGTCTGTGTTGCCCAATCTGGTCTCAAATTCCTGGCCTCAACACTTTTCCCACCTCTGCTTCCCAAGGCACTAGAATTCCATTCATGAGCTACCACAGCCAACCAGAAAGAACTTTTAAATACACTGGGCTAAAATTCCAAAGTAACATGCTCATAAGTCTAAAACAGATTACTTTTAGACAAATAGCATATATTTGTATCACAGTTATCATTCACATTTTTCTGTTCCAATTTAATGGTACTGAAACAGTCTTCTTTTATTTCATGACTTATATTAAGATACTGACTTGTGTGTATGTTACAACAAAGCAGATGAAATGCAATATGGTTATGGTGAACTGCATTTGGCATGTTTTCTCAAATGTTTTGAAATAAGATCCCTTTAACAGATCATTTCTGATCATCCCTTATGGTGAGGATCATCTCCAGGTTTATCTTAGTTGGAAGATATTTAGACATTCTTTGAATAGACATTTAGTATTCTTTGAGGAGTCAATTAATGTATGCTTGTAAGTTTTTTGAGGGGGATGGAAAGGACAATAGTGTTTTCTTATTTTAAAACTATGGACTTAGCAACTTTAGGAGTTTGGGGTTTCCTGAACTATTTTTATTCCTGCAGTACCTGATTTTGTTTTATAGAGAACTGATCAGTAAATACCCTACCTAAAACAAATGATGGCCAGAAGGGACCTTTCAAGGATTATTTTCTGAGTTCAGGAGTTAAAGTCTGAAGAATGGAGATAAGTAGAAAAGATAAAAGCAGCCCAAAGCAAGGGCTTCCCGAGTTGGTCTGAGGCCCTAGCTTCCCAAAGCACTGGATGTGCGTGAGCTGAAGAAGGGCTTCCCCGCAGGCAGAAATATGATGGGAACCTCAGGGCGGACAGGAGAACAAGAGTGCCATCCACCTAGGGCTCAGTATCTATGGGAAAGGATGGATCTGTCCTCTTCCCTGAGACCTTAGTGTCCCTGTCAGTCTGCAAAATGAAGATCTGGAAGAAGGGCCCCAAGAGCTATGTGGTGAAATCAATGAGCCACTGCTGCCACGTGGGTTCCTTGACTGCTTGTGGCACATTGATGCCCCAGAGCACCTGCCAGCAAGTGAGCATCCCCTGCACAGGCTCATAGATTTAATTAAAATCTCATTGGAAAGAATCACTGAGTATGTAAGTGAGAAATCTTAGGAGCCTGTCACACACGCTTTCTCTCCACTTAGTCTCAGGCTCTCACATGTCCCGTGGGAAGCTCCTGGTCAGGGTCAAGTACATGCACCAGGGCCTTCAGCCTGAGGCCAGTTCTTAGTGTGGACACCTGCAATAGGCTGTTCACCAAGCTAGGATCTGTCCCAGATGGCATTTTCCAGTTTGGGGGTTTGTTTTAGGTTTGGGGTTTTTTTCACACCTAGAAATAGACTCTTTCTTTGAGCTCAGCTGTGTATTTTAAATGTTTGATTATATTTCAGCCAAGATTTTTAGATGTTTATCGTAGGGAAGTTTCTGAGTTAGTCTGCCATTTTGCCAGCAGTGCTTTTTGTTGTTTTTGCAGTGTTGCTTTTTTCAACACTTTGTTTTAATTTAACACGATGGAAAATGGAAGGCTTAGTAGGTCATATACACTAATGATCTGCATCGAAGTTCTTCCTTCCTTCCCTTCTTTTTGCTTCCTTTCCTTCCCTTCCTTTTTCTCCCTTCTTTCCTTCCTTCCTTCCTTTCCTCCTTTCCTTTCTCTTCCCTCCTTTTTTCCCTATCTTTCTTTTTTCTTTGCTTTCCTTACTTCCTTACCTTCCCTACATCCCTTTGTCTGTCACCCAGGCTGGAGTACATTGGTGTCATGATAGCTCTCTGCAGCCTCAAACTCCTAGGCTCAAGTGATTCTCCTTCCTCAGCCTCCAGAGTACCTGGGATTATAGGCATGAGTCACCACACCCAGCCTACATATGAGTACTTTCAAAGAAATGATACTCAGTTTTGAAAGCAGTAAGCAGTTTATTCTCTTCTATTCCTTATGCACACATTTACATGAAGAAGGTATCAAGTTGGAACTACATAATACATACTACTAGTTGAAATAATTACAAACTTTTCTGTTTGATTTAATGAATTCAGATATCTTCTTTGTGGCTACAGTTCAAAATTTACATGGGTTTCGTTTTGGGCGACAGATTAATGGTCCAGGACAAGACATGGGGTTTCCATCCTCCCTGCTGAGATGTAAGGCTCAGGCCGGCAGTAGTCAGTCAGTACTAGTTTAGTTGGGTCTGGCTGGCTGCCCTCCTGGAGACACAGGGTGCATTGTTGATAATCCCTGGGGGCATCCAGGCCACCTCCTCGAGGATGGTGTCTTAGCCCAGGGCTGAGAAGGAGGATCCATAGTAGCTTGAGTGTGCCGAGGGGCAGTAGGTGGGAATAGTAATTCCACTCTTTAAAGGACAATGTTGTGTTCTATGTAAGCACACATGTTTGTGAACACCTGATTCTGATAGGAAAAACCTATCTTTGAACCCCATATCAATTTGTCCATCCAACACATACTGTGTGCTCAGTCCTGGGGTTGCAGAGAAAGTGGAGTCTAGACCCCTGCCCCATAGGAGACCCACAGGGAGCACCTGTCCTGCTGTCAGCACCTCTCTACCCCTGTTTACATCAAGTGGTCTCATCTTGGTCCTGGCCTTTCTCCAGAGATGTTATTTGTTTCTATATTGAAGAAAGTAAGTGTGCAGAGTACATTGAGGCTACATATCTTATTTTGAAAATTTAGAATTATTGCTGTTCCTGTGTAACAGTGGTTTGTGTGTGACATTGAGCTAGCACAAGGATGTCCAACCCTTGGCTCACAGGCCACATTTGGCCCAAAACACAATTGTAAAGTTACTTAAAACATTGAGTATTTTTGTGATTTTCTTTTTTGTGTGTGTGTGGAATTCGATTGTAAGGTTCTCAGGCATAAACTTAATGGACAACATTGTCAGGTGAAATAAGCATAAGTACACTCTTGCTATTTGTACATATGCATGGTTTCAGTTTTACAGCGGTGAGTAGCTTCCAGTGTGTTATCTCCCAAGCACAGATAATCGAATTGTCACCATCAGATGTCACAGTGCATGCACGGTGACTTGGTGAGACAACGATTATAATATTTCAACCTACCATTGGAGCCTTAGGCACTTAATGTCATTTAGAAGTCAGGAGAGCATTCTTACTTGATCACTAAGGTACCTCTACACCTGGGCAGCCCCTTTCACATCACCTGCCATGCTTTACAATCAGCCTCTGCCTTGCCTGCATTGGCCTCCGAAATGCGGAAGGGCCCAAACCTTGCTTTCTAGTTTCTCGTCAATTAATTTTCATAATAAAAGTAAATAGAGTCCCTGGTCTGTGATTTTTTTTTTTAATCCAAGCACGGCATTTACAACATCTCAAAAGAAAACAGAGCCCTGCAAAAGAAAAATTACAGATAAAGGAAGATTATTCAGTGAAAAGTGGACAGATGACTACTTTCTTGTGGAGGCATGCTTCTTACTTCATACAGAATTTGTGGAAGTTGTCAAAGACTAATTTGAAAGGGATTATATGCACAAACATGCTGCCACATTCAGTGTATATGAAGGATTGTGTGGTGAGGATAAAATAGTGAAACTGAAAAACATCTTCTCAACAAGCTTTTTTTAAAATTTTTCAGCTCAGATGGATCCCATTATAAAAGCTAGTTAAGGCTAGGCGCCTGTGGCTCAAGTGGCTAAGGTGCCAGCCACATACACCTAAGGTGGTGGGTTCAAATCCAGCCCAGGCCCGCCAAACAACAATGATGGCTGCAAACAAAAAATAGCCAGGTGTTGTGGCAGACGCCTGTGGTCCCAGCTACTTGGGAGGCTGAGGCAGGAGACTTGCTTGAGCCCAGGAATTGGAGGTTGCTGTGAGCTATGATGCCACGGCACTCTACCCAGGGGGATAGCTTGAGGCTCTGTCTCAAAAAAAAAAAAGAAGAAAGCATGGCAGATATAATTTACCCTGAAAAAGAGGAGGATATTTCTAAAATCAGTTTGTCTCTCCAAACTAAAGCCAGGAGAACTGAAGAAATTGGAAATCTTATCACAAAATTTGGAGAGTTGGCTCAGGACCTGTAGCTCAGCAGCTAGGGCACCAGCCACATACACCTGGGCTGGTAGGTTTGAACTGGCCTTCGGCCTGCCAAACAACGACAGCTACAAAAAGAAAAAAAAATAGACAGGGCTGCGCCTGGGGCTCAGTGAGTAGGGCACCAGCCCCGGCCAGAATGCAACAGAAAAATGGCCAGGCATTGTGGCAGGCACCTGTGGTCCCAGCTACTAGGAAGGCTGAGGCAAGATAATCGCCTAAGCCCAGGAGTTGGAGGTTGCTGTGAGCTGTGTGAAGCCACAGCACTTCTACCCAGGGTGATAAAGTGAGACTCTGTCTCTACCCCAAAAAATAAACAGGCGCTATTTTTGTGGCAGGCGCCTATATTCCCAGCTACTTAGGAGGCTGAGGCAAAAGAATCACTTAAGCCCAAGAGTTTGAGGTTGCTATGAGCTGTGACATCACGGTACTCTACCAAGGGTGCCATAGTGAGACTCTGTCTCAAAAACAAAAAAAGTGGCTCGGCACCTGTGGCTCAAGTGGCTAAGGCGCCAGGCACATACACCTAAGGTGGCAAGTTCAAATCCAGCCCAGGCCTGCCAAACAACGATGCTGCCTGCAACCAAAAAATAGCCGGGCATTGTGGTGGGTGCCTGTGGTCCGAGCTACTTGGGAGGTCGAGGCAGGAGACTCACTTGAGCCCAGGCGTTGGGAGTTGCTGTGAGCTGTGATGCCACGGCACCCTACCCAGGGCGACAGCTTGAGGTTCTGTCTCAAAAAAAACAAAAACAAAAAAAGTGGAGAATAAAGCTAATAATTTTAAATTTTATGCTTTGGCAATGGATGACAGCACTAGACAACAGCACTGATACTACAAATACACCTCATCTTGCCATTTTTATTAGAGGTATTGATGACAAATATAATGTCACTAAAGAAATGGCTTCTTGGCTCGGCGCCTGTGGCTCAAGCAGCTAAGGCGCCAGCCACATACACCTGAGCTGGCAGGTTCGAGTCCAGCCGGGCCCGCCAAACAACAATGACGTCTGCAAACAAAATAGCCAGACATTGTGGTGGGCACCTGTAGTCCCAGGTACTTGGGAGATGGAGGCAGGAGACTCACTTGAGCCCAGGAGTTGGAGGTTGCTGTGAGCTGTGATGCCATAGCACTCTACCCAGGGCAACAACTTGAGGCTCTGTCTCAAAAAAAAAAAAGGAAATGGCTTCTTTCATGCCATTAAAAGATAGAACTATATCAAGAGATTTTAATGAAGTAGTAAAAGATAATTTTAAAGCAATTTTCTTTATTCATTGTCAATATATCTGATTTAGTTATTGATGATGCCTTAACAGTGGTAGGTAAAAAAGAAGGACTTGTAAAATTAATAGAAAATGATGAAATTGCCACCCCAAATTCACCTTTGATAAAGTATCATTGCATAGAATATCAAGAAAATTTATGCATAAAGTGTTTTTAAAATGGGCGACGTCATGCCAGTCATCATCTAAACTGTGGGTTTTTGTAAGGGCCATGGGGTTGGATTAGTCAAGCCCAAATGTTAAAAAGATTTTATGATTTGCGGCATGTCATCATTTATGGTATCAAAAACTAAATTTGTGCCAATTTTTTGTTTTGTGCTAAAACAAAAACTTGACAATGAAAACTGGCTTACAGATGTAGCATTTTTAGTGGATTTAACCTCTCATTTAAATGAGGTAAACATGCGTCTTCAAGGTAAAAACCAACTTACCAATATAATGTTTCAAATTATAACAGCATTCTAAATTAGACTATAATTATGGCAAGCTCCAATTAAGGCAAACAGTTTTATGCATTTCAACAGTCCTGTGAACAGTGAAAAATATGCAGCCTTGCTTTTGGATTTGATAGAAGAATTTGAAAACAGATTGCAAGATTTCCAGGGAAATAATATTTTGGTGCATAGGCAACTCCATTTTCTTTTTTTTTTTTTTTTTGAGACAGAGCCTCAAGCTGTCCCCCTAGGTAGAGTGCTGTGGCATCGCAGCTCACAACAACCTCCAACTCCTGGGCTCAAGCAAGTCTACTGTCTCAGCCTCCCAAGTAGCTGGGACCACAGGCGCCTGCCACAACACCCAGCTATTTTTTTTTTTGGTTGTAGCCATCATTGTTGTTTGGCGGGCCCGGGCTGGGGATTTGAACCTGCCACCTTAGGTTTATGTGGCTGGCCCCCTAGCCACCTGAGGCACAGGCGCCAAGCCGGCAACTCCATTTTCAATCAACACAAATATGTTATATGTATCTGCAGGTTTTCAAGTGGAGTACATAGAGCTGCAGCTGACATTCAACTTAAGGAAAAAATTGATCATGTCTTTTTGGTGGACTTTTATAGGTTCTCTATTTCCAGAAACAAATATCCCTCACTTCTTAACCACGCCTTATTTGTGTCATCACTTTTTGACCGCACCTACATTGTGAGCAACTATTTTCAACAATGAAGCACATTAAGAGTAAAGTGAGAACCAAAATATCTGATGAACACTCTGAGAACTCACTGAGAATCACAAGTACTCCCATCAAATCAGATATTGCTGTATTAGTTTCTCAGATACAGTATCAAGTATCCCACTAGTTTTATGTTGCCCACTTTTACTTTTATAATAAAAAGTATCAAAAAAAAAACCAAAGATATTTTGTTATGTAGATATTTACATTTTCTATATTAGTGATGGCAAACTTGGGACCTGCTCAGTGATTTTAAAAGACTCTCCAGGCTCGGCGCCTGTGGCTCAAGTGGCTAAGGCGCCAGCCACATACACCTAAGGTGGCGGGTTCGAATCCCCAGCCCGGGCCCGC
>NW_003852457.1:8474587-8482532 GCF_000181295.1 Otolemur garnettii
ATGCACAGATATTAGTATTATATGAGAACATTTTTGCTTATCTGTAGTGGTAGGTATCAGGAAAATTATGCACAGATATTAGTATTATTATGTGAGAACATTTTTGCTTATCTGTAGTGGTAGGTATCAGGAAAGTTATGCACAGATCTTTGGGGGGAGTTGCTCATCAGCTTTCATAAGTGGGTGTGTATTAAGTGTGTGGCCCAGAGAAACCCAAGGTTTGGACACCTCTGAGCTGGAGAATGACAGCCTAAAAGTAGACACATGTGTGATTAATAAGCAGTAAGTCATTAACAAGTGTGAGTATGCCTATAGCATGTTGGACTCATGCATTCTCCCCAGCCTCACATGGAAAGGCAGTGATCTAAGTATCACTGAGAGATAGAACGTTTCTATACCTCGTGATCTTTTATCCTGCATAACATGTATTACTGAAAACCATGGTCAACATAAAGCTTTCAGTGTTTACTAATGTTGCTGTTTTTAAATGAATTAATTGAAAATGAATCATGAAATTGAATCAAGAAATGAAAATTTCTTAATTAGATAAACCTTTTCACCATCCCTAATGAAAGAGAAATTAATTCTCTGTGTAGTCAGAACCAGTTGCTTATCTACAACAGGATTAAAAATAAAAAATTATGATTTCATGATTAAATCTTTTATAATTTGTGCTGGTTTTGAACATTTTTATCACAAGAGATGGATAAATTTAGAGAATTTTTAATTGTTGAAACAGTGTGCTGTTATCCTATAGATATCAGCATGTGTGCACAAAATTGTGTGTCACAACTGATGATAGACAAGCTCAGAAACAGCCCAGTGTCTGTTAAAACTTCTTAAATGCATTACAGCACATCTACAGGGGTGGGGAGGCACCCAGTGCAGATGTTAAAAAGAGCAACACAGCTTTGTAGATGAGACAGTTTCCAAGATGAACATTTAAATGGAAAAAGTAAAATGCCAAGAGAATGTAGAGTTGGTGTCAAAATGGGGGAAAGCCAAGGGCAGTCATTTACATGTGTGCTTTTTCATAAGCATTGATTATCTTGACACGCCACTTAAAGAAGGGTAACCAGTTGCCTGTAGAGAGGGGATTTTTTTCCAATTCTGCACATTCTGAAGTTAGGGAGAACATTTATTTATCTAGAGAACATTCATATTTGGTTGTTTAGAATGTCCTTATACTGTTCACTTTCTGTTTATCCCTGGACATGTGTTCTGGCTTCATCTAGTTTTTCTAAATTGTTTGTTGTGTGGGCAGCCTTGTGTCAGTGAAACAGAGAACAACCTGGTTGGAAATGGGCAGACACAACAGTGTATCTGGGGGGCCTGGCCTGGCCTTGCCACACTCACTCCCCAAATCTGTCTTCCCAGCAGCTGTAGCTGCCATGTACTACAGCTACTACATGCTGCCGGATGGCACCTACTGCCTGGCGCCTCCCCCTCCGGGAATCGATGTGGCTACTTACTACAGCACTCTTCCTGCTGGAGTGACCGTGTCCAGTTCCCCTGGGGTGACAACCACTGCCCCCCCACCTCCTGGGACCACACCGCCACCCCCACCAACCACAGCCAAAACAAGCAGTGGGGCCACCTCCACAACCACCACCACAAGGTAAGTGCTGCCCCTCTCACCTACTATGAACCACTCAGCATAGCAGTCCCTACAGAAGTCTGCATCTCAATGGGGAAATTGTAATCTGGGTAACACACAAGGTCTTCATTACCTCAGTAGTTATTATCAAAATCCCCAAGTTATACCAGATTGGTGGGTGGCTCACACCTGCACTCCTAGCATTTACCTGAGGAGGGTGGATTGCTTGAGCTTAGGAGTTCGAGTAAAAATAGAAAAACTAACCGGGTGCCTGTAGTCCCAGTTACTTGGGAGGCTGAACCAAAGGGATCACTTGAGCCCAAGAGTTTGAGTTAAGGGAGCTATGATGCCACGTTACTCAGAGTGACAGAGTAAGAATATCTCAAAAACAACAACAACAAAAAGAAAAACCCAAGTTCCAAAGTTGACAGGGAAACAGAAATTGTCATAACATAAAAATTCTTAGCAAGGAAGTCCAGCCACTTACATACTTTAATTCTCATCTAGCATATAGCCCTGCCTTACCTCCAACATCTTGTATGTTCTGTTGGTGTCTTACTGGACAGTAAAAGGCAATTCAGTGTGAGGTGAACTACAGTTGTTTGCAAAACATGCAGGATGCCAGAGTTGCTGACAAAGCCATTGGGACATTTCTTGAGTCTTGCAGAAGCTATTGCAGTTGAGGATCTGGTGGTTAGACCAGATAACCTGTGCAGACAACACTGAAGCGCCCAGCCCTCCAACAGAAAGGCTCAGTGCTGTGTGGTGGATGCAATACATACAGGACAGGTGTCCTATTAGAGGGACTGGAATGACCCATGTTTACAGTAGGCTCTCAGAAAACTTAATGGAACACTTAAATGTTTCTGCAAAATATGACCCTCTTCTTTCATGGCTTGACACCTATAGGTCAACAGCTAGGGCGCCAGCCACATACACCAGCGCTGGTGGGTTTGAACCCAGCCTGGGCCTGCTAAACAACAATGACAACTACAACCAAAAAATAGCCGGGCGTTGCAATGAGCTCCAGTAGTCCCAGATACTTAGGAGGCTGAGGCAAAGAGAATCCCTTAAGCCCAAGACTTTGAGGTTGCTGTGAGCTGTGATGCCATGGCACTCTACCAAGAGTGATATAGTGAGACTATCTCAAAAAAAAAAAAATATATATATATATATATATATCCCTCTTTCAGATCACACTGAGAAACTCAAACATTAAAGGGAAGAATTTTTGGTCATGCTTGCTGACTTTTTCAATATAACAAAAAACTAGCACTTGACTTATTTATTGTTTCTAAGAATTAGCTTATAACTGGGGAAATGTTAACTAGCAGGAAAAAATGAACCTGTTTTTATCACTTTAAGTCTCCTTTTTCAATAAAATTCTATTTTCACTATCTGGTTTTAATTAGCTTCACCTTCCATAAAGAGCCTTCCCCATGTATTTTTGACCCACATACTTATGTGTCTGAGGCAGGAAAGGCCCCAAAAGCAGCCAGGGCACCAGGTCACTCAGTTCATAGGGCTCTTCTCCACAGTGCACTTGCTCCCGTGGCTGCCATCATTCCCCCGCCCCCCGACATCCAGCCTGTGATTGACAAGTTGGCAGAATATGTCGCCAGGAATGGCCTGAAATTTGAGACCAGCGTTCGTGCCAAGAATGATCAAAGGTCAGATGAAGAATTTTATGTATATTACATATATGGTATTTGAGGTTTTACTTTTTAAAAATCTAGTTACATAATTCTTTTCTGGTTTTAATCCCTTTTCTTTGCAAAGATGTCTTTAGCTAAATTTATCCTGTTAAATTGTTTAGTGTTTGGTTGGTGGTTTTGATTATGTTAACTGTTTTGTTTTTTAAGTAAGAATGTGGCTCAGTGAGTAGGGCACCAGCCCCGTATACCGAGGGTGGTGGGTTCAAACCTGGCCCTGACCAAACCACAACAAAAAAATAGCCGGGTGTTGTGGTGACCACCTGTAGTCCCAGCTACTCGGGAGGCTGAGGCAAGAGAATCACCTGAGCCCAGGTGTTGGAGGTTGCTGTGAGCTGTGTGACGCTACCACGGCACTCTACAGAGGGCAATAAAGTGAGACTCTTGTCTCTTAAAAAAAAAAAAAACTTTGAAGCTATCTAAAATAAAAGGTTGGAATTCATGTTTTCCAAGAATCAGCTTTGGAGATTTAGATACAAACCTTCCTTTTTTTCGAATCAAATAGTATTCTGGGCTTTGGGTAGTAAAACATGAAGCATGAGGTTGCATTTACAGCATGATCTGTGTGGCCTGGGCAGATGATTTCACTGCTTTCTGCCTCAGTCTCCTTTCACAAAGTTATTAACACAAAAGCTGTTGTGGAGTGTCCAGAACAGTGCCTGTCTTATTAAATGGCTTGTCCTCTTCTCTGTGCAGATTTGAGTTCCTACAGCCGTGGCACCAGTACAATGCATATTACGAGTTTAAGAAGCAGTTCTTCCTCCAGAAGGAAGGAGGCGAGAGCACACAGGTGCGTACCTATAGGTGGTGAGGGGTGAAGCTCTATTGCAGGTGCCTCAGATGCACAGGTGCAGAAATAACTTTCTGTTTATCTCAGTTTATATATGAGGACCTGTTGGTTCTAGATTTATTTTTGATGTAATCTGGCATGTACAATTTTTAACTTTGCTCTCCTCTATTGATAACATTCACTAATGTTCTTAGTGTATTGATGATCATTTGTCTTACATGTTCCAAAGAAAAAAACCTTTTTTTGTGCATTCAGTATTTTGGCTTCTGCTATTTTTAGCTACTCTCTTGTTGTATTAGCATGTTTTTGAATGTATATAATGTAAGCACGGGCTTTGCTACTGGCAAAGCTGTCCAGAGTGGAGGACTGTGTCCTGCAGCTTGGCCACCTGCTCCTCACACCCTCCCTCTTCACCAGGCCCTGCCCTGGTGTCTGTGCACAGTTTAGAGCATTCTTGCCCTGCAATCCTTCTTACTGCCTTGGCCCTCTTCTCAGTCATAGGTACAACCTGACATTTTGGAGCCTGTTTTGGTAGAGGTGAGAGACACCTTCTCATCTGTGGGTCTCTCAGACCTTCTTTTTGATTACTCACACTGCAGAAAATTGACTTTCCTGTAAGCAATGGGGGTAATTTGGAATTCTAAAGTCTTCTCAGTAATCAGTATCCAAAGAAAAGATATTAATGATTGGTTCACAAGGGAGTATCAGAGCTTTAAGAATTTAAGAAGTATAATGGTTTTCCAGAAGAGGGAACATCTCCTTTCACTTCTTCTTTTGACTCTGTTATATCAGAAAATAGCAAATCTAGGCCAGGCACAGTGGCTCCTGCCTGTAATCCTAGCACTCTGGGAGGCCAACGCAGATGAATTGCTTGATCTCATGAGTTCGAGACCAGCCTGAGCATGAGTGAGACCCCATCTCTAAAAAATAGCTGGGCATTTTGGCAGGTACCTGTAGTCACAGCTCTTGGGAGGCTAAGGCAAGAGGATTTCTTGAGCCCAAGAGTTTGAAGTTGCTATGAGATAGGACACTACAGCACTCTACCGAGGGCAACAAAATGAGACTCTGGTCTCAAAAAGAAAATAGCAAATCTGAATCTGGAAGTAAATCCCTTAGTGCAGTGGTTCTCAACCTGTGGGTTGCGTCCCCTTTGGGGGTCGAACAACCCTTTCACAGGGGTTACCTAATATCCTGCATATCAGATATGTACATTACGATTCATAACAGTAGCAAAATTACAGTTATAAAGTAGCAACAAAAATAATTTTATGGTTGGGGGTTACCACAACATGAGGAACTGTATTAAACGGTCACAGCATTAGGAAGATTGAGAACCACTGCCTTAGTACCTTTTAGGCAATAATGTAGAAATGCTGTTATCCAATGGAATACGTGTATTTTTTATCTGTCTGTTTTAACAAATTTTATACAATTTCTTATGTAACAGTTTGTAGTAATATTTGATCTCTCAGACTGTTTCAGCACCAGAAGAGGCTACTGCAGACTCTGCCCCTGAGAAGTTGAATGACGCTGGGGAGGACAGCATTTCTGAAGACGTGGCAGAGGCAGGAGGGCGAACAGGTGCAGGCGGGAAAAAGGAGGCGACATCCAGTAAAACCGTCCCAGATGGGAAACTGGTGAAAGGTATGCTGCTGCCCAAGTTATGTGTTAGTCATGTAAGTTTCATCTTAAATGAGCAAGAAAATTGTTGATTGCATAAGACTAGATACCTCTAACTGTCAGCCAGGGTAGGATTGGCAGCTCCTCTGAAGTTGCTGCAGTGACCTTCCTTGCATCATCATGCTATCCTGACTTGGCATTTGGAGTCAAGTGGATATGAGCTGGGTTTAGGAACATGTCTGACAGCCTGTGTGGCACAAGTTAACAGACCTGTTCAGGAAATTCGTCTTATACCCCGTCAGACGTCTGGGACATTATTTGTGTGCAACATTGTTTGTTGTGCCAGTGAAATTGATTTTCTTTATTTGTCAAAGTAGATCCTTAAGACTATCTACCAGGCAATATTCTGTTCACTGAATGTTGTGTTCTTAAAAGGAGATTTTCATCCAGAGAACAAACATGGATGAAATAGTCTACATAATAAAAAACTTAAAGAAAAGACTAGAGCAGGCATGTTATCATAGGTGTCTACCACAGCACTTGTGGAGCAACAGGTGATCCCACCTGGTGGGGATAAGAAGGTGCTCAACTGGTATGCAGGGAGAAGCAGAGGCCTAAAGACCTGGCCCTGGGCCTAGGCCCTGTGATGTAAGCTACATTGTTTAAGTAGTGATATGGGAGAAGCCGGGAGAAGCCTGGAGAAGCGGACAAGGATGGCTTATGGGGGGAGTTTAGTGGGAGTTTAAGGTCAGGTTTAAGGTCAGAGGAATGACTTTTCCTGGTCTGATAACTCTGTAAAGAGAGTTTTGGTCAATTGGTGACTTGGAATGGACTGGAGCACAGGTGGAAATGGGGCCATCTCACAACTCTTAGGTCAAAAGGAAAGGCAAAACAGAGGCTCGAGAGGAGGGGCTGGGCTACAGTGGCCCTCACACCTTCCTCTGTCTAGAAATGCCTTGTTTTGTAGGAGTGCTGACCCTCCAGGTAACCAAACAACTAACTAGGAAAAGGAAGTGTTTTTAGACAAGAGGAAATGCATTTTCAACTTATGATGAGAATGTAGCCTCATCATAAGTCAGGAGAAATTTGTATTCTGAATTCTGAAACAAAGACTAATAGGCATGTCAACACTTTGAAACATGAGTCAGCTCAAGTAAGGAAGGACAGTGAGACTACAACTTTAAAAAATTGACCAAATACAGTGAAACTTTATTCAGAGAAAAATGTATAGCCTTTTACGTTTATTTTGGTAAAGACAAAATAATGGGCTGGGCACAGTGGCTCATGTCTATCATCCTAGCACTCTGGGAAGCCAGAGTGTGAGGATTGCTTGAAGTTAGGAGTTCAAGACCAGCCTGAGCAACATAACAAGACCCCATCTCTACAAATTAAAAAAATTAGCCAGGTGTGGTAGTTCATACCTACAGTCTCAGCTACTCAGGAGGCTGAGGCAAAAGGATCACATGCACCCAACAAGTTTGAGGATGCTGTGAGCTAGGCTGACACCACAGGCAATAGAGCTTACCCTGGGCAACAGAGCGAGACTTTGTCTCAAAAATAAATAAATAAAGCTTTGAACTCAAGAACCTTGGAAGAAACTAAAATGCCTCTAAGGAAAACAGGAAAAGGAGAATCAAAAATCAAGGCAGAAATTAGTGAGAAAACAGTTTTTTAAAAGACAGTAAAACAAAGCAGTCATTGTGCATGTTTAATGTAGAAAAAAGCAAATGCAAATATATGACATGGGTGAGGAAAAAATCAGATATTTTAAAGTGATCAAGAAAAATATATTTTTTAAGTTTGAATGAATTTGAAAATCACTGAAAAATATTATTCTCTGAGAAAATGTAAATTTGCTGAGTGAAATAGTTTTCCAGAAGAGATAGGAAACTGACATAGATTTATGGCTTGAAGGAATTTTAAGATGTTGGTCAGTGAATACCTCTGAATCCAGGCAGTCTGCCAAGACAATGGTGGGCTTAATTCACCCTCACGAAGTAGACCGCCCATGTCATTAAAGCCACTCCAGAACATTAAAAAAGATGGGAAATTATGAAGCTTTCAAAGCTTAGCAAACTATAGACCACAGGCACTTACAAGTGTAGGTGTTAACTTATTAAATTGAATCCACCTATATATTAAAATAGTAGGCTTGGCGCCTGTGGCTCAAGTGGCCTAAAGCGCCAGCCACGCACACCCAAGGTGGCGGGTTTGAATCCAGCCCGG
>NW_003852457.1:8483367-8484556 GCF_000181295.1 Otolemur garnettii
AAAAAAAAAAAAGAATTGGAGCTATAATTAATAGGTCTGATGGGAGCATGGACTGAGTAAGGTTACAGGACAAATGTTGAAAATGGTGGTAACTGCTAACATAGTAGGAGATAAAGGATTATATCCTTACTAGAGAAAGAGCTCTTATAAATCAGTAAGAAAAAATTATCACTGCAGTAGAAGAATGGACAACGGACATGAAAAGGTAGTTCTGAAAGATAGTTCCAAAAAGAATAAAATTAGATGACCAATAATAATTTTTTTAAGTATATCCTTATTAAAATTGGGGGGTTTTAAGTTTTAAAGTTAAAAAAAAACCTCAGTGATAGAGGGGCTATGGACACAACAGGGAGTTGTGGGACTGGAGAGTGTGAGTTAATATAGCCCAGCAATATGGATCCAATTTTAAATGCAAGTATGCTTCTGCTGCTAAAAACACGGTTCACCAGGATGTCTGTACAAGAATGTTCACCAGAGGCCTGTTAATTTTTACAAATAAAAGAATTGGAAAAATTTGTGGGCAATGTGAAATAAATTGGTGTGTCTATACTAAAAAATTATATTGCTATTTTTAAAAAATGGTCTACATTGGCAGGGAAACATGTCTTCACTATTTATACGGAAAGATGTTGCTTCTTAAGTGAAAACAACAGGTTAGGAAACTGTAGTGTATGATCTCATTTTTTATATAACATGTCCACTAATTATTTTCAGATTATTTTTTTCATTATCTGAATTGTATTTGATCTTTCATTTTGCTCATTTATGTTTTCACATTTCCCATAGAGAATGAATATTACTTGTACAGTTAGAAATTCACATTAAAGGCTCATTGCCTGTAGCTCAAGCGGCCAGGGCGCCAGCCATATACACTGGAGCTGGCAGGTTCCAATCCAGCCCAGGCCCACCAAACAACAATTACAACTTAAAAATAGCCTGGCATTGTGGCAGACACCTATAGTCCCACCTACCTGGGAGGCTGAGGCAAGAGAATCACTTAAGCCCAAGAGTTTGAGGTTGCTGTGAGGTGTGACTCCATGGCACTCTACCCAGGGCAACAGCTTGAGACTTTGTCTCAAAAAAAAAAAAAGAAAGAAAAGAAAGAGAGAAATTAGCACTAAAAGTTATTACCTTAAGAATGGAAGCCTGGGCTCAGCGCCTATAGCTCAACCGGCTGGGGCGCCAGCCA
>NW_003852457.1:8485617-8492603 GCF_000181295.1 Otolemur garnettii
TGCAGCCATCATTGTTGTTTGGTGGGCCGGGCTGGGGATTCGAACCCGCCACCTTAGGTGTATGTGGCTGGCACCTTAGCCGCTTGAGCCACAGGCGCCGAGCCTAGATTTTTTTTTTTTTTAAGAGGCAAAGCCTTACTTTTTGGCCCAGACTAGAACACAGTGGTGTAATCATAGCTCACTGTAACCTCTGTCGAGCTCAAGCGACCCTCCTGCCTCAGCCTCCAGAGTAGCCAGAACTGGAGGCATGCTTGTGCCACCACACCCAGCAGATTTTAATTTTTTTTTTTTTTTTTTGAGACAGTCTCACTGTCTCCCTGGGTAGAGGCCCATGGCATCATAAGTCACAACAACCTCAAACTCTTGGGCTTAAGCAATTCTCTTGCCTCAGCCTCCTAAGTAGCTAGGACTACCAGTGCCCACCACAACGCCTAGCTATATTTTGGTTACTGTTGTTGTTGTTTAGCAGACCGGGGCCGGGCTCAAACCCATCACCATCAGTGTATGTAGCCGGCACTCTACTCACTGAGCTATGGGTGCCAAGCCTGATTTTTAAATTTTTTTGTAAAAGTGGGATCTCACTGTGTTGCCCAGGCTGGCCTTAAGCAATCATCCCTCCACAAACTCTTAAAGCACTAGGATTGCAGGCGTGAGAGTGAGTGCCTGGCAATAGACACTAGCTTCAGAATGTCCACTCTATGTTAAATGTTGATATTACTTCAAAAAGTTTCATTGTAACATGTTGTTTAATTTGAGGAAGAGATCATTTGTGAAGAATTATTTTAAAATCATTTTGTAATATATTTTAGTCTATCTTCCTGAATTATTTTGATTACGTAACTTTTTTTTTCTTAGAACAGAGTCTCAACTTTGTTGCCCTCAATAGAATGCTGTGACATCACAGCTCACAGTAACCTCCAGCTCTTGGGCTTAGCCAATTCTCTTGCCTCAGCCTTCCAAGTACCTGGTACTATAAGCCCCTGCCACAACAACGCCTGGCTATTTTTTTTTGTTATTGTTGCAGTTTGGCTGGAGCTGGGTTCAAACCCACAAACCCACCACCCTTGGTATATGGGGCCGGCGCCCCACTCACTGAGTCACAGGCACCGCCCAACATTTTTTTTTTTTTTGAGACAGAGTTACTATGTTTCCCTCAGTAGAGTGCTGTGGCATCACAGCTCACAGCAACCTCAAACTCTTGGGCTGAAGTGATTCTCTAGCCTCAACCTCCCCAGTAGCTGAGACTACAGGCACCCACCACAACCAATGCCCAGCTATTTTTTGGTTGTAGTTGTCATTGTCGTTTGGTGGGCCCGGACTGGATTCAAACCCCCAGCTCCAGTGTATGTGGCTGGCACCCTGGCTGCTGAGCTATAAGTGCCAAACCTTGTTTACTTAACTGACTGGAGGTTGTTGTGAGCTGTGATGCTACAGCACTCTACAGAGGGCAACAAAGTGAGACTTGTCTCTAAAAAAAAAAATAATAACATTTTAGCTATATATCTCTAAAATATAAGGACTTTTTTCTTCTTTTTTTTTTTGAGACAGAGTTACTATGTTGCCCTCAGTAGAGTGCTGTGGCATCACAGCTCACAGCAACCTCAAACTCTTGGGCTTAAGCAATTCTCTTACCTCAGCCTCCCAAGTAGCTGGGACTATAGGCACCCACCACAGTGCCCGGCTATTGTTTTGTTGCAATTGTCATTGTTGTTTAGCTGACCCAGGCTGGGTTCAAACCTGCCAGCCTCTGTGTACGTGGCTGACACTCGACCCACCAAGCTACAGTCATCACCTTAAAGTATAAGGACTTTTAAAGAACATAAATGGTTACTGTTGACTCTCCTTATACAACATGTTTTTAATCCCTTGTGTCACATCTTTGTCCTGGAGGTTGCTGTGACATAATCACATGCTGTCCCTGCACAACATACAGTAACCCTGTTGTTAAATTATGAAACGCTGCTCTCCCCTGATCTACAGTCCCCGTAGTTCAGTGAGTAGGGCTCCAGCCACATACACACCACATACACACAAAGGTTCAAGTCCCACCTTGGCCTGCTAAAACAACAATGACAACTGCAACCAAAAATATAGCTGGGCATTGTGGTGGGAGCCTGTAGTGCCAGCCTCTCAAGAGGCTGAAGCAAGAGACTCACTTAAGCCAAAGAGTTTGAGGTAGATGTGAGCTGTGACGCCACAGCACTCTACCAAGGGTGACATAGTAAAACTCTTGTCTCCAAAAAAAAAAAAAAGAAGAAAAATGCTGTTCTCCCTCCCATCTTGGCCTACATTCTGTGGCAGGAGGAGAGTTCGGAGAAAGGTTATTCTGTTTCAGAGGATTTGGGGTCTCCCAGCTTAGTCTCCGTCACCTCACACCTCACACACAGGTCTGTGATCATACCACACTAACTGGGAGAGCCCTCTGACGTGCTGCCATGGAGCCGAAGTGCCATCACTGTGATAGGTCTTGGCCTTCCAAGGTCTGCCTTTGTTTACTCAAAATCTCTCAATCAAAGTTAGCAGGTTTGCGGTGCACTTAAAATTCTCCTTCATTGAGATTTACTTGAATACCCTCATAAACATTTATTCACAGAATTTTAAAATAAAGTGTTTTATTGCATTCAGTTAGCTCTTATCAAGACTTATCTAAACAATAAAGGGATTCTGTTGAGTGGGTAAGGATGGAAATATTTTCCTTTTGGGCCTTTGTGTTTCTTCTAAAGTTAAGTTTTCCAAATATTCTAGGGGGTAAAAATTGCACCACCTGTTATTCTGTGTTTAACATTTTCTTGTAGAGACTGACCTAACATAATGCCTATCACAAACTAGGCAAAAATGTTTGCTGAATAAAAGAATGGATTCCATAATTATTGCTTTGATTTTTCTTAAAGATAACCTTTTTATTTATAGTGGAGTCACATCATATGCCTACTTAAGCTTATTCAGCAGTATACTGAGCCATGAAAACGTTTTTGTAAAAGTAAAATGATTGGCTCAGCGCCTGTAGCTGAGCGGTTAGGGCACTAGACACATACACCAGAGCTGGCAGGTTCCAATCCAGCCTGGGCCTGCCAAACAACAATGACAACTTTAGCCAGGCACTGTGGTAGGCACCTATAGTCCCAGCTACTTGGGAGACTCAGGCAAGAGAATTGCTTAAGCCCAAGAGTTTGAGGTTGCTGTGAGCTGTGACTCCACGGCACTCTACCCAGGGTGACATAATGAGACTCTGTCTCAAAAAAAAAAAAAAAAAGTAAAATGATTAAGAATTAATCATTGAAAATTGTAGGTAGCATACTTTGACATCAGCAAGTGCGTCCTGTGGGCCCAGGGTGGCCATCTCTGTGCAGCGCCCAGGTGGTGCAGGCCTCTCACTAGGAGCCACCCTGTGCTACATGCAGTGGGCATTTAACAGGACTACTTGGACAGTACTAACATCAGTCCACTGTAGAGTCCGGCATAAGATGTGGCTCCACACTAGCTGTCCCCTTACCACCAGTTGACGCTCAGGTGGGTGGTAGGGCCTGTGACAATTTCTGCTCTGTGCTTCTAGTTACCTAAAAATGTATCACAATTTTCACCTTTCCTCACTAGCTTCATTTGCTCCAATAAGCTTTGCAATCAAGGCCAAAGAAAATGATCTACTTCCCCTGGAAAAAAATCGTGTTAAGCTAGATGATGACAGTGATGATGATGAAGAAAGCAAAGAAGGCCAAGAAAGTTCTAGTAGTGCTGCACACACTAACCCGGCAGTTGCCCCACCCTGTGTAGTTGTTGAGGAGAAGAAGCCTCAACTTACCCAGGAGGAGCTAGAAGCAAAGCAAGGTTTGTCGATAGCTTTTGAACTTCTTGAAAGAAAGAAAATACATAAATATAAGATTTTTCTGCTAATTCAAAATTACTGAGACTGCCAAATGGAATCTCAGGCCTTTGGGATCAGAACCGTTTGGGAGTTGTGTACCATGTCTGAGGTTTCAAAAACTCTGTCAGATGATGAGCTCTGCTCTTTGCAGAGTGTCAGAGGCAGTGCCTTTGGCGATTTTTTTGTTGAGAAGCCTCGGTGGCCAACTTAACACTAATGGGCCACAGTAGAGTGCTCCTGTAGAACTCTCTTTGTGCTGGGTCGGCAGCCCCAGGGTGGAATGTGCAGCCTGCATTCCCAGCTCAGGCTAATGCACCAAACAAGGAGATGCCCTTTTGTGAGGCTGTCTCCCTGAGAAACCACCGGGCCCTTGAAGATGGTGTGTGCCTAGCAGACTTCCAGGCTGGGCTCATCTTCATGGGTCACAGCCCACTGCACACCCCAACCCACAGCCAGCAGTGCTTTGGGACATGTTAATCGTCTTCCTACCCCTCCTCCAAAATAAATTATATCCTGCATTAAAGAGTTAATTAATGATTGCATTTGTGGTTTTTATCTATTCTAACTGATTTTCTTAAATTGCTTCTTCTGTATATACACAAACAGATAAAGCAACATTTATAAAAGGTAATTTTTTAACCACAATATGCCTTCTTATCAAGAACTTAACCTTGTGCTGTGGTCCTCTCCCTAAGCAGACTTGTATTCATGCTTGTGTATGTGAATCTGTACTTCCTGTGTGTAGACTTGACAACTGTCAGAATATTTGGAATAAAACACTTTTCATAGAGTATTCATTGCCTGGTGTGAATACTTTGGATACATGTTTGTGAGAGCCATAATCGAGGGTTCCATTATTTCAGCTTTCACTAGTGTGGAATCCCATCAGCTTTCTGACTTCGCAATTAAAATGTTAAAAAGGCGTTATAAACTAATTCAAAATTTGATTCATCCAATGTGTGTATCTGTTCTGAAATTTGTATCATTCATTTTTTTTAATATCTGTATTCAGTGTAAGACCTTTTTGCTACCTTGAAAATTAGGATAGCAAGGTAAAATACTGCTTACTCTAAACTTCTCTTTCTTTCTTTTCTTTTCTTTTTCTTTTTTTTTTTTAAGCAAAGCAAAAGCTGGAGGACCGCCTTGCAGCTGCTGCCCGGGAAAAGCTGGCTCAGGCATCTAAGGAGTCAAAAGAGAAGCAGCTTCAAGCAGAACGTAAAAGGAAAGCAGCATTATTTTTACAGACCTTAAAAAATCCTCTGCCAGAAGCAGAAGTTGTGAAAGTTGAGGAGAGTCCTTTCAGTGTAGAGGTATGTTAAGGAGATTCCCAGTCATCTTGTGGGGGATAAAGGCAGGTGAAGGTGTGGGTCCACTGGCTGCTCATGTCTCTGGCCTGAGGGAGGGACTTGAACCCACCAGCCCCTTCCTACATGGTATGACAGACTCTGCCTCTCCATCTGTGCATCTTGTAAGAAAGATGATGTTCCTCCTATAGCTGAACACGTGCACATCCAAATGCTGGCTCTGATCTCAGGAAATTCTCAGACCTTTGGGTCCCAGGTTAGCACCCATGCTTTAGAGCTGTCCCTCCAGGGTGACAGGGGGCCTCCAGGAGGGGCCCACGGGTGAACTGTGCTGAGCAGCACTGCTAGAGTACCTCTTCCACAGCTGACACTGTGTTGAGCTCATAGGCAGAAACCTTTGTGTCAGCATCTGTGTCAATGTCTGTTTTAATTAAAAACAGGAAGAAATGGTCTGGGTACAGTAGGGTGACCAGATTTTAACATTTGTAAAGCGGGACAACATGGCTGCGGGAATGGGCAGGGGATGGGGCAGGGCAGGGCCTGACAATGCAAACTTTGATAAGCAGTTCTCAATAATCACTTCTCAACAATTATTTGCTATTATTACAGTTTAACATTATAAAATTAACAAAAATAATATAAAACTCATATTCTGGCAGCATAGCCACATGGCTATTTCCCTTCCTGTTCTCCTGCCCATTCGTGCATTCTTTCCAAAAAATGGGACTTTTTTAAAACGCTACGGGAAGCGGGACAAATTGTTGAAAAGCAGGACGTCTGGTCACCCTAGGGTACAGTGGCTCACAACTGTAATCCCAGCACTCTGGGAGAGCAAGGTAGGCAGATCACCTGAGCTCACCAGTTCAAGACCAGCCTGAGCTAAAGCAAGACTCTATCTCTAAAAACCAGCTGGTCAGCGGTGCCTATAGCTCAGTAAGTAGGGCACCAGCCACATAAACCGAGGCTGGTAGGTTCGAACACAGCCCCGGCTAGATAAAACAACAATGACAGTTGCAACAAAAAAATAGCCAGGCTTTGCGGTGGGTCCTATAGTCCCAGCTACTTGGGAGGCTGAGGCAAGAAAATTGCTTAAGCCCAAGAGTTTGAGGTTGCTGGGAGCTGTGATGCCACGGGATTCTACTGAGGGCAACATAATGAGACTGTCTCAAAAAAAAAAAAAAAAAACCAACGTGGTCACCATTGTCTTAGTAGAGAGGGAGTTGAGAGTACAGACTCTGGGAGTAAGTGGCCCCTTCCACAGTGTTGTGACCCAAGATGTATGTGGTTGCCTTAGGAGGCTCCTGTGGCCTAAAGTTCTCAGAGCAGGACCTGAGACTGGAGGCCTGCGGAAGACTCACGTAGTAGTGGCAGTGGTGGTGGTAGCAGTTAATCATGATCCCTGAAAACTTTGCTGTTTTCTAGTTAGGTTGATTTAGAATCTTTTAAGTTTTATTTCAGATTCTTTGTAGCATTTTATTTGTGAATTTTATTTTGTATTCACACTTTTTTTTGAGACAGAGTCTCACTTTGTCACCCTCCATAGAGTGCTATGGTGTCATAGCTTACAGCAACCTCAGTCTCTTGGGCTCAAGCAATCCTCTTACTTCCGCCTCCTGAGTAGCTGGGACTCCAGTCACCCACCACAACACCCAGCTGTTTTAAGAGACAGGGTCTTGATCTTGCTCAGGCTAGTCTGGAGCTCCTGAGCTCAGGCAATCCACCCCCCTCAGCCTCCCAGAGTTATTTAAACTATACTTGAAGAATATCTAGAGATTCTTTTAGAGGTCCTAGAATATCTTGGAAAACTTTTTTTTTTTTTT
>NW_003852457.1:8492797-8496965 GCF_000181295.1 Otolemur garnettii
CCACCTTAGGTGTATGTGGCTGGCGCCTTAGCCACTTGAGCCACAGGCGCCGAGCCGGAAAACTTTTTTAAAGTACGAAAAGTGAAGCTCAGCGCCTGTGGCTCAGATGGCTAAGGCACCAGCCACATACACCTAAGGTGGCAAGTTCGAATCCAGCCCGGGCCTGCCAAAACAACAATGATGGCTGCAACTAAAAAATAGCCAGGCATTATGGCTGGCACCTGTGGTCCCAGCAACTTGGGAGGCAGAGACAGGAGACTTGCTTGAGCCCAGGAGTTGGAGGTTGCTGTGAGCTGTGATGCCAGGGCACTCTACGCAGGGGGACAGCTTGAGGCTCTGTCTCAAAGAAAAAAAAGTACAAAAAGTGATAGAATGTGACAGCTCCATTGAGGGTCACAGGATTGTCTCTGTCAAACCCGTAACACAAAGCAACCTCATAGCTACTCCCACAATATTAGATAAGTGAAAGGCCTACTTTGGACCTATTTGGACCATGATGTTAGAATGAGTTGTAGATCCACAATTAAAGAATAGTTCAAAATTTATGGCTTTATGTTTCTTTTAAGAGCAGGTCAAAAGAGTCATTGTAAAGAAATCTTTCTTCAGGCTCAGCGCCTGTGGCTCAAGTGCCTAAGGCACTCTACCCAGGGGAACAGCTTGAGGCTCTGTCTCAAAAAAGAAATCTTTCTTCACCTGATCTCTCTTAAAAAAAAAAGTAGCAACTCCAAGAATTTTACTTTTTGAAAAGCTTTGAACCTTCAGATAAATTGAAAGAATAGTAAGACAGCCCTATTGCACCATGTGGGTCAATATCACTTGACCACATGTGCCCACTTGCATACAAGGGACAGCTCTCCCCTGAGTGCTCCTGCATATGTTTCAAAAAGGACGTTGATGACAGTATGTCCTCTGCAGGCTGTAGGCACGTTTCTGTGTCCCCAAATGTTTTTCATAGCTGGTTTTTCTCTGAGTACAGAACAGGCACTTTTCTGACTTTAATGACATTGACATTTCTGAGAGTCCAGGCCGTTATTCAAAACTAATTCTCTGTTTGTAGTCATTGGGTTTATTTGTTTTTCTGTGGAAAGCAGCATTCTGAGTTCAGATTTTTACCATTCTGCTAGGGGCTGAGTCAGCTTTCTAAGCCTGAGGCAAGAGTAAGACTCTGGGTTTTAAAAAAAAGAGAAGGAAAAAGCTGCAAAAAAAATATCTTAGCTTATTTATTATATTACATGGCTGCATGTGTATGTTCTAATAAGATTTCTGGTGAAGGTAATAATTATGGCAGTCACTGCTATAATTATTACATGGCTGCATGTGTGTGTTCTAATAAGATTCCTAATGAAACTCGGTCACCACTGTGATATATGTCATTAACCCACACTTTTCCCATCTGCTGTGTTGCCTCATCCCAGCTGCCGGAATCATTTTCTTACAAACACAGAATAGGCTACATCTTGGGCCTTTATCCTTTTATTTTTATGTGTGGCTTCTCTTACCTTTCCTGTTTCTAAGCATTGGTTTTGAATCTATAAGACATAGAAATGAGTGTTTAAATCACTCTGATGACCTCCCTGGGGTGGGTATATATGTATTGTGTACACAGATTATAGCTTCTAAGCTATTTCAATAGAAATATAATAGTAGTAGCAGATGGTGGTGATAAATGTCTTTAATTGCTTTGAAACAAAAATATTTAAATTGGCATTATCATAAATAAGATTCAAACTTAAAATATTTTTAGTCTAAACAACCTCTAGGGACAGGTTACCCTTGACCTTAATAAGTATTGTACCTTTTACTCATCGGTATTGGAAAATTTGACTCAATTACTTAGATGTAGAATTCTTAGAGTCCAGGAGGACTCAAGACAGGCTTGGGTTTGGCCACCTCATGTTCTGTCCAACAAAGCTGTAAGGCTAAGAGAGTCAGTGTTATAAGAGCTCCTGGTATCTCAGATCTGTTGGGGCAGGGATCAGCCCAGGCCAGCTCTGCAGAACAAGCAGGGGCACACAGGGTGACATAGGGACACTACAGGGTACAACCCTTGGCAGGAATGTTACTGCCTCATAATCTGCTCACTGAAAACTTCCATGGTGCTACTTATTTGCCTTAAAAAACAGGTACTTTTCTATTTTTATTTTGCTTTTCATAACAGTGATGTATCCATATGATTAAAAGTTCAGGCTCGGCACCTGTGGCTCAAGTGGCTAAGGCGCCAGCCACGTACACCCAAGGTAGCAGGTTCAAATCCAGCCCAGGCCGCCAAACAACAATGACGGCTGCAACCAAAAAAAATACCCGGGTGTTGTGGCGGGCGCCTATGGTCCCAGCTACTTGGGAGGCGGAGGCAGGAGACTCGCTTGAGCCTAAGAGTTGGAGATTGCTGTGAGCTGTGAAGCCACGGCACTCTACCCAGGGGGACAGCTGGAGGCTCCTATCTCAAAAAAAAAAAAAAAAAAGTTCAAATGCTAGGCTCGGCACTTGTGGCTCAAGTGGCTAAGGCGCCAGGCACATACACCTAAGGTGGCGGGTTCGAATCCAGCCCCGGCCCACCAAACAACAATGATGGGTGCAGCCAAAAAATAGCCGGGCATTGTGGTGGGCGCCTGTGGTCTCAATTACTTGGGAGGCTGAGGCAGGAGACTCGCCTGAGCCTAGGAGTTGCTGTGAGCTGTGATGTCACATCACTCTACCTAGGGGGACAGTTTGAGACTCTGTCTCAAAAAAAAAAAAGTTCAAATGCTAGAGAAAGGTTTAAAATGAAATTCCTATGGAAATAACTTTTTAAATTTATTTTGGGATTTTTATTGTGGTAAAATATTCACAACATGAAGCTTACCATTTCAGCCTTTTTTTCAAGTATACAGTTTAGTGACAAGTATGTTCACATGGTGAAACCATTAACACCATCCATCTCCAGGACTTTCCTCTTCCAAAACCAAAACTCTTTGACCATTAAGCAGTAACCCTGTTCCTCCTCCTAGGCCTTAGCAGCCCTTGTTCTTCTTACTGTCACTGTGGATCTGCTGTCAGGATATCTCACATAATTGGGATCCTACAGTATTTTGTCCTTTCTATCTGTTTTCAAAGTTCATTCACATTTTAGCGTGTGTCAGAATTTTCTGAATTCCATTGTATCTGTATGCTACATTTTGTTTCTTATATATTGTGGAGGGGAAAATATCTGTTTATATACTATTTAGAATACTGTAGAAGGATAGTATTGATGGTAATTCATGCCTGTAATCTAAGTATTTTGGGAGGCTGAGGTGGGAAGATCCCTTAACCCCAGGAGTTAGCAGCTGCAGTGAAGCTATGATGATGCTCTGTTGCACTCCAGCCTAGGCAACAGAGTGAGACTCTGTCTCAAACAATCAAAGAAACAGAAATTTGCAATAATGAGACCATTCCCTATACATTATTCTGACATCTGACTTTGGTCACTTGTAGTGGAGATCTTTCTGCATCAATGCTTAGGTAATGCCTGGTGTGTTAGGCACTCAGTAACTATTTATTGGCTGAGTGACTATAAGTAATTTATCCTTAAATCATCGTTGTTTTGTTTTTCTTGAACTAAGATCTCACTGTGTTGCCCACACTGCTCTTAAACTCCAGGGCTTAAATGGTTCTTCCACTTCGGCCTTCTTTGTAGCTGGGACTATAGGCAGGAGCTGCCGTGTCCAGTGGAATTGGTTTTTTAATTTGAGATACAGCTAAATTGCCCTCCAAAAGGATTGTAGCAGTTTTGTTTGCCTCCACAGGGTGTGAAAGTAAGTTTCCTCATCCCCCTGTCAACATCCATTATCGTCAGCCTTTTTAATTCTTGTCAGTCTGGTAGGTGGGAAAATGGTGTCTGCTTTCATTTGCATATTTTAGTTGTAAGTGACACCAAATAATGTTTTCACTGTTTCTTGCCAATTTTTGCTGCCTTATGAACTGGCTTCTTTGTAGCCTTTGCCCATTTCTGTTCTGGTTGTCTTTGTCTCTGCTATTTTGTGTTAGTTGTTTGTCATCAAATTTACAAACATTTTTCCCTTTTACACATTTTGATCTGCCACACTTGGAATTTATTTCAGCTTGAGAAGCTTAGAGCCAGACACAGCACATTCACTAAACCATATATCTTTTCCCTGTTAATTTTTTTTTTTTTTTTTTTTTTTTTTTT
>NW_003852457.1:8498111-8502184 GCF_000181295.1 Otolemur garnettii
GGGATTCGAACCCGCCACCTCAAGTGTATGTGGCTGGCGCCTTAGCCGCTTGAGCCACAGGCGCCAAGCCATAATTTTGCTACTATTATGTATCATAATGTAAATATCTGATATGCAGGATATATTTAGGCAACCCCTGTGAAAGGGTCATTTGACTCCCAAAAGGGTCATGATCCACAGGTGGAGAACCCTGGTTTAGACCTTTAAAAATTATTTTCAGAGTGGTGCCTGTGGCTCAGTGAGGCAGGAGAATTACCTAAGCCCAAGAGCTGGAGGTTACTGTGAGCTGTGATGCCATGGCACTCTACCGAGGGTGACAAAGTGAGACTCTGTCTCTAAATAAATAAATAAAAATTATTTTCAGAGTACTACAGAGGTTCATGAAAAACCTAATGTTAGAGGTTTGGGAATCTTAAGAAAACAGGTTTTCTTTTTCTAACATATTGTCTTTATTATGTGCTCCTTTCTTTTTTTTTTTTTTTTTTTTGAGCCTTAAGCTATCCCCCTGGGTAGAGTGCTGTGGCATCACAGCTCACAGCTGTGGGCTCCTGGGCTCAAGCGAGTCTCCTGCCTCCGCTTCCCAAGTATCTGGGACCACAGGCGCCTGCCACAATGCCCAGCTGTTTTTTGGTTGCAGCCATCATTGTTGTTTGGCAGGTCCGGGCTGGATTCAAACCCACCACATTAGGTGTATGTGCCTGGCACCTTAGCCGCTTGAGCCACAGGTGCTGAGTCATGTTCCTTTCATTAAATGGAGCAGCTTGTAGCCTAGTGTAGGAGCTGCTGTAAATGGGGTGATGACTGCTTAGTCCTTGAGCATCCAAGGAGTCACTTTCCCAGAGCTGCCAGGGAGGTCCTTTTAGATAGCCACAGAGAAGACATGGGCCTTGCTATATTATTGGTGTGAGGAATCCAATGTCAAATTGTTATATATATTTTTTCTTTTGTGGTAATATATTCAGTTTTTATTTTTAAAGCTTTTGCAAATTTATCTATTACTTCAGTGGAGTTATCTTTTTTAAATTATTTTTTATTAAATCATAACTTTGTCTATTGATGCATTTATGGGTTTTTTTGTTTGTTTTTTCTTTTGAGACAGAGTCTCAAGCTGCCACCCTGGGTAGAATGCTGTGGCATCACAGTTCACAGCAACTTCGAACTCCTTTGGGCCTAAGCGATTCTCTTGCCTCAGCCTCCTAAGTAGCCCACAGGTGCCCACCACAACGCCCAGCTATTTCTTGTTGCAGTTGTCGTTGTTTAGCTGGCCAAGGCTGGGCTTAAACCCACCAGCTTTGACGTATGTGGCTGGTGCCGTAACCACTATGCTATGGGTGCCAAGCCATAAAAATATATTTTTAAATGTCATATTTTCCCTGTTAATACCTATTTTCCTTTGTTCCTAGGAAGCCAGTGCTATGCCCTGTCCTCTATCAACTGGGGGCAGACCTCTGCCTACTTTAGAAGCTAAACCACCTGAAAGGTCTTCCAGCAAAAGCAAAGATCCACCAAGAGAAGAAGAAAAAGAAAAGAAAAAGAAAAAGCACAAAAAAAGATCTCGAACAAGATCACGTTCTCCCAAGTATCACTCATCGTCCAAATCCAGGTCTAGATCACACTCAAAAGCAAAGCATTCTCTTCCCAGTGCCTACCGGACTGTGCGGCGGTCTAGGTGGGTGTGCAGGGCTGCGCCCTCTGCTGCTGTGGTCCCTCTGTCTGTGTGCACGAGGTGTGTCCTGCTGATGCCCAGGAGAGCTGGGTGGAGAGTTTGAAATAAGTGCAGCTTTCATTACGCAGACGCGTGTGGGTGTGCATGTGTGTGTCTTGCAAGTCCAAGTAAGATCTTTTAAAACTGTTTTTTGTTTTAGACTTTTCAAAGCTCATCAACTACTGCCATATTTAAAAAGTGGATTTATTTAAATTTTAGCAGGTCCTGGAAGCAAGTCTAGCATATTTGCTGAATATGTGAAAAATTCACAGGGTAGTGTGTCAGGAATCCTTGTTTTATTTGTATGAATGAACTTTCTCATGCTAACTTCATTCGATTGTATAAGTTTTCAAGACAGAAGAAATCTCTACCACTTGGTGTATATTGGGATTCTCCTGCATAGCATCTGCCAATGCATGTAGAGTGGAGGAGAGTGCAAATCTATCTCATGTGATTGATCTGCCTCTGCACACCTCCTGCTAAGAGTCGATGCTGAACCAAAAGCCTTCATCACCAGGAGCTAGTTTTTGAAATAGCAGCTTCATGTTAATAGCAACAGAAATAACAAAAATATTTAAGGGTCTTGGAATTTACTGCTTACTGTAACAGTTTAAAAAACAATGGCTCTCTTGCAGGAGGCTCAGAAAGGCACATACTATCTTTAGGACTCCCAACAGACCTTTGATTTGTTGTATTGCTTGACTCAGAATTCTGAGTCTCTCCAACACAGCACTTGTGTTATAATCTGGTTTTTCTTCTATAAATGATGTTAGGTCTTTTCCATAGGAAAAATGCAGTTCCCCTGTATGCTTTATGTTTTTTAGAAAAACAGCATAGGGCAGCACCTGTGGCTCAGTGAGTAGGGCGCTGGCCCCATATACCGAGGGTGGCGAGTTCAAACCTAGCCTCGGCCAAACTGCAACAAAAAATAACTAGGCATTGTGGCAGATGCCTATAGTCCCAGCTATGCGGGAGGCAGAGGTAGAATCACCTAAGCCCAAGAGCTGGAGGTTGCTGTGAGTTGTGATATCACGGCACTCTATGGAGGGCAGCAAAGTGAGACTCTGTCTCTTAAAAAAAAAAAAAAAAGCATAGACCAGGTGTGGTAGCTCAAGCCTATAATCCCAGCACTTTTGGAATTCGAGGCTGGAGGTTTGTTTGAGGTCAGGAGTTCAAGATTAGTCTGAGCATAGCAAGACCCCATCTCTACAACATACAGAAAAATTAGCCAAGTGTGGTGATGCACACCTGTAATCTCAGCTACTTGGGAGACTGAGACAGGAGGATAGCTTAAGCCCAGGAGCTTGATGTTGCTATGAGCTAGGCTAATGCCGCTGCCCTTATGTTCAGGCAACAAAGTGAGACTGTATTTCTAAAAACACATACACACACACACATATATAAAATTTTACACATTTGCCTCTGAATGTACTCTAAAAATAACATGATTTCCTTATTCTTATACAGACCAACCTCTAAAAATTTGATAAGTATTTATACAAACTTTGTTGCAATGAAATTGGATTTGCCTCCATGATAAATTTGATCTTTCACTATCTGCATTTTTGCTAGTTCTTTAGAAATTTCATCACTTCTTGCTCTTATGCACACAAGAATAAAACTTAATTTTTAATTAAGTGAACAACTTTGCTCATACATCCCAGGAATTTCTATTATTTATCAAAACTTTTTTTAAGTTGCTTATTTGAGAAAGTTTCCTATGACATTATGAAGATAAATAATATAGGCCTAAATAAGCCTTCTCTTGATAAACCAAGTTCAGTAAAATTCTTCCCATTCTTTTCATATGGCTCAAACAAAAGGAAGTATAATTCCTTCATAAATCTCCAATCTTAGGGCTTGATAATTGTGAAGAGATTTGCTGAGGTTTAATGTCAACTTGTTTAGGTTCAGCGCCTGTGGCTCAAGCGGCTAAAGCGACAGCCACATACACCTGAGGTGGCGGGTTCAAATCCAACCTGGGCCTGCCAAACAACAATGATGTCTGCAACCAAAAAAATAGCCAGGTGTTGTGGCGAGTGCCTGTAGTCCCAGCTATTTGGGAGGCGGAGGCAGGAGACTTGCTTGAGCCCAGGAGTTGAAGGTTGCTGTGAGCTGTGATGCCATGACACTCTGCCCAGGGCAACGGCTTGAGGCTCTGTCTTAAAAAAAAAAAAATGTCAATTGTTTAGCAGACATAGTAGATTCTGGTGCCTGATATTTAAATATATCCTGTCTATTCAGTTTTAAAGAAAGATGATATACTATTCATAAACTTTCCTCCAATTGTTTTAAGATTAGGAAGTATTTATTTAACACTTGGAATTTTAAGTTCTAAGTTTTATGTTCTTTTTTTTTTTTTTTTTTT
>NW_003852457.1:8502956-8513487 GCF_000181295.1 Otolemur garnettii
TGTTGTTTGGCGGGTCCGGGCTGGGGATTCGAACCCGCCACCTTAGGTGTACGTGGCTGGCGCCTTAGCTGGTTGAGCTATAGGCGCTGAGCCTGCAACTTTATTTTTAAATGAGAGTAATAACATGAAATAAAACCTTCCAAGTGTTAAATTGTCCAGCACATTGTGGCCAGCACCGGCCCCTGCAATTGGCAGGTGCCTGATACATCACTGAGGATGGCGAGAGACCTGCTTTCTTGTGGTCTTTGGAGCCTGAGGACGTGCATTAAAAGAGCTGATCATTTCTCACCTTCACCTTTCCTCATAGAATTCTGCCTCTACACCTCTGAGGATGGGGAACCCACACCCACTGGGAGGGCTCTGTTCTTTTAAACAGGGTACAGATTCACTCCTCAGTCCAAACTCCATCAGCATCAACCCTCTCCAGTGGTCAAAGTGTTAAAATAATTACAAATGGGAGGGGGGGTGATCTCCTCTGTAATATAAATTATTGAAATATAAAAAGTAAATTTCATCTAAAATATTGAAAGTGCTAATGATAATTGTCATCATTTTTTCTTCAACTATCTCTCTTTTCAGATAGAATAACCTCTCATAGACATAGTGTCTACATAGGACATAGCAGACTTGCTTCTTGGACCTGATGCAACCTAATTGATTGTTTTTAATGACTTCTTTCAGCCCCAAGTAGAATACTGCAGTTGTTGATATGTCTAATTATGGTAGTGTGGTACATGGAATGTGTATATTAAAATTATATATAAAATGTAGAGAGTTAAGATTAGAAAGCCCTTTTGTATCTTGAAGAATTTTTATTTCATAACTATACTGTCCTCATTACTAGACCCATTTATTCGATGTGTCTAAATTATAGGTGATCCTGGATCTCCAAAGGCAAATTAATCATAGAAAAATCTTAGCTTTGGAAAACTAGTATGTTGCCTCTCAAAAATCATACTGATTATGACAAGGTAGTATTTAGTGTCTTTTAAATTAACATTGATTAAAGTATAACACTTTTTTCTATTGTATTTCTATATCACATCAAGTTCTGTATCTTAATTCAATGAACACATACTCATGCAATTTATTTACTGCCTAAAATTAAAATTTAATTTTAGTGGTTTAGGTATTTTTAAACTAGAAACTAAGTTTGTTTTTTAAACTTTTGGTAAAATTACCTCTGGTATTCATTTTAGAACTAGTCCAGCCTTGGGAGGGGGTCTAGATCTTTAAATTTCTTTGTTTTAAGATATCTTCCAGTATTGAGGATCTATGTGATAAAGGCATATTTCTTTGTAGAAAATGATTCCCCAAGTACTTTGGGTGGTGGAAGGGGACAGATTAATATGGCATTTTTAAGAGTTTTATTTTAACATTCAAAAAGAACTCAAGCAGGCAAAATTGGTAATATATTGTAGTTTGAAGTTCATGATTCCTCACAGTCCTTTTCCCTGTGAAAAACTATATGGCAAACCAATAGGAGTAATTAATTTTATCTCCTAATCCTCCCCCTTAAAGGGGGAGATAGAATGCTTGGCGTTTCCCATGTGGTAAGATTTATCATGCTCCTCTGAATTGGAACCAAACCCTGGTAAAGCCACAAGGCATCTACACTTCACAGAATACGAAAGAAGCAATGGTAGCAGGCAGTTTGCTAAGCTCAGGAAATGATGATATATTTATAGGTGAAATTCATCCATAGTTTAAACTTTAGAGAAATGAAAAGTTGAGAGTCTCCTGGTCATCCCAGCTGGGTTAGACCCAGACCCTGAGCTTGTTCACGTGTTCAGTCTCAGGACCTGTGAGTAGGAAGGTAAAAGCAGAAAGTGGATCAGGTGAAATAGTTAAATATCGATGCAAAGAAGCTAGTTATAAATATTGTCATTCAGATAAAATTTCTGGAATTTTATCGTTGATAAAAGTCTCATGCCTTTAAGAGCAAATATTAATGATTATTCAGAAAAAACTGAATTGCATTACACTTGAAAGTTTTTAATTCAGAGTGTCATTTTTAAGAAGGCCTCTGGTCACATTATACAGATGATTTACTTATAAAATGGAATTATTGTTTCTTGCCCTGTGTGTCAATATGAAAAGCCTAATTAACAGAAGGAAAGACATTAAAGCTTCTTAATTAAAGTAAAACTTAAAGATTTATTTCATGGTATATATGCCCCCAATTCTGAAGTGGGCTTTTGTCCCAAATAACCTACAATCTACTTATAACAGCCGCTTCACCTTAAAGAAATCTAATCCTAATAGCCACTACAAGATGGTGTTGTATTTCAAAGTTATGAGTTTGCAGGCATTAAAAACTAATTTATTTTTCCTGATTATTGAGTCTATTGTAGAATTCTGCGTTAAGCATTCCGTAGGCGCTATAGCTTTGATTAAGCAAAGCTTTTTTCAGGGATCTGGTAGCGCCCAGCCCGGCACCTTTTACTCTGAATGTGAAGTGTGTGCCTCCGTGTCACAGAGCCACAGCCTCCCCAGGGACACAGAGCAGCTCGGCAGTGACAGCAGGAGCAGAGCAAGGAGCTTATCAGGCAGCCTCGGCCACCAACAGATTTGACTCCCGGAGCTCTTTTGAGGGAAAACCTGGTAAAATGTCAAGGTGTCTAACTGACCTCGCCTTTGTAATCTGTTATATAAATCTTAGGAAAGGTCTGGGAAGAATCAAAACCATTTATAAGTTAACAGTCAGTGATGCCAGAGCCGCCCTGCAGTGGGCAAGGCCACAAGCCGTGGTGTGTCAGGGCTGCTCAGGGCCTTCCCTAGGACACCAGAGGGTGGAACATGATCACACACTCATCTACAGAGCAGCAGCCAGTTTTGTTGGGGGGTGGGTTATTTTAATTTAAATGATGCAATGTAGAACTTTTTTAAATGGCAAAATCAAACCGTTCTTTATTTTGTTTTTGAGTGGGTTGTCATGGGAACAGAACGGAACGAAATGGTGGGGGTTTTTTCCCAGATTTCTGCTTATTACAGGTCTTCCCAATATAGTAACTTTACTGAATGAATAGAAAACTAAAGTAAAAGTCCTAAACCTGTCGCTAAGGGGGCCACATTAGGGACCTTGACCCTGAATGGGTGAGGGGGCTCACCGGTCTTCATTGCCTCGTGTGGGTTATGTCACTGCACCAATAGAGTCTTCTCAGGCACACGAAAACGAAGAATAAATATTATAGCCACAAAATCTCACAAACTGAAATCATTTAGCTTAAAGTATCATGAGAGTGGCATATTCTGATTTGGACTAGAGGTTTTAGGCTTCATGCCAGTACCTGCAGCCTCTTCCTGATCATTAATGCTAAGAAGCCAGAGAGTAGTGTGAGCAAAAGAAGTTTCCAGGTGACCCTCTAACTTCATTGCCTTGGGTTTCTTCTTACTGCCACTGTTCAAACAAGTAGAACAAACTCACTGGAATTTTATTGCCTTTTCTGTCCAGCTGTTAACAGATATGTCAATGAGCCAAAATTTATAGGGAAATGGAACAGGCAGAAGCATGAGGAAGGGAGACAATGACCTGAGCTGGCTATTAGTGCACAATCAAACCTTGACTGGTAGAGAATTGGTGGCCATTGGCCATTTGAAATAGCAGCACGTGCTCCAGGCTCCGAGTAAATTTTGTGCATTAGGTGGAAGTTTAGCAATGGTGTGCCAAGTGTGGAGCAGGGAGTGAGTTCTACAGCAGGAGAGTAGTGAGGTGGGCAGGGCTTCGGAGTCCCTGGGTCTGCAGAGGTGTGAGCTCAGCCTTCACTGTAGGGAGAGGGACAGACGCGGCCACCAGCCAGACTGCAGAGTGAAACACTGCCTCTCCCCTGTCCAGGTCACGCTCGCGGTCCCCTCGGAGGAGAGCCCACTCTCCAGAGAGACGGAGGGAAGAAAGAAGTGTCCCCACTGCCTACCGCGTGAGCAGCAGCCCTGGGGCCAGCAGGAAACGGACCCGCTCCAGGTAGGCCTAGAGGTGTGCTGGTGGGCACAGCTGTGCTTCCACAGCTCCCTGGCAGAAAGGGGGCCTGCAGATATGGTGTTAGCATTTGTATAGGGAATCAGGGAGGTGCTGAGCCCTCACTGCTGCATGGGCCACGCCCGCCTCAGGGCACACCTGTATGCACTCCCAGGGCTCTATCTCTGCCTCTGTCTGGCTTCAGGTCCTATTTCCCTCAGCGCCAATGCCCTCTGACTTTCCATTCCTCATAGAACCTATTTTAGTTTTAAGAATAATACAGGCTCGGCACCTACAGCTCAAACAGCTAAGGCGCCAGCCACATACACCAGAGCTGACAGGTTCAAATGCAACCTGGGCCTGCCAAACAACAATGACAACTATAACCAAAAAATTGCCTGGCATCCTGGCGGGTGCCTGTAGTCCCAGCTACTTGGGAGGCTGAGGCAAGAGGATCGCTTAAGCCCAAGAGTTTTAGGTTGCTGTTGGGGACCCTCTGCCCCTTGGAGAGATGACCTGAGTCAACACCCCACTGCCTATCCACCAGGACTCAGCCTGAGCAGCAGCTGTGAGAAAGTGATGCTGCCGTCTGCCTTGTCCTGTGATGGTCCCATTAACTGATAAAATGTGATCTCTTTTTCTAAAAGCAGAAAATTCAGCAAAGGAATTAAAGAGCTGATAGATGTCAGCAAATGTTTCATGTACAAACTCATTCTGTCTGTCTGTAAGTTACATTCTGTGCCTTAATAATCCCACACTAGGCATTCATGACTGTTCTAGTACAATATGATAAAAATTAAAATCCATGTTAGGGCTCTGCACCTGTAGCTCAGCAGCTAGAGTGCCAGCCACGTACACCAGAGATGGTGGGTTCAAACCCAGCCCAGGCCTGCCAAACAACAATGACAACTACAACCGAAAAAATAGCTGGGCGCTGTGGCAGACACCTACAGTCCTAGATACTTGGGAGGCTGAGGCAAGGGAATTGCTTAAGCCCAGGAGTTTGAGGTTGCTGTGAGTTGTGACGCCACAGCATTCTACCAAGGGCAACATAATAAAACTGTCTCCAAAAAAAAAAAAAAAAAATTAATGTTAGAATTAATTCCTTAAGTAACTTAACATCTGAAATTCATCATCACCTTTAGTGTATGTAAAGGGCATGGTCTAAAATTAATTCCTTATAGCAAAAGATCTCTTTTAACAGAAGAGTTCTTGCTTCGCCCTGAAATTAACCTTTGCATTAAAAGATTGTGGGAGAAGATGGTGATTGTGTTACAAATGAGCAATGCTCTACAGCCATACACCAAATGTAGACATCAGAACTTGTCTGATTGTCTGACATTATCACTGAGACTGTAATAAGTCATACAAAAAAAGTTAAGATTGAGATACCCTGCACAACACCTGCGGAACTGGGCAGCGCCTGTGGCTCAGTGGATAGGGTGCCAGCCCCTTGTACCGAGAGTGGAGGGTTCAAAGCTCGCCCCAGCAAAACTGCAACAACAACAAAACAATAGCTGGGCATTGTGGCAGGTGCCTGTAGTCCCAGCTACTCAGGAGGCTGAGGCAAGGGAATTGCCTAAGCCCAGGAGTTGGAGGTTGCTATGAGCTGTGACATAATGGCACACTACCGAGGGTGACAAAGTGAGACTCTGTTTCTTTTTTTTTTTTTTTGAGACAGAGCCTCAAGCTGTCCCCCTGGGCAGAGTGCCATGGCATTACAGCTCACAGCAACCTCCAACTCCTGGGCTCAAGCGAGTCTCCTGCCTCCGCCTCCCAAGTAGCTGGGACCACAGGCGCCCGCCACAACGCCCGGCTATTTTTTGGTTGCAGCCATCATCGTTGTTTGGCGGGTCCGGGCTGGGGATTCGAACCCGACAGCTTAGGTGTACGTGGCTGGCGCCTTAGCCGGTTGAGCTATAGGCGCTGAGCCGAGACTCTGTTTCTTAAAAAAAAAAAAAAAAGAAAAAGAAAAAGCATAGACCGGTCATGGTAACTCAAGCCTGTAATCCCAGCACTTAACAGAATTCAAGGCTGGAGGTTTATTTGAGGTCAGGAGTTCAAGATTAGTCTGAGCAACATAGCAAGACCCCATCTCTACAAAACATAGAAAAATTAGCCAAGTGTAGTGGTGCAATCAAGTGAGACTTGTCTCAAAACAAAAAAAAAAAAAAAAAAGAAAAGAAAAGAAAAAACCTATGACCTAACTTCAAATTGTAATCTGTGGTTAATTCAGGAGGAACTCAGTAGAGGTGAATATATATGCAATTACTGATAGATTTTATTGTCTATAAATCCAGAATGTTTTATTACCCATTAAATTGTATTACTGCTGTAGTCAGATATATCCCTCCATCCTGCTGTCTCCACATAGGAGTGAGGCCTCAGTGCAGTGGCATGTGACTGATTCATCCATGAAGTCATTGTCACTTTAATCCTTTAACATCCCCCTGATGATGGGGGAAGTGCCTAAAACCCAGATTCAAAGCATTATTTCTACAAACTGATTGCCTGCTTCTTTCAACAACTTCTTAATTTTGAAAATTTTTTTAACTTATGGGAAAGTTTTTAAAACTGGCATGATGGCACATGTCTTTAGTCCTAGCTACTCATAAGGCTAAGGCAGGAGGCTTACTTCATCCTGGAGCTTGAGGCTGTAGCAAGGCATGCCTATGAGTAGTCGCTGCACTCCACCCTGGGCAACATAGTGAGACTCCCATTGCTGCAAATGTTTTTTAAAATTACCAGGTGAGATAGCACATACCTATAGTCCCACCTGCTCTGGAGGCTGATGTAGTGGATCATTTGAGCCCAAGATCAAGGTTGCAGTGAGCTATAATGTCGCGACTATACTCCAGGATAGAGCAACATGGTAAAACCTTGTGTTTTGGGGTTTTTTTTAATTAAAAAAAAAAGATAGACTGGTGCAGTGGCTCATTCTCTCGGAAGCTGAGGAAGGTGGATTGCTTGAACTCGAGTCAAAGACCAGCCTGAGCAAGAGTGAGACCACGTCTCTACTAAAAATAGAAGAACTAGCCAGGGCCAGGTGTGGTGGCCCATGCCTATACTGTAATCCTAGCACTCTGAAGACTGAAGTGGGTGGATCACTTGAGCTCATGAGTTTGAGACTAGCCTGAGCAAAAAAGCAAGACCTCATCTCTGCTAAAAATAGAAAAACTGAGGCAAGAGGATCACTTGAGCCTAAAAGGTTGGAGGTTGCTGTGAGTTATGATGCCATGGCACTTTACCCAGGGTGGGGTGACAGCTTGATACTCTGTCTCAAAAAAAAAAAAAAAAAAAAAACAGCCAGGTGTGGTACCAGCTGCCTATAGTCACAGCTACTTGGGAGACTGAGGTAAGAGGATTTCTTGAGCCCAAGAGTTCGAGGTTGCTGGGAGCTATAATGCCATGGCACTCTACCTAGAGTACAACAGAGTGAGACTCTGTCTCAGAAAAAAAAAACATAGTTAAGAAAATGAATGTGCAAGCTCCAGCCTTTGTAATGCGTTTCTCTGACAAAAGCCAGTGTTGGTACCAAAAAGACAAATGAGCCAATTAAAAGGAGGAAAGATGACTCAAAGAGGCTTCACAAAAGAATATATTTAAATAGCCAATAATCATACGAAAAGATGTTTAATTTCATGAGTCATCGATCAGGGAAGCTTAGATTAAAACCACAGTAGGTCCTAGACACTGACTAGATGCTGAAAACAAAGGCTGACTCAAATAGGGTTGGCAAGGACCTAGGCAACTTAACTGGACCCTCAGCCACTGTGGGGGGCAAGAAATGGGTGACTTTATTTACCCTTTATAAAGTAAACATTTAGCCACAAAAACAACTTGATTGATAGTTGCCAAAATTGGAAACAACCCAAATAACCTTTTTCTTTTTTTGCAGTTTTTGGCCAGGGTGCACAGGCACCGTCCTCTTTTTTTTCTTTTTTTAAAGATGCAGGCTTTGTCTCTCTGTCACCCAGGCCTACTCATGGCACAAAGCAGCCACTCCCTCCTGGGTTCAGGGATCCTCCTGCCTCAGCCTCTCCAGTAACTGGAACCACAGACACCACCCCCATGCCTTTCCCCAAAGTCAGTTAGCAGGAGAATGAATAAACAACTGATGGTAGATCTATGATGTAATGTTTGTCAGTAAAAATCAGCAAAGGGAGGGCGGCGCCTGTGGCTCAAAGGGGCAGGGCGCCAGCCCCATATGGCAGAGGTGGCGAGTTCAAACCCAGCCCCAGCCAAAAACAGCAAAAAAAAAATTAGCAAAGGGAGGGTGCACCAGCCGCACCGTGCTCTTAGGACAAAGTATTGAGTCTCAGGCCAGGGCTTATATCTGCTGGTGGAGGAGAGGTACAGACAGACCAGAGGTAGCCTTAGGACTTTTGGGGATGATGTGCTCCTGATGGTGGTAGGGTCTGTGTCTCGCCAGGTGAGCACTTGCTAGCTTGGTCTCCATGCTGAAGATTGAAATGATGTACTGTGCACTCCAGCTTTTGAAAGAAATTAATGAATGACTTAGTTCTTTCAGCAAATGCATAGAAAGTTTTGTCATTACCATTTTGGATGTACGTCACATGCTACTAAATATTTTAATTATTTTATTTGGGCCTTTTTTTGATATCCCACCATATGTTTGTAGACATGAAAATGGCACATAATTTTTTCAGTTTAGAAAATCATTCTGGCTCGGCACCTGTGGCTCAAGCGGCTAAGGTGCCAGCCACATACACCTGAGCTGTCGGGTTCGAATCCAGCCCAGCCCGCCAAACAACAATGACAGCTGCAACCAAAAAATAGCCGGGAGTTGTGGCAAGCACCTGTGGTCCCAGCTACTTGGGAGGCGGAGGCAGGAAACTTGCTTGAGCCTGGGAGTTGGAGGTTGCTGTGAGCTGTGATGCTACGGCACTCTACCCAGGGGGACAGCTTGAGGCTCTTTCTCAAAAAAAAAAAAAAGAAAAGAAAATCATTCTGTATGCAGTTTCTACATCCATGTATCTGTTACTAAGAATAGCATCTCCTTTTGTACCCATTTTTCCTCCTTGGTGGGCATGTCAGGCAGACTTCCGGAAGACCCTGTCACCTACCTTTAGCCCTGACTCACCAGGACCACCACCTTCCAGCCACTGGGTTTAAGTTGCTAAGCTCTCCAGAGGGGACCTGGGGGGGAGCAAGGCCAAGCCCTCAGGGGGTTATGCCCTGCAATGAGCATATTTCCAGTTGTTGATCCACAACATTTCAGATGACAGAGAAGGCACAAAAATGCATGGGGTCACACGGCCCTAATAAGGGTCAGGGCTTAGGGGAAGCAGCAGGAAAACAGGCCCTAGGCATCTCCGTAGAAGATAGATGGGGTAGCCAGTGTTGATAGATGGGGTAGCCTGCTGAATCCTACAGGATCCAGACATGTTAGAGCTGTGTATAATGGCTTGCGGTGAGGCAGGGACAGCCCAGCACACTAAACTATGGATACCCTTTGGTCTGGCAGCATTGACCATGCTGAAGTTCACACCTCTGCCTCAGCAGTTCCACTTGTAGGGACCATCCTGGAGATGTCAGCAAGCAGGACTATAGCTGAGGGGACAGTGAAACAGAAGCTGGTAGCTAGTGTCTGGAGTGTGGGGTGGGATTTAGAAGGATGACATCTCAGAGCCTGGGTGGAGGGACCTGGGAAGGGCTCAGGCCTATCTGCAGGGCAGTGCTTTACCAAGTACTCCCTTCTTTTATTGACTTCTGGGGGTAAGAGAGGGTTTGGGGCACAGAGGCAGAAGCTAAGGAGTTAACTTACCCTGGCAGGAGAAGAGGGTGGGGCTGAGGCAAGGTACACGCAGTGCCTGCCCTGGGTTGGATGCTGCTGATGTGCGGCCATCCACATAGTGCCAGAAGGTGTCAGAAGGGACCACTGGAAGCTGGGTATGGAGGTGTGTATCACTTGGGAGGCTGATGCAGGAGGATCACTTGAGCCCAGAAGTTCAGGACTGATGTGAGCTATGATTGTGCCACTGCATTCCAGCCTGGGCAACAGAGTGAGACCCCACCTCTAAAAAAATAAAAAGAATGCAGAACTTTGTCGTATGTAATACTTCATTAATTTCCCATATTTTTTGGAAATTCTCACTGAATCAGCATAAATGAAAAAGCAATATAAACTGCACATGGTTGCTTTTCTTGGGTATTCTAAATGCAAATAAAGTGCTGATTATATTTTAAATGCTACAGGCATCATACCTAAGGCTAAGACCCAGAAACAAGAACAAAGCTTCTTCCTGCACACTGCCTATTTTCGCTTCACTTCAGGGTGGCTTTTGTTAAACCCATTGATTATTTTGCTAACTTCATCAGTTCTAGCTTTGAAAGGGAACTAATGGGCTCAGCACCTGTAGCTCAGCTTGGGTGCCAGCCACATACACTGGGGCTGGTGGGTTTGAACCTGGCCAGCAAAACAACAATGACAACTACAACCAAAAAAATAGCTGGGCGGGTGGCGCCTATGGCTCAAAAGGCACCGGCCCCATATGCCAGAGGTGGCGGGTTCAAACCCAGCCCTGGCAAAAAAAAAATAGCCTGGCGTTGTGG
>NW_003852457.1:8513625-8525806 GCF_000181295.1 Otolemur garnettii
AAAAAAAAAAAAAAAAAGAGAATTAATGTGTAGAAAAGTTGAGTCCTGAATGGTCCCTTCAAAACACTTAGGTAAAAGTAAGCTCAGACCCCATGGCCTGACTTATATTCTGTGCCTTCAGCCAAACGGACATTTCTCTCACAAAGGCGCTTTCCTTTCAGAAGTCCCCACGAGAAGAAGAAGAAGAGGCGATCTCGATCTCGGACCAAGTCCAAGGCCCGGTCTCAGTCTGTGTCCCCAAGCAAACAGGCAGCACCCCGGCCTGCGGCCTCCTCAGCCCATTCAGCCAGTGTCTCTCCTGTGGAGAGCCGGGGCTCCAGCCAGGAGCGCTCCAGGTGAGCCGGCCTGGGCTGCACCACAGCCCCTTGACAGAGGGGTCTCTACCTGGGTGTGAGTGTGCTAGGGATGGGGGAGTCCCCAGAATCAGGAAGCCCTCTTCTGCTGCCTGTAAATGAGCCCCTGTGATGCCAGGGGACCAGGCTTCTACTTCAAGCAGGCAGGCTTGGGCCCAGGGTTCCCAGCCCCATGTGGACCCTAGGTGGCAGCCCTAGAAACAGAAGTCTTGCTCATTTGTCTTGAGGATGAAGGGAGAGTGGCCCCAGCTGTAGCCCCACAGTGTGGCTACAAAGGTCTGAGAATCCCAGCCAGGCACTGGGGCTCTACAGTGACCTGGGACCCAAGCTTTTATTGACTCATCACTAAACCACAAGGGCTAGGGCCAACCAGCCTCTCATGCCAGTAGTACGTGGTAGTATCAAAGTCTGAGCAGTCATGGGCATGAACCTTGTAGCATCCCAGATGCTCACCTCCCTGTCCCCTACTTGGTGGCTGTTGGTTGACAGCACCCCACTGTTGTCAGGAGGCCTTTCCTATCCAAGTTTCATGTGCAGTGACCTGAAATCAGATACCCTCCACCCACTCTCCCACACCCTGGCAAGTTGGGAAGGGTGGCATCTGGGAGCGTTGTGCCCCCCACCCCCTGGGCTTCAAACCTGTTGCTTTTTTTTTTTTTTTTTTTTTGAGACAGTCTCATTACGTTGCCCTTGGTAGAGTACCATGGCGTCACAGCTGATCACAGCAACCTCAAATTCCTGAGCTTAACCGATTCTCTTACCTCAGCCTCCCAAGTAGCTGAGACTACAGGCGTCCACCACAACGCCCGGCTATAAACTTGTTTCTTCCTTAGATGAACAGTGTGTCCACACATGGCACTGAAAGCTAGCCCGTCCCCAGCTAAGCAGAGACCATAGCTCATGTGGGATGGGTTGGAGTCCAAGAGGTGGCATCTTTAGGATAAGATGTCAGACATTAGAGGCATGGCAGCCAGATGTGCCTGTCAGGCCACCTGCCTGGAGGGAGGCCTCTCAGAGGTGGGCACGATGCCCACTTGTACGTGTTAGGATTCTGGGAATGGCTCCACCTTTCTAAGACTTCTTTCCATCTCTTTCTTCCTCATATCTTATGCAGTATTTATATAAAAATACATTTTGAATTAGATTGCACTTTATAAAGTATTTCAAATGAGTAAGCATAAAATATATGTTTATTTTTATTTTCAAGATACTGGAAACAAATAGAATACGATATTTCTTGGATAATTCCAGAGTTTACAGTGTCACTCATTGGACTTGTCTCAAAATTATTAGACTGTTGTAAGCCTCTCTTGATCTCTTTGCTTTAGGGGAATTTCTCAGGAAAAAGATGCTCAGATCTCTTCAGCAATCGTTTCTTCCGTGCAGAGCAAAATAACTCAGGTAAAATGAGAGTCATCCCTCCTTCTTTCCTATTTTGTTATAAAGGGGGTTGTTTTTTTCCTCCACTGCTTTCATTCCCTGTCCCTCATTTTATTGGTTCTGACATAAGGCAGGGGCCAATGCTGCTGATGTCACCCTGTCCAGAGTTCACTCAGGGGCTAGGGGCTGAGTCTCTTTCCTTGGGCCAGCCTCAAGACCTGGACTGGTGCCCTGTGGGGTTCACTGCAATCATGCATCTTGGTCTGGCACCCACAGCACGTGTGCAGTCAGGCGGGGAAGGCTGGAATGAGTTCATGAGCGTGGCACAGGCCTCACTGAAAACTGCCCTTGGTGTGATCATAGCCACTGCCACATGTTCCCAAGGCCACTTTCTGGAAACAGTCCTGTCTATATTGTGAATTTCCTCGCTACAAGGTTGTCTCACAGGTTCTCCATGTCTCCCCTACACAGGATCTCATGGCCAAAGTCAGAGCAATGCTTGCAGCTTCCAAAAACCTGCAGACCAGCGCCTCCTGAGACAGCAGCCCTGCTGAGCGGAGACACCCCCGGCCTAAAAACAGCCATGTACAAAGGCTGGCATTGGGCCTGGGGGTCCACACACAAGAGGTCACAGAGATGTGGACAGGAAAAGGCTCATGTCTGTGTAGCCACAGAACACCGTCCAGACCTTCCACCCTAGGACTCTGTGGACAATGGGTGGTTTTTGTAAATTAATTTTTGATGACATTTTCAGTTTAAGATTTTTGACCAGCAGTCTCTTACCTGTATATTTGTAAATAATATCATGTTTCTGTGAAAATGTATTATCAAATAAAATGGGAGGAAAACACCTTTTCTAGCTAGAACTTTGGGGCAGTTTCTTCTTTCCTCTGGCCTGTGGGGTTCACCTCAGCCTCATGTCATCTGCAGACCCAGCAGGGCTGTGAGCAGCAGTTGGGTATGCCATCCAGGGCCCTTCCCCAGCCATTGTCAGCTCCTCATTGGTGCATGTCCTCAAGCATCTTCCCCACCAAGCAGAAGGGAGCAGGTGGCTCTACAGAAGTTGTGGGTGCCCAGCACCTCCTCCAGGCCTGGCAGACCTCGAAGTTTACCCCAGATCCAGCTGCCACGCTGCAGCCTCACCTGATGGGAGCACTACACAGCTCACTCCCTGCTCACTGTCCGGATCCTCTGATGCTGTGGATTCCCCCATCAGTGTCAGACACGTCTGTGAAGATGCAGAGTTCTGTGTCCCTCGGGATTCAGGCCTAAAGGTCTTTCCTGTCCATAGTGCTCATGTGCTGGGCCTGAAACCAAGATTGAGGGCTGAAGTTCTCTGTAGTCCACTTAAATCCTTTCTCAGTTACCAAAGTCCTTTTTCAGTCTTGCTAATTTACCCAAACCCAAAAATGAAATTTATGTTCCACTGTATAGTCCTTACCAAAGCCCCGCCCTGGTGGTGGCACCTGGGCTGCAGACAGCACAGCCAGCCAAGCTGGTGTGGGCAAGGCAGAGGTCCTGGGAACCAGAGAGGCAGGAAGGGCAGCACCCATGCACAGGTACAGCTCCCAGAGCTGCTAGATGTGCCATGGATGCCCAGGAAGCAAGAAGTGTGCACCACACACTCCTGGTTCTCAGGAAACAAGGGCCTACTGTCCAAGAGTCATGTGCTTGGACGTGTGTTTTTCGGATTCAGCGCCCTAGCAGGCTCCAGGACTATCCATTCAGCAAATGTCCTCAGGACCTCACATCTCTTGTGCCTAGACCTTGGAGGCAGCAGCCTCATGGAGCTGTGCACTTGCCTCCTGCCTTAGGAGCACATCTGACTGATTCCCAGCAGTTACTCCTCAGGTGGGCAACCTCTGCTGCAGTAGGCGTCCTTGCAGGAGTGTCATGTTTGCCTTTATGTGCCACTAAGTCTGCAGGACAAACCGGTAGAGCTGGAAGTCTACAGAGAAAAGGTTCTGTGCTTTTAATCCTGAAGGGGCTCCAGCAGGGTGGGCCACCTTTCCCACATCCTCACCAGCACAGCGTAGCTTCACTGAGTCAGATAGATGAAAAGGCCTTGATTTTAATTTCACTTTTTTTTTTTTTTTTTGAGACGGAGCCTCAAGCTGTCCCCCTGGGTAGAGTGCTGTGGCATCACGCTCACAGCAACCTCCAATTCCTGGGCTCAAGCGAGTCTCCTGCCTCCGCCTCCCAAGTAGCTGGGACCACAGGCGCCGGCCACAACGCCTGGCCTTTTTTTTTTTTTTGGTTGCAGCCGTCATTGTTGTTTGGCAGGATCGGGCTGAGGATTCGAACCTGCCACCTTAGGTGTATGTGGCTGGCGCCTTAGCCACTTGAGCCACAGGCTCCAAGCCTTAATTTCACTTTTTTAATGAGTAGGATGGGGAGTACCTTTTCTTGTATTTCAAAATGCATTTGAATTTTTTCGTGAGCTGGCCCTATTAGTTGGCTGTTTCTCATTGAATTTTTACCACTCTACCTATATTAAGGCAGTAGCCTTCCCATATTATTTATTTTATAAATACTTTTGTCCCAATTTGTCATTTCTCTCTCACTTTTTTTTTTTTTTTTGAGACAGTCTCACTTGGTAGAGTGCTATGGTGTCACAGCTCACAGCAGCCTCAAACTTGGGCTCAAGTGATCCTCTTGCCTCTCAAGTAGCTCGGGACTACAGGCATCCACCACAACGCCTGGCTATCACTTCTCTTTTGACTTTGCTTATGGATCAAAAGTTCTTTTTTATGTAGTCATTCATCATTAGGGCTTCCAAGTGACGTCTTACTGAGACAGGATTTGTGCGTGCCAGTGCCCATCTTGTTTGATTTGTGCACTTTTATGCCTTTGTCCCAGGTTTTGCTGCCTCATTTTCCATTGTAATGGATCTGGGATTCTGAGCCTCGCTGTAAGAGTCTTTTTTGTGTTTTTGTTTGTTTGGGGGTTTTTTTGACAGAGTCTCACTGCATCACCCCTGGTAGAGTGCTGTGGCATCACAGCTCACAGCAACCTCAAACTCTTGGACTTTAAGCGATTCTCTGGCCTCAGCTTCCCAAGTAGCTGGGACTACAGGCACCCGCCACAGTATCCAGCTATTTTTTGGTTGTAGCTGTCATTGTCATTTTGCAGGCCCGGGCTGGATCCAAACCTTCCAGCTCAGGTGTATGTAGCTGGCACCTTAGCCGCTTGAGCTACAGGCACCAAGTCATTGTTTTTGTTTTTGGTTTTTGTTTTTTGAGGTAGAGTCTCACTATGTCGCCCTTGGTAGAATGCCATGACGTCACAGCTCACGGCAACCTCCAACTCTTGGGCTTAAGGGATTCTCTTGCCTCAGCCTCCTGAGGAGCTGGGACTACAGGCACCTGCCACAACGCCCAGCTATTTTTTGTTGCAGTTGTCATTGTTTAGTAGACCCAGGCTGAGTTTGAACCCGCGACCTTCAGTGTATGTGGCTGGCGCTACAGGCACCAAGCCCCCACCTGTTTTTTTTAAGACTAGCTATTTTGTCAGAAATCATTAGTTCTGATTCTCTGGTGACTGGGGTGGTACGCTGCTCAGATCAACTGCCCTGTCTGCTATCGGATGTGACCTGTGTCTAGATCGTTAAATGCTCCATGCCCTAATTCAAGCTGAGAGGGCTCAGCTGTTCCACCGGATTCCTGGAACGAGACGGGTTATGGGGCTGCAGATGAGAGGAGGGCAAAAGGGAAAGAAAAATGATCAGAAATAAAGCACTCTGTGGGAGCCTAGGGATGGACGGGCAGCAGACCGAGGTATTGCTAAGGAAATGGAAAACTTTAACCTGGGGCTAACTTCAGCAGTTTCCAAGATTGGGGGTTTTATTTGTTTTGAATAAGCAGTTCATTCGTGTGGCTAGATACACATATTAGTTTCTTATGAATCCTTCAAAGTTTCTGTTACAAACTAAAATCTCAGAATAAATCCCCCGTTGGCTGGTCCAAGCACAGTGGTGTTTACAACTAATTGATCACAACCAGTTACAGATTCCTTTGTTCCTTCTCTACTCCCACTGCTTCATTTGACTAGTTAAACAGTTTTTCAAACTGTATGTGGAAGCAACACACTGTATCCTATGATAGAATTAATGTACACAATTATGATCTAATAAAAAGAAAAGAAAAGAAATCCTCAGCTCAGCGCCTGTGGCTCAAGCTGCTAAGGCTCCAGCCACATACACTGGAGCTGGCGGGTTCGAATCCAGCCTGGGCCCACCAAACAACGACAGCTGCAACCAAAAAATAGCCAGGCGTTGTGGTGGGCACCTGTGGTCCCAGCTATTTGGGACCTGGGAGGCTGAGGCAGGAGACTCGCTTGAGCCCAGGAGTTGGAGGTTGCTGTGAGCTGTGATGACACAGCACTCTACCCAGGGGATAGCTTGAGGCTCTGTCTCACACCAAAAAAAAAAAGAAAGAAAAGAAAAGAAATCCTCTTTTCTCTGCCCTCCTACATACACATCTGTACATGTTGAGAATGGTGTGTTATGTGCCTGCTTCATCCTATCAGAGATGGCACAAAAGGTCTCATACACTGGCACCCAGTTTCCCCATATTGGCATCTTATGTTAGGATGGTACATTTAATACCTTAATGATTCATTTCTATTTATTTTGAGACAGGGTCTTCCCGTGTTGCCCAGGCTGGAGTGCTGTGGCACAATCTTAACTCACCGCAGTCTCAAACTCCAAGTGATTCTTCTGCCTTAGCCTCCTCAGTGGCTGGGGCTACACATGTGCACCACCACATGAGGCCAATGTTTTGCTATTTTTTGTAGAAACGGGTCTCACTCTCTACTCAGGCTGGTCTTGAACTCCTGGTCTCAAGTGACCCTTCCCACCTCAGCCTCCCAAAGTCCTAGGATTATAGGCATGAGCCACAACGCCTGGCCTGATTCATTACAGGCAGTCCCCGAGTTACAAACAGCCAACTTGAGTACAACTCATACTTACAAACGGAAGTAATTGCAGATAATAGGTAAATGTACCTGTTTTACCTACAAATTCAGCTTAAGAATGAAGCTACAGAACCTATCTTGTTTGTAACCCAGGGACTGCCTGCATTGTTTTAAACTAAAGTTCACACTTTCTTCAGCTTTCCTTTGTTTTCCTGATGTCCTTTCTCTGTCCCAGGACCCTGTCTGGAGTCTGTCCCAGGCCCCCATTGTATTTAGTCATCTCATCTCCATAAAACCCTCTGGGCTCAGGTGGCACCTGTGGCTCAGTGGGTAGGGTGCCAGCCCCATATACCAAGGGTGGCAGGTTTGAACCCAGCCCCGGTCAAATTGCCAAAAATCTAGCCAGGCATTGTGCCAGGCGCCTGTAGTCCCAGCTACCCAGGAGGCTGAGGCAAGAGAATCACCTAAGCCCAGGAGTTGGAGGTTGCTATGAGCTGTGACACCAGAGCACTCTACCATGGGTAGATAAAACACCGAGGGCAATAAAATAAGACTCTGTCTCTCAAAAAAAAAAAAAACCCTCTGGGCACGCAAAGTTCGCTACCCTTTTTATAGCTCTATAATACTCCGTTTTACAAATGAACCACTAATGATTAACCATCCCTCTTCTGGGGATGTTAGGGTTGTTTCTGATCTTGCTATTATAAGATCTGCTATAAAAACTTTGTACGTAAGTTTTTTTTTTTCTCATATCTGCATAAGCACCTTTCTCATAAAATAGGCTTTAGCAAGCTTCCAGAAAGGCCCAGTAGTAAATACCCTAGGATTTGCAAATCATTCAGTTTCTATAGCAATTACTTAACTCTGCTGTTGTGGCATAAAAGCAGCCAGAGATGGACTATAATTGGATGGATGTGGCTGTGTTCCAACAAAGCTTTATGGACACTGAGATCCAAATTTCATATAATTTTTACATATCACAAGATAAGTTCATTTTTTAGAATTTTATTAACAAAATTGGTTTATTAATTTAAAATGTGAAAACTAGAAGCACCTCCTTCCAGCTGCAGTCTTCAACCTGCACCCCAATTTTTTTTAATGTAGAAATCATTTATCTCACAGGCTGTGGGAAATCAGATAGTGGCTAGGAGAAGCTGCAAGGTGCCGTGTGCCAGCCCCAGGCCAACATCTGTGAAGGATTCAGCCAAATCACTGTCCACAGAGATTTAGAAAATTCAGTAGGGAAAGAGGGCCTCTTCAGGCTGGGTGCAGTGGCTCATGCCTATAATCCTAACACTCTGGGAGGCCAAGATGGGTGGATTGCTTGAGCCAAGAGTTTGTGACCAGACTGAGCCAGAGCAAAACTCTGTCTCTACTAAAATAGAAAAATTAACTGGGCGAAATGGTGGGGGCCTGTAGTCCCAGCTACTTGGAAGGCTGAGGCAGGAGGATCACTTGAGCCCACGAGTTTGAACTTGGTATTAGCTAGCCTGATTCCACCACACTCTACCACTCAGGGTGGCTGAGTGAGACTCTTTCTCAAAAAAAGGGGAAGCCTCTTTAACAGAGTCTCACCACAGCATTTCTTTTGAGTCTAGCATCTTCTCGTATGTTTAAGAAACATTTGCACCTAAATAGCCAAAACAATCTGGAAAGGGAGAACAAAGTGAGAGGACCCACAATTCACAATTTGAAAATTACTGCAAAGCACAGTGCTCAGGACTGTGGAACCAGCATGAAGTTAGACACAGAGATCAATGGAGTAGAACTGAGATCCAGATTCTCCACAGGATGCCAAGAAAATTCAACAGAGAAAAGGATATCATTTCAAACATTTCAATAAATGGTGCTCGGAAAACTGGATATTCACACGCAAGAGAATGAAATTGCCCGTCTAGGAGGCCAAGGCGGGTGGATTGCCTGTGCTCAGGAGTTCCAGACCAGCCAGAGCAAGAGCCAGACCCTGTCTCTAAAAAATAGCCAGCACTGTGGCAGGTGCCTATAGTCCCAGCTACTCAGGAGGCTGAGGTAAGATAATCACTTGAGCCCAGGAGTTTGAGGTTGCTGTGAGCTATGACACTACAGCACTCTACCTAGGGTGACAAAATAAGACTCTGTTTCAAAAACTAAAAATCAAACAAACAAAACTAAAACTCTTCATGACTTTGCTTTAGTTTCTTGGATACAATGGCAAAAGCACAAGCAACAGAAGAAAAATAGGCTGGCTCAGCGCCTATAGCTCAGTGTTTACAGCGCCCGCCATATACACTGGGGCTGGTGGGCTTGAACCCGGCCAGGGCTTGCTAAACAACAATGACAACAACAACAACAACAAATAGCTGGGCATTGTGGCAGGCACCTGTAGTCACAGCTACTTGGGAGGCTGAGGCAAGAGAATCACCTACACCCAAGAGCTGGAGGTTGCTATGAGCTGTGACACCATGGCACCCTACTGAGGGTGACAAAGTGAGCCTCTGTCGCTAAAAAAAAAAAAAAACAACTTCCTCTTCCTCTACCTCTCCAGACACAAGCAGTGTACCCAGTTCCCAAATAAATACTATTTTCTTTTAGAGAAACTCCCTCTCTTTGCTATTCAGGTTGACATACATGGTGCCACAAATGAGATGAGAAAAAGTCTCTATGTGAAGGAATCAGTGATGCCCCCTGGGCTTCTCGCTGCCACAGCTCAGCTTCTCTGCCCTGGCGAGTCTCCTCTCAGGCCAAGCCTCCCTCTTTTGGGTAGAAGCTCTAGACTTCATTTGCGATTCGGTTTGGTTATAAGAGCACCTTCATAAAGATCCTTACATCCCTCCTGGGATGATAAAAGATTTTGTGCCTTTTCTGATGAGACCTTTCTGGCATAAAGACAAGTGTCTTTCTGGCAGCACCGGTAGCTCAGTGGGTAGGGCGATGGCCACATACACCGAGGCTGGAGGGTTCAAACCCAGCCCAGGCCAGCTGAGACAACAATGATAACTGCAACAACAACAACAACAACAAAAAATAGCCAGGCATTGTGGCAGGCGCCCATAGTCCCAGCTGCTTGGGAGGCTGAGGCAAGAGAATCGCTTCAGCCCAAGAGTTTGAGTTTGCTGTGAGCTGTGATGCCACAGCATAAGACTCTGTCTGAAAAAAATTAATTAAAAAAGACAAGTATCTTTCTGGTTTGAGTACTCTGGTTTCTACAGAACTTATGGCCTGCCTGTGGCACATGTCTTCTCTGGTAAATTAATTTCTGATTTGTGCACCTAGTTTAATATTTCATTTGATCTACATGCCTGGGTCAAAATTCTTTGTGAATGCTCTGATTATAATTTGGTTATGTGAGTAATTTGGCTTTTTTTCCTTGAATATTTCTGAAAATCTTGTAAGAACAAAAACAAATATTCTAGGCAGTGGACACAGGATGGCTAATTAAAATCCACTAGGGCAGTTGCCACCATCTAAACAGCATCCTCTGACAGGATCACAGAATTATCTTTGCTCTTAAGAGATTAGTAAGAAACAGAATGGGATTTTTAAACATTGAAACATGCCAAGTTTTCTGGGACTCCAGCTGGCAACATGTCACAGCACGTTCCCATGCACATTCTTAAACTGATGGACAAATTACATCAAGGAAAATTCAGAGCTCAAATAATCATTATTTGAATCCCCTTTTAAAAAACCTGCAACTATAGAACTAACATGTAGAAAATTCTAAGTGCTCTCTCCATACGTATTTTTTCCTACCTACTTTGAATCAGCTGACTTTTCTGAAGATGAATGATTATGTCATCAGCCAAAATTTTAAAAATAATAAGACATTAAAATGTGTTATTTATGACCAGGCATGGTGGCTCACACCTGTAATCCTACCACTCTGGGAGGCCGAGGCGGGTGGATTGCCTGAGCTCATGAGTTTGAAACTAGCCTGAGCAAGAGTGAGACTTCGTCTCTTAAAAATAGCCAGGCACTGTGGCAATAGCCTGTAGTCCCAGCTACTTGGGAGGCTGAGGCAAGAGGATTGCTCAAGCCCAAGAGTTTGAGGTTGCTGTGAGCTATGATTCCATAGCACTCTACCCAGGGCAACAAAGTAAGACTCTGTCTCAAAAAAAAAAAAAAAAAAAAATTCAAGCGGCACCTGTGGCTCAGTGGGTAGGGCACCGGCTCCATATACCAAGGGCAGCAGGTTCAAACTTGGCCCCAGCCAAACTGCAACAAAAAAATAGCCAGGTGTTGTGGCGGGCACCTGTAGTCCCAGCTACTCAGGAGGCTGAGGCAAGAGAATCACCTAAGCCCAGGAGTTGGAGGTTGCTGTGAGCTGTGTGATGCCATGACACTCTACTGAGGGTGATAAAGTGAGAATCTATCTCTCAAAAAAAAAAAAAATTTCTTGTGTGATTAAGTTTTTGTCCTAAAGGAAAACAGCTGGAAAGAGAAAGTAAAAGACAGAATAGAAACTCTAGACATGTTGTAAATGGTCTGAGTAATTCATGATAACGTTCATAAAGGGTAAACTTTAATAAAGGAATTTTGTGTGTGATCTAGTTGGCTATAATTAAAAGAAAGTTATTTATAGATCTTTCTAAAGATCGAACTTTGATATTAAAAATACACTAATAAGGCTCAGTGCCTGTAGCTCAAGCAGCTAGGGTGCCAGCCACATACACCAGAGCTGGCGGGTTCAAACCCAGTCTGGGCCTGCAAAACAACAATGACAACTACAACCAAAAAATAGCCGGGCGTTGTGGCGGGTGCCAGAAGTCCCAGCAGCTTGGGAGGCTGAGGCAAGAGAATCGCTTAAGCCGAGGAGTTTGAGGTTGCTGTGAGCTGTGACACCACGGCACTCTACCCAGGGTGATAGCTTGAGACTATCTCAAAAAAAACCCACAGTAATAGCCAGGCATTGTGGGGGGCGCCTGTAGTCCCAGCTACTCAGGAGGCTGAGGCAGGAGGATTACTTGAGCTCAAGAGTTGAAGAACAGCCTGAGCAAGAACAAGACTACTAAAAATAGAAAAATCAGCCAGGTATTGCGCAGGAGCCTGTATTCCCAGCTACTCAGGAGGCTGAGGCAGGAGGAGGATTGCTTGAGCCCAGGGGTTTGAGGTGCTGTGAGCTAGATTGAGGCCATGATGCTCCAGCTAGGGAGACAGAGTGAGACTCTGTCTAAAAAATTAAATAAATAAATACACTAACATAAAACTAAAACGTTAATCCCGCATGTTAGAACAACAAAATGTTCTTGAAATGCTTATTTGCTCCTAGTAAGACTGCAAGAGGTTTTGCTTTTTAATTCTGAAATCAGTGTCTTTGACGGCCATCTTCTAAACCACAGTTTCTATTTCTGCCACATTTCTTCCTGAGAGCCATTTGATTTCTCTAATTTCAAGTTGATAACACTGTCCTTAAACTCTATTGAAAATGGCACTTTTGGCTCAGCGCCTGTGGCTCAAGCGGCTAAGGCGCCAGCCATGTACACCCAAGGTGGCGGGTTCGAATCCAGCCTGGACCCGCCAAACAACAATGACGGCTGCAACCAAAAAAAAAATAG
>NW_003852457.1:8526217-8533135 GCF_000181295.1 Otolemur garnettii
AAAAAAAAAAAAAAAGGAAAAAAAGTGGTAATTTTAGGGCAGCACCTGCAGCTCAGTGGGTAGGGCGTCAGCCACATACACTGAGGCTGGAGGGTTCAAACCCAGCCCTAGCCAGGTAAAACAACAATGATAACTGTGACAACAACAACAACAAAAGTAACCCGGGCATTGTGCTGGTGCCTGTAGTCCCAGCTACTTGGGACGCTAAAGCAAGAGAATCACTTAAGCCCAGGAATCTGAGGTTGCTGTGAGCTGTGATGTCACAGCGCTTTACCCAGGGTGACAGCTTGAGACTAGTTCAAAAAAATTAATAAAATAAAATAAAGAAAATGGCAATTTTATTTCTTTCTTTTTTTTTTTTTTTGAGACAGAGTCTCAAGCTGTTGCCCTGGGTAGAGTGCTATGGCATCACAGCTCACAGCAACTTCAAACTTTTAGACTTAAGCAATCCTCTTGCCTAAGCCTCCCAAGTAGCTGGGACTACAGGCACCCACCACAATGCCTGGCTATTTTTTGGTTGCAGTTGTCAGTCATTGTTTGACAGGCCTGGGCTGGATTCAAACCTGCCAGCTCTGATATATGTGGCTGGTGCCCTAGCCACTGAGCTACAGGTGCCAACCTGGCAATTTTATTTCCTTTTTGTTTTGTTTTGTTTTTTTGAGACAAAGCCTCAAGCTGTCCCCCTAGGTAGAGTGCTGTGGGATCACAGCTCACAGCAACCTCCAACTCCTGGGCTCAAGTGATTCTCCTGCCTCAGCCTCCCCAGTAGCTGGGACTACAGGTGCCCACCACAACGCCCGGCTATTTTTTGGTTGTAGATGTCACTGTTGTTTGACAGGCCCAGGCTGGATTTGAACCCGCCACCTTAGGTGTATGTGGCTGGCGCCTTAGCCACTTGAGCCACAGGCACCAAGCCAATTTTATTTCTTGAGGTAGAGATTTCCTCTTAAACCTTCTTGGATTCACATCTCAGAAGTTCAACTTTTGCTGTGTCTTGCTGCACAAGATTTGCAGGACATGCCCCATTGCCTTCAGCTTTCCTCTTTTCTCCCTTTAAAAAGACATATCTTTCTGCCTGGCTGGAGTTATAACTCTCTCCTTCAACTTTTTCACCAACTCCCCACACTTTTTTCTCTAATAGCTCTAACTCTGTTGTTATTACCTTACTTACACTGAACAGTTCATCCTGAAGGCCTAGAAAAACAGTATTTTCCTCCAATTTAACTTGATTCTGTACTCTTGGCTTTTCTTGATGTGTCTGAATTGTCCCAAGAAACATTACCTGGTTTTAGTTTCTCTAAGAGCCATGTATTCCCCATGGCTCAAGGCCCCAGTTTTTCTGTTTACATTCCCCTATAACATGGGGTATACTTATAAACCTGGATACATTCTTCCTGTGTCTGATTAAGTTCAAGTATCCTTTTCATCTGGTTCAACTTCCAAGTTATCTAAATGGGCTTCCCATAAGAAAAGACAATTACGGGTGGGCGGCACCTGTGGCTCGGTGAGTAGGGCACTGACCCCATATACCGAGGGTAGAGAGTTTGAACCTGGCCGGGGCCAAACTGCAACAAAAAAACGAAAGGCGTTGTGGCGGGCACCTGTAGTCCCAGCTACTCTGGAGGCTGAGGCAGGAGAATCACCTAAGCCCAAGAGCTGGAGGTTGTTGTGAGCTATGATGTCACAGCACTCTACCGAGGGTGACAGAGTAAGACTCTGTTTCTAAAAAAAAAAAAAAAAAAAAAACGGAAGAAAGAAGAAAAAACAATTATACTGCAGCAATTCTAGGTCCCCCCTCCCATCTTTTTGGTAACTATCCTAAAAAAAAACAAAGAATTTAAATTTTGTTAGGATAATTTCTTGTGTTTTCTTTCTTAAGGTTTTTAAGAAAATTGACTTTTTTGCTGGGTATAGTAACTCACATCATAATCCCAGCACTTTGGAGCCTGAGGCAGGAGGATTAACTTAATGCCAGGAGTTCAAGACCAGCCTGTGCTCTAGCAAGACCCTGTTACTACAAAAAAATTTTTTACATCATTAGCCAAGTATGGTGGTATGCACCTATAGTCCCAGCTACTTGGGAAGCTGAGGCAGGAGGATCACTGAGCCCAGGAGTTTGAGGTTGCAGTGAGCTAAGATTGTGCCACTGCACTCTGGCCCGGGTGGCAAAGCAAGACCCTGTCTCTAGAAATAAATAAATAAATAAATCTCTCAGGGCCAGGCACAGTGGTGGCTCATGCCTATAGTCCTAGCACTGTGGGATGCCAAGGTGGGTGGACCACTTAAGCTCAAGAGTGCCAGACCAGCCTGAACAAGAGAGAAACCTTATCTCTAAAAATAGGTAGGCATTGTGGCAGGCACTTGTAGTCCCAGCTACAGGGAGGCTGAGGTAAGAGGATCACTTGAGCCCAAGAATTTGAGGTTGCTATGAGATATGATGCCACAGCAGTCTACCATGGGCAACAAAGTGAGACTATCTCAAAAAAAAAAAAAAAACCTCTCGTTGGTTCGGCATCCGTAACGCAGTGGTTACAGTGCCAGCCATATACTCCAAGGCTGGTGGGCTCGAACCAGGTCTGGGCCAGCTAAACAACAATGACAACTGCAACAAAAAAGTATCTGGGCATTGCGGTAGGCACCTGTAGTCCCAGCTACTTAGAAGGCTGAGGCAAGAGAATCACTTAAGCCCAGGAGTTTGAGGTTGCTGTGAGCTATGATGCCACGTCATTCTACCCAGGGTGACATAGTGAGACTGTCTAAAAAAAAAAAACTTCTCACTTCTCATTTAATAGAGATTTTAAATGACTAGGCTTACTTAATAAATTATATGAGAGTCATTGTCAGATAATAAATGATACTAGATCTTCTTGTAGTTATGAGTATGATTTTTTTTTTTTGCAGTTTTTGGCTAGGGCCAGGTTTGAACCCACCACTCCCAGCATATGGGGCCAGCGCCCTACTTCTTGAGCCACAGGCACTGCCCAGTGAGTGTGATTATTAATATAAAAGTTCCTGGCTCGGCGCCCATAGCACAGTGGTTATGGCACCAGCCACATACACCAAGGGTGGCAGGTTTGAATCACAGGCCAGCTAAACAACTGCAACCAAAAAAAAAAAAAAAACCAGGCGTTGTGGTGGGCACCTATAGTCCCAGCTACTCAGGAGGCTGAGGCAAGAGAATCGCTTAAGCCCAAGAGTTGGAGTTTGCTGTGAACTGTGATGCCATGGCTCTCCACTGAAGATGACATAGTAAGACTCTGTTTCAAAAAAAAAAAATAGTTCCTGGCTCGGCGCCTGTGGCTCAAGTGGTTAAGGCGCCAGCCACTTGGGAGGCAGAGGCAGGAGAATCACTTGAGCCAGGAGTTGGAAGTTGCTGTGAGCTGTGATGCCATGGCATTCTACCCAGGGTGATAGCTTGAGGCTCTGTCTCAAAAAAATAAAATAAATAAAATAAAATAAAGTGGCTCAGCGCCTGTGGCTCAAGTGCCTAAGGCGCCAACCACATATACCTAAGGTGGAGGCAGGAGACTCGCTTGAGCCCAGGAGTTGGAGGTTGCTGTGAGCTGTGAAGCCACGGCACTCTACCCAGGGGGATAGCTTGAGGCTCTGTCTCAAAAAAATAAATAAATAAATAAATAAATAAAATAAAATAAAGTAAAATAAAAATAAATAAAAGTTCCAAAATTATGTAAAACTCTTAAAAATGTGTTATCAGTCATATTTTAATTATGTTAAATGTACTTTAAAGTTATATTTATGAAAAGAATATAAAAAAATTAAAAAGTTATATTTATGTAAATATGTTATGAATAATTCTAAAGATTATGTAAAACTTACAATTAGATGGTTCTGATGTGATACTGTCAGTAACCATTCTGGTTATTATGTTAAAGTGCTATGTAATAACATAATTAATAATTATTTATTTTATTAATAAAATAAAAATAATTAATTTCCTTGTCAATTGTGAATTATCATCAGATTTTTAAGCATGACTACTATAAGTTTTTGTCATCCAGTTGTTTTTATTTTTTTTCTAAAAACATTTGCAATTAACTATAGCCCAAAATTGCTTTTCATGGAAAAGATTCTAATAAATATTCTCAAACACATATTTCTATTATCTTTAAGATCAACAGACACTAAATAAAAATTTCCAGAATTCTGATGAAGAAAATTGCTAATTAAGATCCAGCAAAATGACTCACACCCTTAATCCTGCACTCTGGGAGGCCAAGGCAGGAGGATCCCTTGAGCTTAGGAGTGTGAGATCAGCCTGAGCAAAAGCCAGACCCCATCTCTACTGAAAATAGAAAAATTAGCCGGTGTTGTGGCAGGTGCCTGTAGTCCCAGCTACTCGGGAGGCTAAGGCACGAGGATCTCTTGAGCCCCAGAGTCTGAAGTTGCTGTGAGATATGATGCCACAACACTCTACCCAGAGTAACAGGGTGAAACTGTCGTGGGGGGGGGGGGAAGCCGGTCCTGGTAGTTCACGCCTATAATCCCAGCACTTGGGAAGCTGAGGCAGGTGGATTGCCTAAGCTCATGAGTTTGAGATCAACCTGAGCAAGAGCAAGACTCCGTCTCTAAAGAATAGCCGGGTGCTGTGGCAGGCACCTGTAGTCCCAGCTATCTGGGAGGCAGAGGCAAGAAAATCACTTGAAGCCAAGGTTGCTGTGAGCTAAGACACCACAGCACTCTACCAAGGGTTACCGAGTGAGACTTTGTCTCAAAAAAAAAGAAAAGAAAAGATTGGCTTGGTGTCCCTAGCACAGTGGTTACAGCACCGGCAAATTTAACAGAATTTGGCAGGTTCCAAACTGGCCCAGGCCAGCTAACCAGCAATGACAACTGCAACAAAATAAAGCCGGGCATTGTGGTGGGAGCCTGTAGTCCCAGCTGCTTGGAAGGCTGAGGCAGGAGAATTGCGTAAGCCCAAGAATTTGAGGTTGCTGTGAGCTGTGATGCCACAACACTCTACTGAGGGCAACATAGTGAAACTCTGTCTCAAAAAAGAAAAGATCCAGCAAAACAAAAATAAATTACAATTACTAATAAATATAATGTTTGTATGACTTATTTAAAATATTGTTGGTTCTTAACTCAAATATCTTGTTTTTCAGATTAAAGGAAATGGTCTCTCTTTTGGGGGGGGTAGTAAAGCAAATTTATTTCAGCTTTAATTTGTAGATAGGGAGCCAGTCTCAGTCCACAACTTTGTGTAGGAAGCCCAAATGCTTTCTCTTCCCAAGGATAGGGCATGTATTATCCTCCTCTTATTACTATTATTAATATTATTATTATTTATAGAGGCAGGATCTTGCTCTGTCTTCTAGCCTGGACTGATCCTTCCACCTGGACGTCCCAAGGAGCTGGGACTACTTATTTTTTGTAAAGATGGGATGTCTCATTATTTTGCCTAGGCTGGCAAAATAATGACTAAAGACCTCACGCGATCCTTGCAGCTGGGTCTCCCAAAGTGCTGGGATTATTAGCGTGAGCCATGTGTCCCTGCCCCTGGCCTCCTCTTCTTACCATTAAAGGTTTTGTTTCTATCCCTAGCCCATAGCTCCTATGTATTCTTATATTTAAAACAATAAATTTTCATTCATTACTTTCATGCGTTAGAAATAAGGAATTTTGACCAGGACACCAATCCATCCCTCCCTGATAGCGAAGAAAACTCGGACAGCTTATACGGACCGTAAGGATTCATGATTCCACACACTGCATCCTCAGTACTCTGAAGAGGGGTTAAAAGACATCAGCAATTATGCTCATTTACAGGCAAGTCCCTTAAAACCTGATTCCCTGCAGCAAAGCAAAATGACTCAGTGAATTACAAACAGCAGACAGCAAAGAGGGTGGAGAAATGAGTGTTTCACACCAGCCATACAAGGGCAGGATCAGTGTGAAAAAATGGAAATAAAGGCAAATCTGAGGCCGAACTAACCAGCGACGAGCCTTAACAGCAGCACTCACTGGCTGGAAATCGTAGGCACTATGCTTTGCTACCATTCTGTGATAAAAACCTAAGTGAGTTGATGTGTAAAACTATAAGCAGAATGGAAGGAAAAATCACTAGGCTCCAACCCAAACCCTTTCCGAACACCCCCCACACAGCTGGGTCTGGAGCTGGGGCTTGGATCTGCCACCCACCCACGTGGCTTCCTCAAAGCGCAGAGCGTCTGCAGCCTGCAGAATCAGGCACAGCCTTTTAGCTGGAGCTCGTTTCACACGACACACATCACTGAGCGCTCTCAGCCATTCACTCTCTAGAGCAGCTTAAAGACGGCGAGGTAGCACGTGCTGGGGAAGGGGTGCAGCTAACGTTTCCCTCCAGGGTTCTGCTAGTTGGATGAGACTTGCCTAAATTCACCTATCAGGGTGACAGAAACCCAAGCATCTGCTGTAGCATTTAAAAGAGCAACATGGGAGGCTTGGCACCCATAGCTCAGGAGGTAGGGTGCCAGCCAAATACACTGAGGCTGGTGGGTTCCAGCCCCGCTGGGGCCAGCTAAACAACAGTGACAACTGCAACCAAAACCAAATAGCTGGGCATTGTGGTGGGAGCCTGTAGTCCCAGCTACTTGGGAGGCTGAGGCAAGAGAATAGCTTAAGCCCAAGAGTTTGAGGTTGTTGTGAGCTGTGACACCACTGCACTCTACCAAGGGTGGCATAGTGAGGCTGTCTCAAAAATAATAATAATGAAAGAGCAGGCTTGGCACTTGTAGCACAGGGGTTACAGCACCAGCCACATACACCAAAGGTGGTGGGTTGGAGCCTGACCTGGGCCAGCTAAGCAACAATGACAACTACAACAAAAAATAGCCGGGCATTGTGGCTGGTGCCTGTGGTCCCAGCTACTTGAGAGGCTGAAGCAAGAGAATCGTCTAAGCCCAGGAGTTGAAGGTTGCT
>NW_003852457.1:8533547-8535564 GCF_000181295.1 Otolemur garnettii
AAAAAAAAAGAGCAAAATGGGAGACAGACCGGAAGCTTTATTTGTTTTCTCCCTCGTGATGTGTCTGTAGGGAAGTTTTGTGTCCCTTGCTGAAGCCATTCGCAGATCACTAATGACGCCCATCCCCCAGCAACATTTGTTTGTTTGTTTGTTTTGTTTTTTTATTGAGACGGAGTCTCACTTTGTCACTCTCAGTAGAGTGGCATCATAGCTCACGGCAACCTCAAACTCCTGGGCTCAAGTGATTCTTTGGCCTCAGCCTCCCAAGTGGTTAGGACTACAGGCACCCACCACAATGCCCAGCTATTTTTTTGTTTGTTTGTTTAGCAGGCCTGGGCTGGGTTCTAATTCACCAGCTGTGGAGCATGTGGCTGGCACCCCAGCCGCTGAGTTACGGGGCACCAAAGGGTGCCACTGGACCTGTCTTCTAGCAGGTCAGCTGGTGTCGTCTTGGGTTTGGCTTCACACTAGATTCCAAACAGTATTTTTCCAACTTACAAGAAGATGATGATTAATGTTTTTTACAAAGAGGTAAACCATGAAATACTATTCCATGCAATCCAGGGTCAGGTTTAACATTACTGCAGATCTGTATCAAACATAAATAACACTAAGCCTCCAAATAATCTAATGACATCTAAGAGCTAATCTTAAAAAGTAGTCATTTGACAGGAGCTGCTTTTAAAACAGTGTGGGAGCCCAGCACAGTGACTCATGCCTATAATGCTAGCACTCTGGGAGGCAGAGGCAAGAGGATCCCTTGGTCTCAGGAGTTTGAGACCAGCCTAAGCAAAAGCAAGACCTCATTTTTACTAAAAATAGAAAAATTACACACATAATTGGAAAAAAAAACTTTTACTATAAAGACACTTGTACTAGGCTGTTTATCGCAGCCCAATTTACAATCGCTAAAACGTGCAAACAGCCTAAATGTCCTTCAACACAGGAATGGATTGGTAAGCTGTGGCATATGTACACTATGGAGTATTATTCAGCTATCAAAAAAAATGAAGATTTTACAGCATTTGTAATAACCTGGATGGAGGTGGAACACATTATTCTTAGTGAAGCATCACAGGAATGGAGAAGTAAGAATCCTATATATTCAACTTTGATATGAAGATAATTAATGACATGGTGGGGCATGGGGGAAGAGATCAGACTGAGAAGGAGCGAGGGGGTGTGGGCAAAAAAATATATACATAAATAATATTGTTTAATTCTCACACAAACTGGATTTTATTTTGATTAACGTATATTATTTAAATATCAATTTTTAATCCAACATGTCAATATGTTGTTTATCATATTGCATCCTTATTCATCAGTGAAATATGTCTGTAATTTCCCCTTTATAATAATATGTTTTTTCTAATTTTACTATCAGGGGTATCCAGACTAATCATCCAGAATGATTTTGAAGTATTTCTATTTCTACTATCTGTAAGACTTGGTGTAATCTGTTTTTTTTAGAAATTATTTTTTACTTTTGTTTATATATATTAGTTGTCCTTTTTGTAGACTTTAGTAAAAACATAACAAGAAAAAAATTTTGTGGCTCAGGGCCTGTGGCTCAAGTGGCTAAGGCACCAGCCACATACACCTAAGGTGGTGGGTTCAAATTCAGCCCAGGTCCGCCAAACAACAATGACGGATGCAACCAAAAAATAGCTGGGCATTGTGGCAGGCGCCTGTGGTCCCAGCTACTTGGAAGGCTGAGGCAGGAGACTCGCTTGAGCCCAGGAGTTGGAGGTTGCTGTGAGCTTTGATGTCACAGCACTCTACCCAGGGGGACAGCTTGAGGCTCTGCCTCAAAAAAAAAGAAAAAGAAAAAAAATTGTTTGCTATTTGTATTTTGTCTTGTGTACTCTGTAACAAACAAGTAGTAAATGATTATGTATTAAAAAAGAGGTTCCGCGTGCCTGTGGCTCAAGTGGCTAAGGCTCCAGCCACATACACCTAAGGAGGCGGGTTCGAATCCAGCCCGGGCCCACCAAACAACAATGATGGCTGCAAC
>NW_003852457.1:8538995-8540497 GCF_000181295.1 Otolemur garnettii
AAAAAAAAAAAAAAAAAAAAAAGACTTCGTTACATAATGAAACTCTTACTCCTCATCTGACCTTTTTCGCTTATTGGAATGATGGTGTCAATGAAATTTTATAATCAGTATTATCTGCTGGTAACATGATAGGGCCTGACCTAAGAAGCTCTTTGTTATTACAGGTTAAATAAGAAAATGTCTGTGTCATTGCTAATATTACACGCTCTACCTGGGTAAATTCTTCTGGGAAGTTGAGAAAAGATGTATGAAAATGAGAAAACAGGCCACGTGGCTAGAAAAGGTCTCACCTGGTTTCTACCGTCATTTGCTTTCCTCAACTGGTTGTCTTAAAGCCTAGGTTTGCAGCTCGAAACCACTATGCAGACTAGGATTGTCATTTTACTGTTAATTATACTGTGTGTTTTCCTTTTTTAAACTTTGTATTTTTCACATGTTAAAGTTTTGCAGAAGTACAACCCCCAACAGAATAATATTGGCCCAGCACTTTAAGATGATGGCAAAAGGCTACAGGACAGGCAAAATTGAACTTAATAACGGACTCCAAAAAATAATAATAATAATAATGGACTCCAGCTAGGGTTGACCTCAGAGCCACTCCCTTCAAACCTACCTTGTTGCTCAAATATGACTAAATGGGTTCTGCCACTGACTCCTAGTCACCAATCAATTCCCCCAATGTGAGATCAGACTGACGACTAGAGACAGGTCTATCCCTGCATTGAGAGTCAATCAAAGCCTAACTATAGGAGGATTGATCAGTGATGCTTCTGGAGAAAGATCTTGATTAATACAAACACACTTGGGCTTAGAGGGAGGGAGGGAAAGAGGGAGGAAAGAAGGTAAGAGAGAGAGGGAAAGAGGATCTTGATCAAAAGGGAGAAATGTGAAAGTTGTTGAAATCCAAATGGATTCATAAACATAAAACAACAACAACAAGAACTTCTGGGCCAGGTGTGATGGATGAAGGGTGATGCCTGTAATCCTAGCACTCTGGAAGGCCGAGGCGGGTAGATTGCCCTGAGCTCAAAGGCTCCAGACCAGCCTGAGCCCGAGTGAGACCCCATCCCTAAAAATAGCCAGGTGTTGTGGCGGGCACCTGTAGTTCCAGCTATTCAGGAGGCCAAGGCAAGAGAATAGCTTGAGCCCAAGAGTTTGAGGTTGCTGCGAGCTATGACACCATGACACCATTCTACCAAGGGCAACAAAACGAGACTCTGTCTCAAAAAAAAAACCTTCTGACAAATGGAGCTGGGGAACCTCAAGAAGGGAGAGTCTCCTGCATGTGTGCCTGACAACAACTTTGTGCCTGCCAAAAGCACAGTCTTGCACAAAGTCACTGCAACCTTACACAAAAAATACTTCTATGAGGACTAGTGCCCAGCAACTATCTATCCTACCTCAGACTGGTGTGATCCCTCTTACTGATCCTAGAGCCAAGGATGATATGTCAAAACAATTATGTAATCCATTCTTCTGAGTTTCTTTTTTTTTTTTTTTTT
>NW_003852457.1:8540716-8543896 GCF_000181295.1 Otolemur garnettii
GATTTGAACCCACCACCTTAGGTGTATGTGGCTGGCGCCCTAGCCACTTGAGCCACAGGCGCTGAGCCCTGAATCTTTCTTGCTCTCCTCCTATACTGTTTTTTGCAGTTTTTTTCTTTTTTTTTTTGCCAGGGCCAGGTTTGAACCCACCACCTCCAATATATGGGGCCAGCGACCAATTCCATAGGCCACAGGTGCTGCCTACTCCTATACTGTATTTTTTAGATAACCTAACCCCCAACTTTCTTTTCAAGCCAACTATCTTGTAAGTGTAAGAAACTATTGATTCAAATATTCAGTCATAAAAAAAAAAATCATAATCTGGGGCAGTGCCTGTGGCTCAAAGGAGTAGGGTGCCAGCCCTATATGCCGGAGGTGGCAGATTCAAATCCAGCCTCGGCCAAAAACTGAAAAAAAAATATCATAACCTGAGGAATATGCCAAATCCAGGTTTTAATCCATGTGTGTATATTGACAATATAATTTGATAAATAATATAAATATAAATTGACTGTACAAATTGACAAATAATATTGACAATGATATTGAATGAATAGTCGAGTGTTTTTATCTTTTAAAATTTATTGTATTGCTTCTGACAAAAATGTCTCCATGTCAAAATAAAATTAATGGTTATTTTCCTTCAAATATATATTTTAAAAAGTTACACGATCCTCCCCTTTTCCCTTTAGAAACCTTTGTCTTCTTTTATCTCCCTAAACACACACACAGTATGCTATGGCAACACCTATTCCCTAATATTATTTTATTTTAGAGAGCCTCTGATTGTTACTTAAGTTGAAAGTTTCTAACTCCATTCTCCAATAAAAAGAACCCAAGCTCCTTGGAGAAAGAGCTGATGCCAGGGCTGGGGCAGGAAATGTATGAATCTGGAGCTTCCTGTAGTCCCAGAAAGTCAGCAAGTGCTTGAAACATCAGTGCACGACCCACACATCAACGGGCACATCATCAGAACCCAGGGGCCCCTGAAAGAGCTCCCTACAGCCAGAGTAGGAAAATCTGAACCAGAAGAATTTAAATAATTTGCGCCACTGCTCTGCCATTGGGGAGGTGGAAATGCTCCCCTTCCCCACATGCAAGGCGCCCCTACAGAGCCTTACAGAGAGCACAGGCTTGAAAGGGGGGAGAAGGGCCACTCCCTGACACACACACCTCAGACAGGTGGCCAAGCTCAGTATCAACAGTGATGAGCCATGTTGATAGTTGTGCCCTTGGTCGATGAGGAAATGTTGAATCTGGAAAACCCCAAACTCCAGACTAGTCGAGAAAAACTGGCAAATTCCAATTAAAGGATCTTACACAAAACACCAGCTCAGTCCTCCTTTAAAGCTATCAAGATCTTCACAAAAAAGGAGAGTCTGAGAAACAGTCCCGGCCAAGAGATGCCCAAGCAGACACAATAGCTAAAGGTCACAGAAAAGAGACACTTGGGAGGAACTTTCAGTTAATAATAATGTATCGATATGAAGTCATTCATTGTGATATATGTACCACAGTAATAGGAGATGTTAAACTTGGGAGAAATGGATGTAAGGCTGTGGGAACTTACAGCCTTCACAGAAACAGCATAAAAGTTCCTAAATACATTAAAAGTAGGGCGGCACCTGTGGCTCAAAAGGGTAGGGTGCCAGTCCCATGTGCCGGAGGTGGTGGGTTCAAACCCAGCCCCAACTAAAATCTGCAAAAAAAAATTTAATTAATTAATTAAAAGTAGAACTGCCATATGACCCAGTAATCCCTCTTCAAGTCATATGCCCAAAGGAAATGAAATTGCCACCTTGTAAAGATGTGTCCATGAATGGACAAATGGATAAAGAAACTGTGGTGTAGATACACAGTGGAATGTTATTCAGCCTTAAAAACAGAGAAGACCTTGATGTTTGCCACAATGTGGATGGACTTGGAGGATGTTGTTCTGAGTGAAATAAGCCAGACACAGAAAGAAAAATTGTGCTCGTGGTTCGGCATCTGTGGTTCAAGCAGCTAAGGCGCCAGCCACATACACCTGAACTGGCGGGTTCAAATCCAGCCTTGGGCTGCCAAACAACAATGATGGCTGCAACAAAAAATAGCTGGGCATTGTGGTGGGCACCTGTACTCCCAGCTACTTGGGAGGTGGAGGCAGGAGAATCGCTTAAGCCCAGAAGTTGGAGGTTGCTGTGAGCTGTCATGCCATAGCACTCTACCCAGGGAAACAGCTTGAGGCTCTGTCTGAAAAAAAAAAAAAATTGTGCGTGATCTTGATTACAAGTGGAATCTCAGAAACAGATGTTAAATGGTAGAGATGTAGAATAAAGCTGTAGTTACCAAGGTTGGGATAGAGGGAAGAAGTGCAGAGATGTAGGTGAAAAGATACAAAGTAGCTTTCTTTTTTTTTTTTTTTTTGGAGACAGTCTCACTTGGTAGAGCGCCCTGGCGTCACAGGTCACAGCAACCTCAAACTCTAGTACTCAAGTGATCCTCTCAACTAGCTGGGACTACAGGCACCTGCCGCCTGACTATTTTTAGAGACAGGGTTCTTGATCTTCCTCAGGCTGGTCTTGAACTCCCGAGCTCAAGTAGTCCACCCACCTCAGCCTCCTAGAAGGCTAGGATTACAGGAGTGAGCCACCGCACCTGGCCTACAAAGTAGCAAATATACAGGATAAGTTCTTTTTTTTTCTATTTTTAGAGACAGTGTCTCATTTCGTCACCCTCGGTAGAGTGCAGTGCTGTCACAGCTCACAGCAACCTCCAGCTTTGGGGCTTAGGCAATTCTCTTGTCTCAACCTCCCAAGTAGCTGGGACTACAGGGGCCCGCCACAACAGCTGGAGATTTTTTTTTGTTGCAGTTTGCAGGTTTGAACCCACCACCCGTGGTATATGGGGCCAGCGCCCTACTCACTGAGCCACAGGTACCAACCAGGCCAAAAGTTCTAATGCACAAGGGGACTATAGTCAATAATAAGATGTTGTCTTCAGGATTTTTGCCACAGGGGGGAATGAGGACTGGTGTGGTGATGGAAGTGTCAATTAATCTGTTTCACTGTAGTAACCAATTCACTGTATATGTATCTTATTACATCATGTGATATAGTATCAATGTATACAATAAAATGTATTTTTTAAAAACGATGTATGCAAACTTTCTATACTCTCTTCACAATTTTTTTTTTTTTT
>NW_003852457.1:8544837-8546021 GCF_000181295.1 Otolemur garnettii
AAAAAAAAAAATAAAGTTGTCACCTAGAAATATCTGTGTCTGTGCTGCTGTGGGGATATTTACCCCAAGCCCGCACCATCTACCTATCTCCCTTATCTGCTCAAAAACCGTAGGTCACGAGCCCAGTGGGAGAGGACCTAGAACTCAGATACTAGGGGCCAGTGGCAGCCTGAGAAACTGACCTCAGTGGCACGCAGGTTAAATGATGGTTTGTGTGGCATCATCTGTAGAACACCTGGTGGGCGCCAGCCCCCGCTGTCACTCAGCCACTGAGTTTCCTGTGATTGAGCTTCAAAGCTAATTTTCCAAAATATCATATGAATTGATACTAGATGATTTCCTCTGCAACAAATAGCTGAAACTAGGGAATTGAAAATTTACAAAGGCAGTATTTGTTGACTTTAATAAAGTCAAGATGTAGAGATTTATTTCCTTTTCTCATTATTGTTCAGAATGAGCACTTCTGGGATAAAGACGCATTAAGCTGCTCTTAAAAAAAGAAATAACTAACTAAATGACGCCCAGGTTTCTGGCTCAGGCTTCTGGTTTGGGAGCAAAATGGGCCATTGAGCTGAGAGCTAGGGAGGAGGAGAGGTGCAGGGTTGGGGAGTTGGGAACTGTCAGTTTGATGTTGCTTCATCTGCCAAGCTATGTACTACAAGTGGAGGCTAGAGCTCACTGTTGGGGAGGAGCTGGTGTGTGCAGAAGCCGCTGGCTGGAGCAGGTAGGAGAGTGGGCAACCCAGAAGTGGCCCACACAGTGACTGAGAACAGGAAGAGGCACCATTTAAGAAGAAAACACACATGGCACTGCTCACAATGTTGAGGGTAGACAGAAGCCATGTGTCCACCAAGAGGCAGGGGGCAAGAAAATCTGGTGCATCCACAGCACAGTTACAAAGGAAGGGAATCCAGACACAGGATGTTATGCTGAGTAAAGTAAGTCGGTCACAGAAGTACAAATCCTGCAGGGTCCCACTGGAGTCATCAAACTCCAAGACCAAGGAAAATGGGGTCACAAGGGGCCAGGGAGGGAGCAGGAGCTAGTGTTTCATGGAGACAGAGGTTCAGTTTGGGAAGATGAAGATGGATGGGCTCGGCGCCTGTGGCTCAAGCGGCTAAGGCGCCAGCCACATACACCTAAGGTGGCGGGTTTGAATCCCCAGCCCGGGCCGCCAAACAACA
>NW_003852457.1:8547121-8550122 GCF_000181295.1 Otolemur garnettii
TCAAAAAAAAAAAAAAAAAGAAAAAAAAGAAAAAATCCCTGTCAACCCAGGCAGTTCAGCTCATTTCCATCCCCCTGGCCTCATGATCAGTTCAGGGATGGACCATCTCCTTGGACAGCATCCAAAGAGAGACAGCCTTTAGACTTTAGCCCAAGAATCTCTCTGGCTGAGCTGGAAGGATGTCAGCTATAGCTGCCCTGGGCATCTTAGTCCAACACAGAGATGGAGCAAGAGAAACTATGTTCTGCTGTGTGACTTGATCCACAGCCTTGATCTAGCCCTGCCTGATGTCAGCATGCTCTGAGTCGTCCCAGTTTAATGAGCCCTCAAATATCCCTTCCCTTAGCAAAGTATCTCAAGAATGGAAGAAAAAGTATTCAATGTACTCAGCCCTACCGTGAAACAAATTTATACCTTTCATAGGAAAACTGTAACCCAATTTTAGCCCAGGAATATGGGGAAAGGAGAAAGGGAGGGGGGAGGATGGATGGAGGGAGAGTGATTGGGGGAATTACGCCTATAGTTTATCCTATAAGGGTAAAGGTACATGTGAATCTCTCTAAATGTAGAATGTAGGTGTCTTAACACAAAAACCAAGAAAATGACATAAGGCTATGTTGGCCAGTTGGGTGAAAGTATTTCAAATTGTATACAGCAATGACACTCTGTATCTCATGATAGCATTAATGTACACAGACATGATTTAATTAAAAAAAAAAAAAAGGAAAAAAAAATTCCTTTCCTTGACTCAAGCTGGTTTGGTTGGGTCTCTTCTCTGGCAACCAAATTGTCCTGACACACTGGATCAGAATGTGAGATGTGCCTGTGAAAGGCACATGCCCAGATCTGTGTGATCTCCATCCATCAGTACACTGCCCTCTGAGACAGGTGCAGAGGGAGCCACAGAGGCTCTGTGAGCAGCAGGGATGGGACAGGGTGGGCCAGAGCCACAGAGTACAAGGGATCAGGGGAAGGGAAAGTTTGCCTGAGCCCAGCCCTCCCCCCAGAGGGAGGGGGTCCCCAGTCTGGCGGCGTTGATCCAGCAGAAGCCCTGAGCCTTGGTTTCCCTGTCCATAGAATGGGCCCTCGGTCCTGACTGCACCAGCTGTGACTTGGTGGGGTGGGGAAGCAGAGCAGCCCACAGGAGTCTGCCCTCCAGCCTCAGTGGGGCTCACAGATGTCCATCCACTCTGTTACCTACCAGGGCTCGGGACCTGCAGGCTCAGAATCCACCAACCTCCTTCCTTTCTCTGGGCCTTAGTTTCTTTGCCTGCAAGTGGAAATGATGGTTTCCCTCTCAGCAGGAGCGGTGGGTATGTCTCCCGAGCATGCCTCTGGCACGTGCGACACCCCCAACGAATCCAAGATGTTAACATCTCCTCTTCCCAAATTTGTGGTGACCGCAGACTCTTGGGCCTTGCAAACGGCCGCCCAGTGGCTTCCAAGACCCAAGACCCTGCTTCCGATGGAACCCCGCCCTTTCCTCGCCCCCTTCGCTCCTCTCCCGCCCCCCCTCCCGTGGGCTCAGAACCCTGCCCCTCCTTCCTCCGCCCCGTCATCCCTCTTGCGCCCTGGGACCCCCCTCTCTCCCGCGCTCTCACATTGCTCCTGCCTCCGCACTCCTCCGCACACTACCACGCTCCCCTCCCCCTTCTCCACGGTGCGCGAGCTCCCCCAAGCGCCCGCGAAGTGTGCTGCGACGGCAGCCCCGGGACCACAAGCGACCGCAAGTACCAGCTTGGTGGCGAGGTGGGAGCAGGCGCAGAGGGAGAGTCGGGGGTCCGCTAACTGCAAGGAGCCAGAACCCCCGGACTCCGTGCCCTCTGGCGCGCCCCGCCGCTCCAGGGCTGTCCAGGGACACTCCAGGAGTGCCTTCCTCCGGAGGCCGCAGGCGCGGTCCCCGGGGACACCGCGGGGTGGATGGAGGTCCCAGCACTCCAGCGGCGGCGCGGACGGGTCGGGCGCGGGCCCTTTAAGGCAGCGGACGGGGCGCGCGCCTCATTAGCATTCATTAGCATGGTCCCGCCCCGCCCGGAGGCGGGAGCGCGGGGCTCAGTCCGAGCGGCGGCGAGCGGAGCTGGCGTCGGGCTGCGCTGGGACTGACGCTGAGACCAATCTGCACCGGCCGGGCCGACCGGCCTTGAGCGAGATGGGGCGCCGCGCCGCCCGAGGCCCCGGCCCCCCGCCCCGACCGGCCCCCGGGCCCGGGCTCCCATCGCTGCCTCTGCTGCTGCCGCTGCTGCTGACGCTAGCCGCCCGTGGGGGCTGCGCCGCGCCCGCGCCCCGCGCGGAGGACCTCAGCCTGGGGGCGGTGAGTGCGCGGCCAGGACGCGGGGGCACGGGCCCAGCCCCAGCCCCGCGGCGCTTACGGGGAGCCCAGTCTATGAGTCTTGAGTTGCGCAGGAGTCGGTGCTCCCTGGACCCATTTTCCTGGCGGGAACACTGAGACCGAGGCGAGCGCCCCGGGCCTTTGGATACGCTGGTCCCTGCCCGTACCTTCGGGGCTTGCCGCAGTCGCAAGAGCCCGTGGGGGTCGCCCAGGACCCCGACTCGGAATAGCCCCGAGCAGCACCGGTGGGTGAGGACGGCCGCCCTAGCCGAGCGGCGGTCGGGTGGGAGCTGGGGGGACAGGGGCGCGCGTCCCCAAGCCGAAGAGGGGCCCGGGCTGCGTAGTGTGGGCGCCTGGGAAAGCCGATCCCTCAGATCTCTGAGTTTGCTTCTCTGCGGTGGTGAAGGGTGAGGAGGCTGAACGGCTCCGCTCTGGCATGGATCTCAGCCGCGTTGTCCCCTTCCCGCCCCAGGCCACCCTGCCCTGCCTCTCCCGTGCAGGCAGCCCTGAGCTGGGTGCAGTGTACCCCTATTCCCGGCACCACGCGCCTTCAGCTACCACCCCTCCCCCGCTCCCAACCCTTTATCTCTACGCACTCTCTGTCCCAAGCTTAGCTGGGGAGCTCTGTAGGGGGGCAATGACCTCTTCCTACAAACCTCTCTCCTTCTCAGC
>NW_003852457.1:8550142-8553059 GCF_000181295.1 Otolemur garnettii
GCACTCTCTGTCCCAAGCTTAGCTGGGGAGCTCTGTAGGGGGGCAATGACCTCTTCCTACAAACCTCTCTCCTTCTCAGCTGCCCGGGTTGGAGTCTCCTGTGGACCTGGAAAATTGAGAACAGACTTAGAGGGTTCCACCACCCCCAGGCTGGGGGCCCCCAACAAGCCTGGCAGGTCGGAGGATCAAGCGATTCTTTATGAGGCTTCTGCAGCAGGGGCTCCTAGGCAGGGCCTCCTTCTCAACACAGGCAGCATCCCAAGCCCTCAGACAGTCTCCTAGTAGGGTCCTGGCAGGCCCCCTCTTCAGTGCCATTGGCATTTGGAAGCTCTGAACCCTTCAGATCCAAGCAAGTAGCTAGAGGTGGATTTCGGGCAGGCAGAGAAGTATTTGGGTGGGGGCACTTGGGTGGCACCTGTAGCCCCCATGGTTGGCAGGACTTGACCACAGGGTCTGGATGGGAAGATGTGGCCACCTCTGCCCCAGCTGCCTCAAGCCTCTCCTATGTTTGGAGGGGCACTGGCCACCTTACCTGCTGCTGGAGTCTAAATGACTGAGTGCTTCCTCCCAGCCAAAGAGCCTTTGAAATCTTGTGCACTCACACTGTAGCCTGGGGTGGGGGGTTCCGGACAGCCCACTGAGGGGACTGGGGACATCGTGTCTCCAGCTCTGGATGGACCACAGAGCCCAGGCCCCACTTTCCAGCTCTCAGCATGCTGCAGAAGGGCCCCAGTGGCGAGGGCCAATGGAGGTGGGATCCACACCCTTAGGGATGGATTCCCAGCCTAGCCAAGTTGGTTGATCAGCTCCAGTACAGTCTGGAAGTTTCTCTCTGTCTGCTGTCCCGGGATAGTGGAGTAGGCACACTCCTCTCACTCATACTTGGGAGCCTCCTCTCCCCAGTTCCTAGGGCTGCTGGGTTCCCAAGTACCTCAATGGGTCACCAGCCTTGAGTGCTGCACGGGGTAGGGAAGGTGGTTTCCCAGCCTAGCCAGAGACAGTGATGCCCTGGTGTTCAGCTGGTGGGTAAAGAGCAGAGAGTGCTACAGGCAGAGCCCTTGCTCAGAGAGGCCTCTTGCCCAGGGAAGGCGGGTACCCTCCTGGTGTGGGAACCACGGTCCTGCCACTTGCTCCCAATTGGCAGTGGAGGGCGGCCTCTGGTGGTCCTTCGGGAAATGACATGTCAGAGCTTGGCCCAGAGGGCAGGAGAGGCCCGGGCTTACAGGGTTGCTGCCCCCTTCTCAGACCGTCCTGGGGGCCGCTGACTCTGTTCGTGTTCAGGTCTGGACTCCAGGGAGGAGAAGGACCCTTTTGTGCGTGTGACCTGGCTTCTGCCAGACAGAGCTGTGCTCAGCCGGTCTGGAGCTGGGCTGGAGGGGAGGGGCCACCCACCAGCCCACCCCACATTAGCATGTAGACAAAGCCCACGATTGAGCCCTCCGGCATGGCTCACACTCAGCTTTCAGGCTGTGGTTGGGACAAAAGAGCACGCTGTGCCCTCTTGGGGTCGTGGGCCAGCCCCGGGCACTTGAGCCCCAGTGCCTTGTCCTTGTGATTTAGAGTAACACCCAGCAAAATAGTGAGGCCCCACCAGAGGGTCTCCAGGGGGAGTCTGCCTCCACACTTGGTTTCCTGAAGGGCCTGCTGGATACTGGGCACAGGACAGGACATGGCCTTGTCCCTCCTTATTTTTACACAGGTGGCAACATGCTGCCCACTTGCTGTTGTCACTCTGTAATTTGTATTGGAGAATGCTCTTTGCAGGAACGTCTGGATCTGCCTGGTTCTCTAAAGCTGTCACCATCATATTTCAGGTTCCCTAGCCAGGCCAGGTTGGGCTGTTTCTAGCATTTTGTTCTCACTGGTAGCACTCCCAGAGCCCTGATTCCCGTAAACCAGTGTCTGAGGGATCCTGGCCTTGCAGGAGATGCCTGGGTGGCATGTGTGCATGTTGGCTGTGTGGTGACAGATTTTGCAAACTGTCTTCCGAAGTTTCTACTCTCAGCAACAAAGTTTTGAGTTCTTATCACCTCAGACCACACTGCCAGGTAACAGGTCTCTTGACCTTCACCCTCCACATGGGAGGAAGAGTTTATTGCTGAGTTGTATGTGGAGTCTCACCAGCCCAGGAGGGCTGGGCTGGGCAGGGGCTGGGTGGTGGGGAATGAGAGCCAAGACCCCTGGAGGTGGCAAGAGCAGCCCTCTTCATCTCCACCTCAGCCCATGGCCTGTGGTTCCTTCTGCCTCAACACAGAGGTGGCCAGTGGCCCAGATGTAACCTTAGCACCTGCATTACCACCCCAGTTTGGGGCCAGAGGCATCCCCTTCACCCTACAGCTGTACTCTGAGAACTCCAGCCATATACCCTCAGCCAGAACCAGCAGAGTCAGGAGTGGTTTAAAGGAGCCATGGTTTCACCCCGAGTCAGGCAGGCCAGGAGAAGAGATACCTTTGCATATCCTTTGCTCCATGGTCCCCTCCTGATGGCTGTCTGAGTGGCTCAGGAAGTGTGGCTTGGCACCCTTAACACAGGGCCCTGGGTCTCAGGCATCTGCCTACTGTCTTGTGACCTAAGTGCCAGGCCTGGGTCTTCTCATCTGTAAAGACCATGAGAACAGGCCATGCCGCTGAGGGTCCTGGGGCAGGGGCAGGAGCAGGGAGAAGCTGGAGGATTTGGGGCTCAGTAGGTTGTTTCCAAGGGTACTTTGAGCCTGGGGAGTTTTTGCTCCTTTGTTAAGGGTGGATCTGCACTTCCAGGGAAATACAGCCCAGGACCTGAGTACAGGGTCAGCAGCTGGCATGTGAAGGGGGACAGCCATCACATGGTAACTATGAACATGCTGGGCATTGAACTGTAGGATTCGAGACTCCCTGGGGCAGGTGGCTTGACAGGGTACAGAGCCTGGCTTCTCCTTGC
>NW_003852457.1:8553257-8560993 GCF_000181295.1 Otolemur garnettii
GGCCATTTTTTGGTTGCAGCCGTCATTGTTGTTTGGCGGGTCCGGGCTGGGGATTCGAACCCGCCACCCTAGGTGTACGTGGCTGGCGCCTTAGCCGGCTAAGCTACAGGCGCCAAGCCTCATTCAAGTCTTATGACTTACTGAGCCCCAGGAGCCCCACACAACCTGGTCCATCTACATTTCCTATACCTCTCACCCTTGTTCCAGGCCCCAGCTCTGCCCTGCCTCAGGGCCTTTGCACTTGCTGTTCCCCCTCCAATGAATGTTCATCCCATGCTCATCACCTGGACGGCTGCTTCTTCTCTTCAGGTGACAGCCAAAAGTCACCCCCAGGATATCCTCCCTGAGCACCTCCTTTAAGTGGCCCCTCCATCTCAGACCTCATTGCCCCTCCTAGCTCAAGGGTTACAGGCACAAGCCTGGGTTCCAACCACAGGTAGCCACTCATTGGCTGTATGACTGTGAGTAAGTGTCCTAATCTTTCTGTGCCTCCATTCTCATCATCTGTAAATGGTGAATAACAATAGTACCCACTTCATAAGGTTAATTCAACAGTTACTTTTTGAGCAACTGCTGTATGTGGAACATATTGCAGAATCGAGGGCCCCTGTCCTCACATAGCACCTGCCAGTATTGTGAACATGAAGCAGGCACATGAGTGGGACACGCTTGGTAATCGTCAGCAGTCAGATCACTTAGAGTAATTCTTCTTGTTCATGATGTAACAACTACCTGAGATTTATTTGTGTGTCCACTTGTTTGTCCCCATAATACCATCTGCTCTAGGTGGACAGCAGGATGGGGTCCCTGGCCTTCACCCCCATGCCCAAACAGCACTGTGGGAAGGATGTGTTGCATGGACAAGTGGGCAGGCTGTCAGGACATCTGGGAGCGTCCACCTGAGAAAGAATTGGGGCAGCAGAAGGAGGGTCAACTCGCCTTGACTGTGTGCTGTGTGACTCAGAGGTTACTCTATCCCTCTGAGCCTCCGTCTCCTCATCTGTCAAATGGGGCTAATAATACCTACTCTCCCCTGCCACTCACGTCAGTTGAGTCCGACATGTGTGAGGGTAGGACCATCAAGTCAGCTGTAAAGCCTGAGTGAAGGCAGGTCTCAGGTGCCAGGAGCTCCCCATGGCACAGTTGGGTCACGGTGCCAGGCTATGAGGTGTTTGGAAGAGACAGAGTCAACCAGCACAACTCAGATGCGGGGACACTGGTTGTGTTCTGTTTGCTAAAAACCATCAAAGATGGCCCAGTATGGTATCTCATGCCTGTAATCACGGCACTCTGGGAGGCAGATGGATCATTTGAATTTAGGAGTTCGAGATCAGCCTGAGCAAGAGTGAGACACTGTCTCTATTTTTCTTTTTAAGCCTGCGATTCTTTCTTTTTTTTTCCCTCTCTCTTTTTTTTTTTTTTTTGAGACAGACTCTCAAGCTGTCGCCCTGGGTAGAGTGCCATGGTGTCATAACTCACAGCAATCTCCAACACGGACTCAAGCAATCCTTTGTCTCAGTTTTTCTATTTTTAGTAGAGACGTGGTCTCGCTTTTGCTTAGGCTGGTCTCAAACTCATGAGCTCAAACTATCGGCTTGCCTTGGCCTCCCAGAGTGCTAGGATTACAGGCATGAGCCACGGCACCCTGTCTCTAAAAATAGCCAGGCGTTGTAGTAGGCACCTGTAGTCCTAGCTACTGAGGCAAAAGGATTGCTCAAGTCCAAGAGTTTGAGGTTGCTGTGAGCTATGATGCCACAGCACTTTACCTTGGGTGATAGAGTGAGACTCTCAAAAACAAACAAACAAATCAAAATCAAAAGGGAATTTTATGCTGTGTACATGATGCCTCCTTAAAGCTGTAAAAAGATACATGTAGTGTCAAATGGTGATCATTTCTCGTGTAAAAAGTGAGGTAAGGGAACTGGGCAGCCGGGTAACCCATGGTCACAGGCCCCGCCTCCAGCCTCTGTGTCCTGTTCCTCCATTCCTCCGTAGCAATGGCCCAGCCCCTGGTGGGAGTGGGAAGCAGAACAGTTGCCAATAGAACAGCTGTGGGTTGGGGGAAAGCTCTGGGACACTACTCCTGCCTCCTCCCCAATGGCCTTCTGGAAGGTTCACCCGCCTGCTGCTGCTCGCACTTCTGCAGCCTTGGTTGCCCTGGAGACAGCGGTCTCCGTGGCGACAGCAGAGGGAGGACCAGGCAGTGGGTAGTGGGCGAGAGGGCAGGAAGCGGCTGGACTGACAACCCAGCTGGTGTGTGAACCCAGGCTCTGTAGGTATTGTGGCTGGGTTGGAGAGGGGACACGTAGGGGGGAGGGATCCTGTGACCCCATCCTGCCTTAGGGGCTTCTGTGGCAGGGGAGAGGTGGGCAGGTAGTGCCGCTGCATTTGCATTTGCCTTTGCTGGACCCCAACCTAGTCACCCTGACTCCTGACCACCACACCCCCTCCCAACCTGCTGGCCTCCTAGAGCATTTCTATTAATTAACCAGCAGGCCAGCGTAATGGTAACCACTGGCCAGCAGGCTAGCCTCTATCCTGAAGAGCAGAACTAGGCTAGGGCCACAGGGAAACTGGGGGATCAGGAGGGGGCTGGGCAGGCTAGGGGCATCTCTGCCCTACAGCACCCAAACCCTCCAGGGGCTTGTCCTGTGGTCCAGCACCCTAAAGCACAGTGTTTTTCAACTTGTTTTATCTTACAGCACACTTGAACCTATAGTTTAACTTCCAAGGCACACTCAAATTATGTTGATCAGGCAGCGCCTGTGGTTCAAAGGGGTAGGGCACTGGTCCCATATGCCAGAGGTGGTGGGTTCAGATCCAGCCCCAGCCAAAAAAAAAACTGCAAAAAAAAAAATTATATTAATCGAAAAAAATAATAATAATAGCAAGAGTATTCTTATTGTGCTGTTAACTTCTTTCAAAAATAATTTAATGATTTTTAAAGATTTTTGCGGCACACCTAAGATCCTGTCATGGCACACCACATGAAACTTATTGCCATAGTACATTCTCTGTTGATGTGGGGAGTGTTCCTACCCTCACACTCTGGCCATGGGATCATTTCTAGTTTGGGAAATGATCTAGAAGCCCACCTTGGGCCCTCTCCCAAGACCCTGAGCCTTGGCCTGCCGGTCGGGGTGGGGGTCTCGGCATTGTGAAGCTAACGGCATGGGGCCCTTGAGAGTGAGAGTACGGCCCCCTGAGGCCAAACCTTCTGTGTCAGCACCTGGGATTTGGCCCTTGTCTGCGTTCTGTGGCTGGCAGAGGTGGCTGTCGACTGGGGGCACTTGCCTATCCTGTGGTGGGCCACTCAAACCTGCAGCTAAAATCACCTACTCTTACACATTGGAAAACACTTAAATACCACCATAGGTGCTGCCTGATGGGCCCCAGGCTCAGCATGGGCACCTGAAGCCCTGAAAGGCATGTGGCATAGCCAACTGCCTGGCTCCCTGGGGACCAGTGAGAGGATTTCTTCCTCTTTGAAACACACGGAGCAAAGGGGGCTGCTCAGTGCAGCCACCCAGCTGCTACATCAGCTCATGGGGTATTAGGCCTAGAGCAGGTGGGTGGTTCTCCCAAGGAATCTCAGCCCTGGCCTAGGTGGGTGAAGTCACCCTGTGTGAACCTGCCTAGTAAGGGGGAGGCGGTCTTCCCATCCAGCATCATATCTCTCTTAGGAAACTAGAGCAGGGTTTCTCAGCCTGTGGGTCCCAACCCCTTTGGAGGTCAAATGACCCTTTCACAGGGGTTGCCTAAATACATCCTGCATATCAGATATCAGCTATTTACATTATGATTCATAACTAGCAAGATTACAGTTATGAAGAGGAAACAAAAATAATTTTATGGTTGGGTGTGACCACAACATGAGAAACTGTATTAAAGGATCGCAACATTAGGAAAGTTGAGAACCACTGACTCCTCTAGAGGGCTTCCTGAAAGAGGTGACCAGCTACTATAACCAAGAGACAACGTGGCCCTGTAGCTCGAACTTGTGGTCATGGTGAAGGGACTACAAAAATGTGTGTGTGTGTTCTGACATTTGAAAAGAAAACTGGGGAATCAAAACTTAAAAATATTTGTAAAACTTATACAAAAACTTGTAGCTGAAAGTGCTCATATTCCATGTGAAACAAATGCACTCCTGGGCACCTTCAGCACCTAAAAGGGTGCCTGGCCATGGGGCACACTCAGCAATCCCTGCTAGTGATCAGTGTGGGTGCTTTTTTTTTTTTTTGAGACATAGTCCTACTATGTCGCCCCCAGTAGAGTACCGTGGTGTCACAGTTCAAGAAACCTCAAACTCTTGGGCTCAAGCTATTCTCTTGCTTCAGCCTCCCAAGTAGCTGGGACTACAGGCGCCCATCACAATGCATGGCTATTTTTTGTTGCAGTTGTCATTGTTGATTTTAGCTGGCCCGGACTGGGCTCAAACCTGCCAGCCTCAGTGTATGTAGCTGGCACCCTACCCACCGAGCTACAGGCACCACCCCAATGTGGGTGCACTCTGATGTGGCCAGGGGTGCCTTCCTAGGCCAGCAGTGACCTCAGCACCCTAGGGGGCAGGGCCAGAGTGGGAGGATCCTCTCTGGGCTGTACCTTGTAGGGTTACCAGTTGGCCAAGGTCCCCTCAGAAGAAGCTGCCCTTCTAATCATGGATGTCCACTTGAAAGTCCCAGTTCTGCCTATAGGTTGAGAGGGGCCTCCGGATCTGAGGGGTCCTCCAGGACTTCCCATTCTGCACACACTCTTGGAGACTTTCTCAGGGCTGAGTGTGGGTTCTGGGTCAGTAGGGTTTGGAGAGAGGATAAGGGACAGAAGGAGGACCCCTGGAAGGGGGGTTCTAGGTGTACGTGAATTGTGCACAACCCAGTCAGTACGGCTTGCCCTGACCAAAGTCCCTGAGGCCTCCAGGAGTGGTGGATCCCACCCACACCTGCTGGGCCCCTGTGGTGGGGGTGGCAGACTCTAGCTATGGGATCCCAGCAGGTGGCATAACTGAATCAAGAGAAGTTTTTTTTTCCTGCCTCAGGTTTATTTGTCCAAATAGCACAGGAGGACCCCAGCCCCATATAGACAGCAGCCTAGAGGTCACACCAGTCCTTTTGTCTTCATGGCAGACAGATGCTTCTACTCTGGAGCCTTTGTGGGGGCCTGGGCACCTTTGGGAGCCTGAGCTGGAACTGAAGCTGGAGTTGCAGATGAAGCTGCAGATTGGGCCTTCGTTTGATCCTTGGCCTTGGCCTTTGACCGGCATAGCCTGAGACCCTTGGCAATGCATGCACGAGCACACTTCCCAAGCTTGGGGTGGGCGATGTAGGCAAGTCGACTGAGTTTACGGCTGGCACCCTTTGGAATCTTGCTTTTAACCTCCTTGGGCTTTACAAGGGCCTTAATAGCGTCAGCACGTGCACTCACAGCCTTGGCATTGTTGGCCTACATCTTCAGGCCCTTCTTGTTGTGCTTCTTGGCAAAGTGCATGTTCCTCAGGAACTTGAGATCTACCCCCTTAAGAGATTCATATCTTTGTGATGGGGTTTCTTAATGCCATTTCTGTGCCACTTTTCGGGACTGGTTGTGTGTGGTGTGGTTCTTGGACTTGGTCATGTCTGCACTGCGACTCGCAGCTGCCTTTCAAGAGAAGTTTTGAAATGCCCACCAAAAATTTAAAAGTCTGCAAGCAGGATCCCAGCGTGTCACCCTGATTTGTACCTTTCTTGAAGCCAGGTCCAGGGTGGGTGTGGAGCTCAGAGAACCCCTAGGACCTGCCCTGCATCTACCATGGGCCCTCCTAAGCTGGAGAGTCCACAAAGAAGAGTGGGAGTGAGTGCCATTTGGCAGCTGAAGGAACAGCAGCTGGGGGCAGGGCCGCTCCCATGATGGCATCATGGACCCCCCAACAGATAGTTCAGGCCCTTCCTGTACCCAGACCCCCCAGGGTGACAGAGTTGACCTGTCTGTTCTTGCTTCCTGCTGGGCTTCAGGGGTAAAGCTGCTTCTGGCCCACCCTCACAGGCCCTGCAGAGTACAGCAGTGTCCTGACAATGCCACATACATCTTGCAGAGCCCCTGTTGGCATTTTGCATATCCTGACTTGTATCCTAATGACCATCCTGCAAAGGAAGGGCTCTAATTGGTCTAATGGCTAGGGAAACAGCCCCAAGAAGTTGACTAATTTGCCCAGGTCACGCAGTAAGGAGGTAACCAAGGGGAATTTGAACCTGGGAAACTTGGCTTGAACCTGGGCTCTTTTTTTTTTAGAGACAGAGTCTTACTCTGTTGTCCTCGGTAGAGTGCTGTGGCATCACAGCTCACAGCAGCCTCCAGCTCTTGGGCCTAGGCAATTTTCTTGCCTCAGCCTCCTGAGTAGCTGGGACTACAGGTGCCCGCCATAACACCCAGCTTTTTTCAGCTTTTTTTTTTTTTTTTTTTGCAGTTTCTGGCCGGGGCTAGGTTTGAACCCACCACCTCCAGCATATGGGGCCGGTGCCCTACTCCTTTGAGCCACAGGCACTGCCCCCACCCAGCTATTTTTTGTTGCAGTTTGGCCTGGGCCGGGTTTGAACCCGCCACCCTCAGCATATGGCGCTGGCACCCTACTCACTGAGCCATAGGCGCCACCCTGAACCTGTGCTCTTGACTGCCACATGAGGCTGCTCCTCCATCAGGATACAGTTCATGCCTGATCCTAAGACTGGTATCTGAGCCTATCACCCTTTCAGTTGGGGTTTCAGACGTTAGGTCTTAGACCCTCCCTTAACAAGTCAGCTTTGGACCTGCATTTGGTGCTGACCATGTTTAATAACCCTTTAAATGTCCTCTGGGCATTTTGCTGCTCAGGAGGTGAGGCTGAGCTACAGTGAGCAGTTGTTCCGGCTGTGCACTGCACAAGCTCGTCCTGTCTAAAGGACACTTTTCCCACAGCTGCCTATAATATGACTTGAGAATGGGGAAGAGGTGCATTCTGGGCTAACAAGGGGCTGGGTGACATTGGTCAGGGCTGGGATAGGTACCCCCATTGCACCCCTCACTCTGCTCTCTGCTCTCTGCCCCTAGGAGTGGCTAAGCAGGTTTGGCTACCTGCCCCCGGCAGACCCCGCCACAGGGCAACTGCAGACCCAAGAGGAGCTATCCAAGGCCATCGCAGCCATGCAGCAGTTTGGCGGCTTGGAGGCCACTGGTGTCCTGGGTCAGTTCTCTGGGAGTCAGCAGTGGGTACCATTGTACCTGGTCAGGGCCATGCCTCCATGCTGGCCCATGGGCATAGGGAAGTGGGCCCTGGGGCTCATTCCCCACCAGCCTGACGTGGGGAGCGGGAATGGAGCAGCACCTGAGCATGGAGCTGTGGCCAGCAACGTTGGCTCCAGTGCTGGGGAGACACTCAGAATCCCTAGACATGGTACTGGGCCTGGCTCTGATCCCCACCCACCCTGCAGATGAAGCCACCTTGGCACTTATGAAAACCCCACGCTGCTCCCTCCCGGACCTCCCCGCCTCAGCCCCAGCCCGGAGGCGGCGCCAGACTCTGGCCCCAACCAAGTGGAACAAGAGGAACCTGTCCTGGAGGTGGGTGAGTGGCCACTGAGAAGCAGGCCCCAGCCTGGCATTTGGGTGGCTTGGTGTCCAGGTGCTGCCTTTTTTTTTTTTTTTTTTGAGACAGAGCCTCAAGCTGTCCCTCTGGGTAGAGTGCCATGGCATCACAGCTCACAGCAACCTCCAACTCCTGGGCT
>NW_003852457.1:8561013-8569024 GCF_000181295.1 Otolemur garnettii
CTCAAGCGAGTCTCCTGCCTTAGCCTCCCAAGTAGCTGGGACCACAGGCACCCACCACAACGCCTGGCTATTTTTTGGTTGCAGCCATCATTGTTGTTTGGCAGGCCCGGACTAGATTCGAACCCACCACCTTAGGTGTACGTGGCTGGTGCCTTAGCCTCGTGAGCCACAGGTGCTAAGCCCAGGGGCTGCCTTAAATGCCCACACACCCGAGGCCTTGAGGCAGCAAGAGCTCTGGAGAGCCTGCTGCAGGCCTCCATCCAGCTCTGGTGGTGTGGGCAGCCCTTGGCCACACAGCAGTCTCTGCCTCCAGCTATACATGCTTCTGTCTGTGTGTCTGGTACTCTCTGCCTCTTGTAAGGGCACTCCCTAGAGTCAGGGCCACTCTAATCCTGTGTACCCTCATCTCAGTCCTCACCAAAAAAGACCCTGTTTCCTAGTTGGGCCACATTCTAAGGCTTCAGATGGACATGAGTTTGGTGGGCACTGTTTGACTCACTGGCCCTGGGTTGATCACCTTCTGCTGTCCCCTTGGGGTCAGAAATGACCCAGAAAGGCCTTCTTTGTGTGGGAGTAGATGGATAGGGGTTATGATGCACCCACAAAAAGGCTGGGGCTGATGGCTCTACTTGGAAGTGGACCCTTGTGTGCTGGGGGGTCTCAGCACATCCAGACTCTCACTGCTTCCATCTTCCTGCCCATCCTAAATGAACTGGGAAGGGAGGCTGGCAGAAGATCATGGGGTGCACCCTCGTGGATGCAGACACCCCCAGGCTGATCAGAGAGAACTTAGCCTTGGGGTGAAAAGGGTGCCCCAGGGGAGGTCCCTCAGCCCAGGGAGGGGGACAGTTGGCCTCTTCTCTGCTACTGGACTTGGGGCTCTAACCCGCACCCCACAGGGTCCGGACATTCCCACGGGACTCAGCCCTGGGCCGAGACACAGTGCGGGCGCTTATGTACTACGCTCTCAAAGTTTGGAGTGATATCACTCCACTAAACTTCCATGAGGTGGCAGGCAGTGCCGCCGACATCCAGATCGACTTCTCCAAGGCTGACCACAACGACCGCTACCCCTTCGATGGCCCTGGTGGTACTGTGGCACATGCTTTCTTCCCTGGTGACCACCACGCTGCGGGGGACACTCACTTTGACGACGATGAAGCTTGGACCTTTCGCTCCTCAGGTACGTCTGGGCAACACTGAATCCATGGGGACCCTTAGAGCCCAGGCTCCTCCAGACCCCTCAGTGCTGGAAGGAGTCAGACCAGCTTCAGGAGACTCAGAACTGCCATGGCCCTGTGTGCCCAGACCTGAACCCTGCGGCTATGGATGTGTTCATCTGCCAGGCTCCTTGGAACAGCTGATTCTGCCAGCTTAGGCAGGTCCTACCCATGAATCTGTAGGGACCCTGGGCCCTCACCGGTCTGTGGGCACCCACTCACTGAGCCAAACTTGTCTTGGCATCCAAGGGAGGGAGCAGAGGAAAGCTTGCAAGGCCATGTCTTACTGCTCATACAAGTCAGGGTCCCCGGGCTCAAGGGGTGGGAGAAGACTCAGCCCCTTGGTGAGAGAACAGGCAGAGCTCCCAGCACAGACATGGGCCTAGGAGAAACATGGGCCACACCCCAGCTCTAAAGGTGTTGTACAGACCCTAGCCTGTGGCTCTCTGTGACTATGGGTCCTGGGGAGCCCACCATAGCCCAGGAGGCCCGTGGTTTTCCACAATGTGGGAGGCCCAGCTTACCCTATGGGCCTGAGGTCAGCACCCTCATGTCCCAGAATCCACCTGACACTGTAGACCCTCTAGGACCTGGGGCCCAGGCGACAGAGCCTGAATTGTTCACACTGGGCTTGGGCAAAAATGTCATCACCCCACAAGTGGTGCAAGAGACCCCAGGAGAGCTTCATTGGAAACCTGGGAGGCAGTGAGCCTCAGAACCATGTGACCAGGGCCAGAGCCGTCATGGCACCCCTCAAAGTCCTCCATGAGAACCCTCCAAAGCACCCCATGACACTCTCAAGGCACCTCCCAAAGGCCCCCCACTGTTAACTCCCATGCCAGTCCAGCGCAGCCAAGACAGTGCTGCCCCAGCCCTGCCCTTACTCAACGGCAGGGCCTCTCTCTCCACTGGTTCACATGACCCCCTCGTCCCCAGATGCCCACGGGATGGACCTATTTGCAGTGGCTGTCCACGAGTTTGGCCATGCCCTGGGGCTGAGCCACGCAGCTGCTGCAAACTCCATCATGCGGCCGTACTACCAGGGCCCCGTAGGTGACCCACTGCGCTATGGTCTCCCCTACGAGGACAGAGTGCGCATTTGGCAGCTGTATGGTGAGTGTCCCCTGAAGCTAGATTTGGGGGCCCAGCACACTGCAGTGCCATGCGGTGGGGAGGGGAGAGACTAGTGAGTGGGTTGGGTGTGTAGAGCTGGCCCTGAGGTCCATGACGTCCCAGAGCCAAAGTCTATGTCCATCCCCCAAATATTTAGGGATGCCCTGGCACCCATTGGCATGTTCTCAGTCTCTGTAGATCAGCCTCTTCTGGGTGTTTTTGCAGGTGAGTCATCACATGGCCTTGTGTCTCTGGCCCTTCCTCTGGGTGCTGTGAGCTCAGGGCTCATCATGTAGCAGCAGGATTTTCTTTTTTTCCATCCATTCCTGGTGAACATGTGGATTTTTTCACCTGTGGCTTTTGTGGATGGCGCTATAAACGTGGGCTTAGGAGTTTTTGTTGGAAACCTATTTTCATTTCTTCTGGGCACATATACCTGAGAGGGGTTTCAAGGCCATGTTTAGACACCTGCCTTTAATTCTGGGGTTCTGGGTGCTCTGTGCACATGCTGTCTGTGGCTGTGCCCACACCTGACCTGGGGATGCTCAGCCTATAAGTGGTGGTTTGGCTCCCATCCCTGGGACTCCCAGAGGGACTGGAACGCGGGAGGGAAGTCAGGTATTCCTGGGTCCCCCACACACTCTCCTTATCTCCCACAGGTGTGCGGGAGTCTGTGTCCCCCACGGTCCAGCTGCACACTCCGGAGCCCAAGGAGCCTCCTCTGCTTCCAGAGTCCCTCGACAACCGGTCCAGCATTCCGTAAGCTGCAGGCACACTGTTACCTCACACTGTGACCTGTCTGTCCTCATCCAGAGCTTCCCGCCTTGGGCTACTTTGCACCAGACAGAGGTTTACAGTCCTGAGAAGCACACACCTATGCTGGCTGCCTGGGCCTTAAACAAGGGAAACACCTGCTTTCCCACCAGGGAGCCCAAGTAGAGACACTGAATTTCTTTTTTTTTTTTTTTTTTTGTGACAGAGTCTCACTTTATCTCCCTCAGTAGGGTGCTGTGGTGTCACAGCTCACAGCAACCTCCAACTCCTGGGCTTAGGTGATTCTCTTGCCTCAGCCTCCGGAGCTGCTGGGACTACAGGTGTCCTCCACAATACCTGCCTATTTTTTTGTTGCAGTTCGGCCGAGGCCGGGTTCAAACCTGCCACCCTCGGTATATGGGGCCAGCACCTTACCCACTGAGCCACAGGTGCCTCCCAGAGACACTGAATTTCAAACATGGTTTCTTCTCACCCCTCCTTCCTATCACCTGCTGCATAACACACAGCCCAGTGCTGTCAGACACCCCCATAGCATCAAGTTCCCAGCTTCCATGGGTCTGAAAGTCATATGGGGCGTGAGGTGGCTGGCTGCTTCTCCACAGTAGCAGAGACAGTGACACTTAGAAGACTGGGGCACCTAGACTGATACCTGTTGCATGGGCGGGCCTGACTCAAGGGCTGGGCTCAGCTGGGATGGTCAGCTCGGCCCGCATCTGGGCCCATCCATGAGGCTGGATTCCAGAGGGAATGTCTGAGAGCCAGAGGCCATGCTGTGTTAGCTGCCTCACTACCCTCTGCTCAGGCACACATGGAGGCAGCCGTGGTCTTACAGGGATTGGTTTCAGTTTTCCACAGTGCTACTCCAACTTGGTTTTTTCCTTAAAGTTACTTATTTTTGAAATGGGTGACACAAGCCAGTGACACAAGATTCAGAAGGTTCATAAAGCACCTGCTGTGAAAAGGTCAGTTTTTCCGAACAAACCCCCAGCATCGATCTCCACCCTGGGAGCAAGCATTTGTGTGCGTGTACTGCCTTCCAGACATATTCCACACTTCTGTACCAAAAGGCAGTTGCACACGTGTGTGTAATCACAGAGCCACTCCTGCCATGCATGGCTCTGCATGTGGCTTCCTCGTGGTGGCCCTTGACAGACCTCTATCTGTCTATGATAACTGGCCACCCTCACTGGAGCTGGGTACCCACACTGGCATCATGGGCCACTCTGTATTTTTAGCATCCTCTCTTAGTGGACGTTTACCTTGTCCCTGGTCTCTTGCCATTACAAATAATGATGCGGGCTGAGTGCCATGGCTCCCACCTGTAATCCTAGCACTTAGGATACTGAGGAGGGAGGATCACTTGAAGTCAATAGTTTAAGAACAGCCTGGGGAACATATAGAGAACCTGTTTCTATAAAAGTATGTATATGATGATGCTATGAACACACTTTCTACAGGGCGAAGTTATAGAACTAGAGCGGGTCCCATGTGCACATAGCCTTAGGTAGACAGTCCCCAACCAACCTCTTGGGAACCACATGAGCTTCCACTTTGCTGTTTGCTCAGAGGGCAGATCCTGGCCAGCCTGTGAGACAATGGATGTACCCTCTCATTATAACACCCCTTTCTGACTGCTATACTGCATGGAACCCCCCAGGCAAGGATGGGGCACCCTCCAAGGATGCCTGTCCCATGGTTTGGTGAAGCAGGGGTAGGGCTGCCTCCCCACCCACCCGGTCCCCTCTGTCTCACAGGCCCCGGAAGGATGCACCACACAGGTGCAGCACTCACTTTGATGCGGTGGCCCAGATCCGAGGAGAAGCTTTCTTCTTCAAAGGTAAGCAGGGATACTGCAGCCAGTGGATAGAAGGGGGTCGCACTTGCGCCAGACCTACCACCTGCAGCCTCACCTTCCCTGTGTCCCCCAGGCAAGTACTTCTGGCGGCTGAACCGAGACCGGCACCTGGTGTCCTTGCAGCCGGCACAGATGCACCGCTTCTGGCGGGGCCTGCCACTGCACCTGGACAGCGTGGACGCCGTGTACGAGCGCACCAGTGACCATAAGATCGTCTTCTTCAAAGGTGTGTGGCCTCCCCAGGACCCCTGCAGGCCTCGCTGGGCACAGCACCCAGCCTAAGTCAGCTGGAGCTGGCTGAGAGCACAGAGCACGGGGCAGCTTGGTCTTGAACCAAGTGCCACTACAGGTACACAAAGGACAAGGCAGATGAAAATCCCTGCCCTCACTCAGGCAGGGGTCCCCTGCGAAATAGTGAAAGTAACTAGGAGGTTTGTCTCAGGAGGGTCATAACAATGAGAGGTGAGGGGTAATGGGACGAGGCCCCTGTGGGGTAATGGGAGAGGACTGAGCAGAGACCAAGGGGGTGGTATTGCACACAGGGAGCTGTTGGTGCAGAGACTGGCAGCAGGGACAGTCCTGGTGAGTGCCAGGACCTCAGGCTAGAGCTACAAGGGAGCCCAGGAGGCAGGGGGATGTGCACGCAGTATTTTTGCAATTTTTCTGAGAGAGCAGGGCTGAGTGTGGGGGTGGCTAGCTCTCTCTAGGCCCCACCCCAGCCACCAGTTCCAGGCCACATCTACATGATGCAGACGTTTCTCTCACGTCATCTCTGTCAAGGGCAGGAAAAGGAGGGCTCAAGGCAGTATACAGCTGTGGATGTTTCCTGGGCCCACAAGGACAAAGGCTCACACACTGGAAACAGCGGGAATGTGTCCAAAGGCTGGAAGTCCCAGATCAATGGCTGGGCAGGTGACTCCCAGAGGCTCTGAGGGAGCTCCCAGGCCCCCACCCTCAGCCTCTGTCTCCACACCTCCTTTCCCTATACTGGTGGCAGCCATTGATTTAAGTTCGCCCTCATCTTCACTGATCATACCTGCAAAGACCGTGTGTCCAAGGTCACACTCTCAGGTTCTGGGAGCATGTGAATTTCGGGGGACACCATGCTACTCAGAGCAGTGGCTACTTCCACAAACACGAGAAGACCCTGTTTCTTTGAGAAGACAAAAAACATTCCACATGTCTGTGATGGGAACCAAGTCCTCACTCATTCACAGCCCCACCTATCCCCTACTGATGTCAGAGGCAGACACCTGGGCACTGCAGGCTTCCTGGAGCCACCATGCAGGAAGCTGCTGCCGTGAGTCTGACTCTTCCTGAAGATTTAGCCAAGGCCTTGGGGTGAGCATGGCCCATGAGGTTGCCCACAAAAGATCCCATGTAATAAAAGGGGACCAGTCTCGGCGCCTGTGGCTCAAGCGGCTAAGGCGCCAGCCACATACACCTAAGGTGGCGGGTTTGAATCCCCAGCCCGGGCCCACCAAACAACAATGATGGCTGCAACCAAAAAATGGCCAGGCATTGTGGCGGATGCCTGTGGTCCCAGCTACTTGGGAGGCTGAGGCAGGAGACTCGCTTGAGCCCAGGAGTTGGAGGTTGCTATGAGCTGTGATGCCATGGCACTCTACCCAGGGGGATAGCTTGAGGCTCTGTCTCAAAAAAATAAAATAAATAAAAGGGGACCAGGCTCAGCACCCGTAGCACAGTGGTTACGGCGCCAGCCACATACATTGAGGCTGGCAGGGTCAAATACAGCCTGGGACAGCTAACCAACAATGACAACTGCAACAAAAAATAGCCAGGTGTTGTGGCAGGCGCCTGTAGTCCCAACTACTTGGGAAGCTGAGGCAAGAGAATCGCTTTAAGCCCAAGAGTTTGAGGTTGCTGTGAGCTATGACACCACTGCACTCTACCCAGGCTATTGAGACTCTGTCTCAAAAAAAAAAAGAAAGAAAAGGGGACCAGCAGGTGTCCCAGCAAATTTCAATGTTATTCATATTTTGTGTTCACTTTGATGAAACATCAGCTTTCAAAGAAAACGTGCACAAATAAGTGAAGGTGCCGTTTTCCTAATTTTTTCCTTTCCTTCACACAAATAGTAGGCAGCCATACCCACTGCTCCACCCCCTCGCCATTTTCTCTTGCTGTACTAGGGAGATCAGTTCATATCTTTGCCTAAAGAGCCTCCTCATCTTATCAACATGTATTTTGAAAAACAAATTTTAACTTCCAGAAAAATTGCAAAAATACTGTATCATGCTCTAGGTTCAAATACCCACGTCCTCTAGGTTCACCATGCTAAGGCTCTCGCTCCTCCCTCCCTCCTTCCCTTCCTTCCTTCCTTTCTTTTCTTTCTCTCTTGAGAAGGAGTCTTGCTCTGTTGCCCAGGCTAGAGTGCAGTGGAGCTATCACAGCTCCCTGCACTCTCATCCACCTTGGCCTACCAAGTTTCTGGGACCACAGGTGGCACCCTGCCTGGCTTCCTCTGCCTTCCTTTTCCTGAGCCTGTTAAGAAAGAGTTGCAAAAGCTGGACACAGTTGTGGCACCTGTAATGTCAGGTACTTGGAGGCTGAAGCAGGAGGATCTTTTGAGCCCAGGAGGATGAGACCAGCCAGAGCAACACATTGAGACCCTATCTCTAAAGAAAAAACAAAAAAATTAAGTTAAAAAAAATTTATTTTCAGGCTCGGTGCCTGTAGTACAGTGGTTACCGCTCCAGCCACATACACAGAGGCTGGTGGGTTCGAATCCGGCTTAGGCCAGTTACGACAACAATGACAACTACAACAAAAAAGTAGCCAAGTGTTGTGGTGGGCACCTATAGTCCCAGCTACTTGGGAGGCTAAGGCAAGAGAATTGCTTAAGGGAGGCATCTGTGGCTCAGTGAGTAGGGCGCCAGCCCCATATACCGAGGGTGGCGGGTTCAAACCCAGCCCCGGCCAAATTGCAACAAAAAATAGCCGGGCGTTGTGGCGGGTGCCTATAGTCCCAGCTACTTGGGAGGCTGAGGCAGAAGAATCGCCTAAGCCCAGGAGTTGGAGGTTGCTG
>NW_003852457.1:8569077-8586126 GCF_000181295.1 Otolemur garnettii
AAAAAAAAAAAAAGAGAGAGAATTGCTTAAGCCCAAGAGTTTGAGGTTGCTTGAACTGTGATGCCATGGCACTTTATTAAGGGTGACATAGTGAGACTCTGTCTCAAAAATTATTTTCAACAAGAGTGAGTTTCAGACCTCATGACTCCTTAGGGCAAAGCCAGGTTCACCTCACAATGACCAGAGGTAGACAGCTAAGCATTGATGGGGTCCGTCCCTAGTCAGTATTTGCTTGGCCACATTTGCCCCGTGCCTTGGATACCCATGACACATACACATGCCTCCCTGTGTAGGGTCCCCTGGCGTGTCACTGGAGTCACTCCCTCAGGTGGCTCTGTCTAGTGACTCCTCCATGTCAGGCTCTGATTTGCACGTTTGACAGAAATGTCACCTAGGAGGTGAGTTCTGAGCCATCCTGTCTGGTGATATTGTTTGGCCTGGACAAGGTATGTCTGCAGTTTCCTCCAGTATAAAGTCACCATTTCTCCCCAAGTAGCAAGTGGGTGACCTACAAGGAGAGACTGGAGGTCACAGGAGCTTCTGGCCACAGTCCTTGTGTCCCCCAGCAAGGCTGGCTCCAGGTTGGCTGTAGCGGAGCCATTTTTTGGATTTGCTGTCATCTCTTAACCTCTCCCTTATAGACATTTCAGTTCCAGTCTCCAGCAAAGGACTTTTTTCCTTTTTTTAATTGTGGTAAAAATGTATATATAACAAAATTTTACCATTTTGATTATCTTTAAGTGGCACTAAGTACAGTCACATTGTTCTAGAGCCATCAAGCCATCATCTCCAAAACATTTTCATCTTCCCAGAGTGAGACACTAGCCCCATCAGACACTAATGCCACCTTCCTGGCCCCACTCCACTTTCATTCTCTGAATCTGACGACTCTGGGGACCCCATGTAAAGGGGACCCTGCAGCTTCCGTCCTCGTGTGTCTGGTTATTTCTCTCTGCACAGTGTCCATGTTGTAGCTTAGGACACAGCTTCCTTCCTTCTCAAGGTTGAGTGATGTCCTCCACACAGGTGGACACATCTTCTTACCCACCATCCACTGACAGACAACCCTCCTCTGGCCTTTGGGAATAACGCTGTTGTGCACAAGTGTCTTTGACAACCTGCCTTCGCTTCTTTTGCATAAATACTCAGGCTGGGGATGGCCAGGTCACGTGGAACTCTGTTAGTTTTCTGAGGAGCCTCATGCTATTTCCGCAACGGCTGCCCTGTCTTACATCCCCACCAGCAGTGCCCACAGGCTCCAGTTTCTCCTCCCTCCAACCTTATCACTTTCTTTTTTGCAATTGTAGCCAACCACGCAGGTGTGAGGTGGTGTCTCCTCGTGGTTTTGAGCTGCATCTGTCTAATGATGTTGAGCATCTTTCAAATGCTTCTTAGCTGTGTCTTCTTTAGAGAAAGGTCTATTCAGACCCTTAGTCCAGCAAAAGATTTCAAAATTGTCTTGTTTATGTGTAAACTCTTACCAAAGTATTAAAATCATACATTTAGTGAGGCCTCTGACCTAGTGCCGTTCCTGTCTCTGCCACAAGGCCTTCCCTGGCCCCTCCCAAAGAGAGTTAATGAGGCAGGAGAGAGGAGAGTGAGGCATGGTGTCTCAGGGCTTGGTCTCAGGGCTCAACCCCAGCAGCTGGCTCGCTGTCCATAATGTGGCCACTGCATGGAACCTGGGTCCACAGGCTGCTCAGTGTCTCAGTGGACAGGGTGTCTCATGCCAGCCATGGAAGAAGAGGCACTGTCTGGGTGCCCATGAGCACAGCACTGTGACTTGGGGCAACCATGTGGTGGAAAAGGGTGGTTCGGGGGAGGAGGGAAGGCTGGAGCCCTCTGCCCCTCGGGGTGGGGCTGAGCCCCGGCCCACAGCTCTTTCTCTTGCCCCCAGGAGACAGATACTGGGTGTTTAAGGACAATAACGTAGAGGAAGGATACCCACGGCCCATCTCGGACTTCAGCCTCCCGCCAGGCGGCGTCGATGCTGCCTTCTCCTGGGCCCACAATGACAGGACTTATTTCTTTAAGGACCAGCTGTATTGGCGCTACGATGACCACATGCGGCGCATGGACCCTGGCTACCCTGCCCAGAGCCCCCTGTGGAGGGGCGTCCCCAGCACGCTGGATGATGCCATGCGCTGGTCTGATGGTGAGCACCGGGACAGATAGAGGCTGTGCAGCCTCTGTTTCCCCACCTGTGGACAGGATAGCAGCAGGTTGTTGGGAGGGTTCCAAGAGCCAGAGGTGAGCCCAGCCACCTGTCACACCCACCACAGAACCCTCGCCCCAAGGCTCCTGAGCACTAGCCCTTCTCCAGGGCTTGTTCACCCTCAGCCCAGGAGCCTCTCCTACCTCTCACCCCTGGGCATCTGCACCTTTCTGAGACACCCACACTGCCACTCCCTTGTGGGCTCGGGGCTTCCGCTAAATGCCCTCTGGAACATAGTGCTGGTCTACCATAGGGCAGCTCCACCAGGATGGAAGTGTCTTCCATCTCCTTTTGTTTTCAGTGCTCCAGCTTCACCCAATAAGGTCATCCCATCCTTCCCCTGCCCCCAGTGGGCTCCCCAGACCTGCCCCAGGCCTGTAGCAGTGCTGTTGTGGCTGAGCAGACACCGACCCCATCTCAGACACCCACGTGTCCCCTGCTATCCTGCCACAGTCTCTAATACTACAGCCATCCCAGTGCAGGGTGGGGCCAGCTTGAGCTCAGCAGTGCCACCTCTCCCCCAGGTGCCTCCTACTTCTTCCGCGGCCAGAAGTACTGGAAAGTGCTGGACGGCGAGCTAGAGGCAGCGCCCGGCTACCCGCAATCCACGGCCCGGGACTGGCTGGTTTGTGGAGACCAGCAGGTTGACGGCTCTGACACAGCGGGCACCACTGGGGCAGATGGGGCCCACGCCCCACCCGGACAGCACGACCAGAGCCGCTCGGAGGACGGCTACGAGGTCTGCTCCTGCACCTCCCAGGCTTCCTTTCTCCCAGGGGCCCCAGGACTGCTGGTGGCCACCATGTTACTGCTGCTGCTACTGTTGCCAAGCCTCCCATGGACAGCGGCCCAGGCCCTGGCACTATGACAGGCAATGTTGGCCTGTGAGAGGGCAGAGGAGTCAGGACAGTACGCCACAGAGAGCAAGACCAGTCCCAGAGCACGAACTTGGGAACCAGCCTCACTGCTTAGGACACGCTGGGCCCTGCTGCCACGCACAGGAGGGGCCAGCAGAGGGCGCGCTGCCACGGCCAGGAGCTGTCTGGTGGTCTGAGACAGAGCTGGCCACACCTCATTGATGGCTTGGGCTGCCCAGGACTTCACTGCTGAGAAAGACACATCTGCCCCCGCCAGCTCCTGCCAGCCCTGGAAGGAGTAGCCTGATTTAGGAGGGTGACCCACCAGCCCCACCGAGTTTCCCCACTGCCTTGTGCTTCCATCCACCCATGGACCCTTCTATCCCCAGGTCCCTAGCAGGCCTGCTGGCCACCTTGTCTCGGGCAGCCCACGCACACACAGATGAGCCTCCCAATGGGGCCATGGTACATCTCTCTTTGTGATGCATTCCAGACAAACACGACCCCTCCCTGCTTTGTAATGGCTTGGTTCCCTGGCACTTGGGGGCCACAGGGGTGAGAGCCCTTGGGCCCAGAGTTTCACATCCTCCCAGATGTCATCAATACCTCCCTGTGTATGTGGTGTCTCCTGAAATCCTCAGTGTTCCATAGGGGTCCTCATGCCCATTGCATACATGAGAGGGTTGAGTTCCAGGGCAAATGAGCCTCCTTGCAGCAGGCAAGTGGAGGGTCAGGTCTAGGGGTGCAGATGGGGATCATTTGCTCACAGTCCTCACCAAGCACCTGCTTGCATAGGCTGGACTTGGCCCTTAGTGTGTGGTGGCAAAGGACACAAACATTTCTTCTCAGGCAAAGGGCTCAGATCACTGTTGTCCAGGCAGTAGGTCCAGCCCAAAGTGGGTGGGCATCAGCTCCTGGGTGCCCCCGAGGACACACACATGGAGGCTAATTCATAGCAGCTCCTTCCTGTCCCACACTAATGCCCTACAACCTCCTGCTACCCACTCTCCCTGACCAGAAAGTGACTTCTCTGTTTCATATGGGGTGCCGTGGGCTTTGGGCTGGGTCATTCTTGGGTAAACATCTGGCACTGTTCAGCCCCCGTCTGGTGCCCTGTCACTGCAAGACAGGGATGCTCCACAACCCAGAACACCCTCCTTGGGATCAAGGTCCACCCAGTGCCTAGAGCTAAAGTAGTTCCATTGAGAAGAGGGCTGTGGGCACAGACAAGCCATCAGCCTATAGGAGGGGGCTGGTGCTGGGGCTGCTCAGGGCAGGCCTTCTCTGACTGCCAGGCCAGCAGTGCCAGAGCTATGTGCTCTACCTTGCCTGGGCCTTGCTGCATCAGAGCTCTGGACTAGGGTGGCTTTTGTCCCCTGACCAAAGTACTGAAAAATCCAAGGGATGCTACATCCAAGAGTCCGGAAGAGCAGTCCTCCTGGGTGGCAGAGGGAGGGATGTGGAGTCCACAGCAGATACCCTCAACCTGTGCAGGTGGGCCTTGGTGAGGAGGGTGCTGCAGAAAGGCCCAGTATATGGGCCCCAAGTGCTAGAAGGCCCTGGGGCCACTGAAGGCAAAGCAAAGAGCTGCTGGTCTCACCCCCAGCTCCAGGGCAGGGCTGAGGCACCCACTGCACAGGGAAGGAGGCAGGTGTCCACTCCCACTCAGCCATCACACTTCATACTTCCTGTCACTAGCAAGCAGGCAGGCTGGGACCCACTTCCTGACCCCAGGGCCCATCCCAAAATCTGCCAGGGCTCAACAGAGCGCAGCTACTCCTGTGTCCATCTGTTTACCATCTGCTCTTGGAGTCAGGAAGACTCCCTGCCTATCTGACCAGCTGGATGGACTGGGGTCTATGGGGAGACGTTCTCCCCCTCCTAAGTGGGAATGGGTCCCTCCTTCTCATGGGACACTGGCTTCGCCCTGCACCAAGCATGTTCCTTGCATCATCCACTTTGTGAACCCCTGAGCAGCTGGAAAACAGTCCACAAAGATCACAAGTTGCCCCTGCAATGCCTGGAAGGCAGGGCTTGGGAGTCTTTTCCCCAGATCCACGCCGAGGTTTTAAAGCCCTAACACAGTCTTTTATAAGACTGCTCTGAGAGGGAAATGGTCCTCTGAGAGGCACCCTTGTCCACAGCCTCAGTGTTCCAGAACCTGAACACCCTGAGTGCTGCCCCAGCATTCCCAGTCAATGTTCACTGGAGCATTCAGGATTTCAGATTGTCAAGTTATGAATGCCAACTGCTAAGCATAATGCAAATACAGTGTTCCAAAATCTGAAACCATCCAAAATCCCAAACACTCATGGTCCTAAGCATGTTCAATAAGGGAGATACAGGCTCAATGCCTATAGCTCAGGGGCCAGGGCGCCAGCCACGTACACTGGAGCTGGCAGGTTCAAATCCAGCCCTGGCCTGTCAAACAACAATGACAACTATAACCAAAAAATAGCTGGGCGTTGTGGCAGGCTCCTGTAGTCCCAGCTACTTTGGAGGCTGAGGCAAGAGAATCACTTAAGCCCAAGAGTTTGAGGTTGCTGTGAGCTGGCACTCTATCCAGGGCGACATAGTGAAACTGCCTCAAAAAAAAAGGGGGGGGGGGTGTAACCAGCAGGTATGTCCCTCTGCTGCTAGGATCTCGTATTTACAGAAAAGCTACAAGTGGAGCATAAACACCTTTCCCCAGCCCTTTGGGAGCACGTTGATGACCCTCGTGAACTTCTCAGCATGTTTCCTGCATACTGGGACATTCTCCCAAGGTCAAATCAGAAAATAGTGCAAAGCTCCTGCCACTTGCTTCTCAGGCCCTGTTGAGGCGTCTCCATTTCCTCAGCAACATCCTCTGCAGGGAAAGGACCCAACCCAGTGGCATGTTGCTCTGCGGTCTCCTCCTCCCAGAGGCACAGTACCAGCCTGTGTTTGTTCCTCACGACCCTGGGGTGTGTGAGGGCCAAGGACTGGCTGCTCTGTCTCGTGTGCCAGCCCATCCGAGCTTCCTCAAGGTAAGATTCCAGTTCTGCATCTCTGTGAGGGTCTCACAAAGGATGCTTCGAACAGTCTTTCATCTTTAGGTGAGTTACCAGCTAAACCCCTGGAGGTTTCAGGTGACATTCAGATTTCAAAGTCTCTATTTGTCCCGCACTATGCTAGGCCTACTTGGAAAAGTCCTGGTAGGAGTGCTCAGGAGGTCATGAAGTGGGGCAGGGCCAGCGTGGAGGTTCAGGGTCACTCAGGCCACCCAACCAGTCCAGGTGCTGGGTGACCTCAGCATGACCCAGCCTTGTAAGCAAACACAAATATTCCTTGAGAGTGGGTGTCAAGGTGACAATACACATCTGCACAGGTGACTATAGGGGCTAAAACACACACATTTCAGCACCTGTTCAATAGCCAGGGAAACTGAGGTAGTGTCTTAGCTCAGGTTGGCCACAACAAAGAACCAAAGAGTGGGTGCCTTGGACAACAGGAGTTCATTTTCTCACAGTCTGGAGACTGGAAATCTGAGACCAGGGTCCACGCTCCCATCCACAGAACACTCTCTTCTAGCTATAACTTCATGTGGTCCCTTCGACTCCTGCAGGGCCCCAGTCCTCCCATGGGGGCTCTACCCTCACCACCTTCTCTAGTCCTCATCCCCTCAAAGGCTCCACCTCCTCAGCACCATACCCGTGAATCTGGGGGAACACAAACACCCTGTAACAGGTGGAAAAAGGGCCAAGGCTGCACCATGAATATGCAGCAAGGCAGGGGAGACCAGGGCCACATCCCAGATCCCCCTTTCATTGTCTCTCTAGAGGCCTGACAGGGTCTGGGGAACTGAAGTCACCCCCACAGAATAAGTGTGATGACAATGAACACACCAAACACTGGGGAAGGTGGTGACATCCATTCCCTAGACAAGAAACCCAGAGAGGGGCATGAGCTGCCCCAAACCCAGGCCAGTAGTGGAGCTGGAACGAAACCCAGGCCGTCACACTCCAAGGGCCAAGCTTAAAATAGTGTCTCCTGCCCTGGCACCCCATGAGAGGGACAGAGGGGTAGCTGTAGGCCCCACACTGGAATCCCAAGGATGCTATTCCCTCCAGGCCCTGCTGAGCCTGCATTCTGCTTTCCCAGGAGTCCACAAGGGCTGGGTAGGACTTTGCTTTCTGGAGGAATAAGAGGATAGCCCCGCAGGCAGACCTGGTGACCAGCTGGCTCCACCAGCTTTATTGTAGAACAAGTGCTCCAAAACTTGGAGGCTTAAAGCAACTACAGTCTTCTCTCCCTCTCTATCCCCGCTCCTCTTTTCCCTCCCCCTCTTGTCTCTGTCTCTCTCTCTCCCCCACCCTTCTCCTTCTCTCTCTTTCTCATTTCTGGAGGTTGCCTGAGATCAGCTGGGTGGTTTCTCATGGGGTCTTGCCTGCAGCTGCAGTCTTTTACGTGTGGCCACTGGTGCTGGCTCTGGGCTGGAGCTTCCATGTGCCCCACCCTGGGCTTCCTCCCAGCCATGTGGCTGAGTACCAAGTATGGGTGCTTGAGTGTACTCATGACATTGTTGTCATTTGTTCATTCACTCAGCAAATGTGCATCAACCAGGCACTGTCCCAGGTGTGGTGAAATTGTTTATAAAATCTTACATTCCCATGGGGAAAAAACACAACCAACAAGATACAACTTGAACCTGTAAGAATGGATAATATATAGTGAATATGTGATAAGTTACAAGGTTATAAAGAAAATGAGGTACGGAGGGGTAAGATGCAGGGACCAGGTAGAAAGCAGCTGGGACGGCTCAGCGCCTGTGGCTCAAGTGGCTAAGGCGCCAGCCACATACACCTTAGGTGGCGGGTTCAAATCCAGCCCGGGCCTGCCAAACAACAATGATGGCTGCAACCAAAAAATAGCCGGGCATTGTGGCGGGCGCCTGTAGTCCCAGCTACTTGGAAGGCTGAGGCAGGAGACTCGCTTGAGCCCAGGAGTTGGAGGTTGCTGTGAGCCGTGATGCCAAGGCATTCTACCCAGGGTGACAGCTTGAGGCACTGTCTCAAAAAAAAAAAAAAAAAGCAGCTGGGACATTCTAGGAGAGAAGGGGCTTGAGTGGACATGTTTGGAAGGCAGAGGCTACACCACGTACACCATGCTAACAGGAGAATGTGACAAAATCTTTGCCTGATGGCTCAGCACCTATAGCTCAAGCAGCACCAGGCACATACACCAGAGCTGGTGGGTTAAATCCAGTCGGGCCTGCCAAACGACGACAACTACAGGGCGGTGCCTGTGGCTCAGTGGGTAGAGTGCCAGCTCGCTAGCTGAGAGTGGCAGATTCAAACCTGGCCCCAGCCAAACTGTAACAAAAAATAGCTGGATGTTATGGTGGGCACCTGTAGTCCCAGCTACTCGGGATGCGGAGGCAAGTGAATCGCCTAAGCCCAGGAGTTGGAGGTTGCTGTGAGCTGTGACCAGTTTGGCCATGGCACTCTACCAAGGGCAAAAAAATGAGATTCTGTCTCAAAAAAAAAAGATCTTTGCCTGAGTACCTGGTAGATCGGGCTATTGTCCCTATAAGGGCACTTGGGGCCTTGGTTTCCCACGCAGAGTGGGAAGTGCACAGCGAACTGGACACTCCTCAGGGGTGCGAGGCCTCTGCCACAGGACATTCCCAGAACGTGAGCTGAGAGGCGTGAGCAAGCCCAAGACTTTGGCCGAAGTGACCCTACCGGACTTCCCGGTAGGGAAGCCAGAAATAGCTTTGGCCCAGTCTTCCTTAGAAACTAGGGAGGGGTGACAAAGACAAAAACAGAACTGGTCAGAGCGTGGGCCCTGGGGCCAGACTGGATCCCCAGCCGGTTTTGTAAACAGATCTTCCTTGGAACACAGCCAGGCTCATTGGTGTACGTGATGATGACAAACACAGGCCGCCACCAACACAGCAGCTGCTTTCTGGGAGGTGGCCCTTGGCCACCTGGGCCTTGCCCCTTTACAGGAGAGGCTGTGGCCCCTGAGAAAAATAACACAGTTACATTTATTCCTGATAACACTCATTTTGAAAGGCAAGCACAGATAAGAACCAAAAGGTAAACAGAAGGGTGGTCTGAGGGCGTGTAGGCACAAGGGAGGGGCCAGTGGGCAGGACAGGACAGGCGACGGACCCCCCAGGGCACAGTGTTGCATCACACAGGAAGGCCCAGGCAGCTTGGACCCTGATGCAATCCTCTCCCCTCTTGCAGCACAGCCTCGGCGTCGGGCTCTGGTCCTTCAGTAGCCTCCAGCCTCCTCTCCCCTCCCAGGCGCTGCCCCTTCTCTATCTTGAACTTGCAGTGTGTCACCCAGTCACCTCCTGCCTCCCACCTCTGAGACCTTCTGATCTGTTATGCAGGCAGCCAAACGGGTTTGGAAAAATCAGGCAGTAAACTGGGGAAGAGTGTGTGCCCAGCCAGGCTGCCCACTGGGCCTCTCTGAGCCATGCTGTCCCGTCTGTGCACTGGACACTGTGGGGTCCACCAGTCTGCAGGGTTAATGAACCCCATGCTTATAAAGGTGGGGACAGCACCCAGTGGTGGGTGCAGCCCTAGAGTTCATTGCTCTTTTGACTGTATTTCCCCAAGTCTGTAAGGCCTACTTTTCCACATGAAGTCAGGTTGCATCTCAAAATTAGCAAGAGGTAGAAGTTCAGGGGCAGCATTTTGTTCTTCCTAATGGCATGTAGACTCAGGAGCCCAGAAGGAATGCTGAGATGTCACTGAGCACAAACGCACAAGGCATCACAAAGATCCATCAGAGTAAAAGCCATAAAGGACATTGTGACTCAGAACTGGCAGTGATGGGGGGTCAGGCCGGGGCCCCATCTCCTGCCCCTATACCCCAGGCTGCCAGAGGATGGGTCTGTCCCTCAGTCTTCACGGTCCCCAGAGCTTTGACGAGCCAGTGGACAGGTAGAAGTGGCAGCATTGAGTGAGGGTGTGCACACTAGTCAGTGAGTTCCTCCTACAGGAGGTGGTGTTGAGCTGAGACCTGCCTGGGGAAGGCCCAGAGGAGAGTGGTCAGGCTGAGGGAACAGCTGAGGGAAGGCCTCTTGGGCTAGTGAAACAGGTCAGGGTCAGGACAGCTGCCAGGCCACAGGGCTCTGGGCTGGTCTGGGACCCGAGCTTAGGCCTCAGGTATGCCCCCCACACCCCGCCAGCTTATTGGCTGTAGGATGGTGAGAAGAGGAGAAGGAGAGGCAGGTGGTGGGGTGGAGGGAGACAGTAGCTCTGTTGCCTCTAGGCAGCCAGCCCTCACTTGACACGTGAACCTCCATCCAGTCCCTGCTTGGAAGATGCCAAGTTAGAGGCTGACCAGAGTCTGGCAGGAGCAGGCCAGGTGTTCCTCCAGCTAGAAACAGGGGCCCAGAAGAACACCCTAAGGGCCTGTTCCCCAGCCTTCAAGACAAGCAGGTGCAGGAGGGGCCACAGAAGAGCTGCTGGCCTGTGGTATGCTGCATCTGCTTCTGAAAGGGCAGAGTTGATGTTTTTTTGTTTTTTTGTTTTTTTTTGAGACAGAGCCTCAAGCTGTCCCCCTGGGTAGAGTGCCATGGCATTACAGCTCACAGCAACCTCCAACTCTTGGGCTCAAGCGAGTCTCCTGCCTCCGCCTCCCAAGTAGCTGGGACCACAGGCACCCGCCATAACGCCCGGCTATTTTTTGGTTGCAGCCGTCATTGTTATTTGGCGGGTCCGGGCTGGGGATTCGAACCCGCCACCTTAGGTGTACGTGGCTGGCGCCTTAGCCGGTTGAGCTATAGGCGCCGAGCCCAGAGTTGATGTTTTCATCCTTTATTTCAACTCATGCCTTCTGGCAGGGCAAAGTGGCTCATGCCTATAATCCCAGCACTCTGGGAGTCTGAGGCAGGTGGATTGCCTGAACTCACAGACTCGTAGACCAGCCTGCGCAAGAGTGAGACCCCATCTCTAAAAATATCCAGGTATTGTGGCAGATGCCTATAGTCCTGGCTACTTGGGAGACTGAGGCAAGAGAATCCCTTGAGCCCAGGAGTTTGAGGTTGCTGTGAGCAATGAAGCCATAGCACTCTACTGAAGGCTACAAAGTGAGACCCTGTCTAAAAAAACCACACACACAAAAAAGCAAAACTCATGCCTTCTAAAACATTTTATTGTAGTAAAATACACATAACTTTAGATCACCACGAGTTGACATTTAGTATATTCACAGTGTCATGCAGATTCACCATCCAGCTCCAGAAAATGTTTGTCATCCCAGAGGGAGACTCGTACCCAGGAGAGGCCCTGGGAACTTCCCTTTCACGCTTAGTGACTGTGACAGGCCCAGACAAGTGGAATCACACAGTACTTGTCATTCAGGGTCTAGCACAGCCTCAGGGTTCTTTTGGTTATGGCCTGTGTCACAGGGTCTTTCCTTTTTGTGGCTGCATCATGCGTGTTTGTTCCACTGTATGGATAGATGCTTTGCTTGTCAATTTAGCTACCGATGAACACTTGGGCTGTTTCTACCTTTCAGCTACTGCAAATAATTCTTCTGTGAACATTCATGAACACATTTTTGTTGCTACATTAATAGACTTCATTTTCCGTTTTCTTTTCTTTCTTCTTTTTTTTTTTGTGAGACAGAGTCTCACTATGTCACCCTTAGTAGAGTGCTGTGGCATCACAGCTCACAGCAACTTCCAACTCTTGGGCTTAAGCAAGTCTCTTGCCTCAGCCTCTCAAATAGCTGGGACTACAGGCGCCAGCCACAACACTCGGCTATTTTTTTTTTTTTTTTTTTTTGCCCAGGGCTGGGTTTGAACCGGCCACCGCCAGCATATGGGGCCAGTGCCCCACTTCTTTGAGCCATAGGCGCCGCCCTTTCTTCTTTTTCTTTTTAGAGACAGAGTCTCACCTTATCATCCTCAGGAGAGTGCTGTGACGTCATAGCTCACAGCAACCTACAAATCCTGGGCTTAGGCAATTCTCTTGCCTCAGCCTCTCGAGTAGCTGGGACTATAGGCACCTGCCACAGTGCCCGGCTATTTTTGGTTGCAGTTTGGCCAGGGCTGGGTTTGAACCCGCCATCATCAGTATATGGGGCTGGCACCCTACTCACTGAGCCACAAGCACTTCCCTTTTTTTTTTTTTAATTGATACAGAGTCTCACTTTGTTGCCCTCCGTAGAGAGCCATGGTATCACAGCTCACAGCAGCCTCAAACTCTTGGGCTTAAGCAATTCTCTTGCCTCAGCCTCTCAAGTAGCCAGGACTACAGGCACCTGCCACAGGGCCCAGCTATTTTTTTGTGTTAGCAGGCCTGGGCGAGGGGGGGTTCAAACCCACCAGACCCAGTGCTTGTGGTCAGCTCCCTACCCACTGAGCTACAGGCACTGATGCTCAGACTGATCTTTTTTTTTTCGAGACGGAGCCTCAAGCTATCCCCTGGTAGAGTGCCATGGCATCATGCTCACAGCAACCTCCAACTCCTGGGCTCAAGCGAGTCTCCTGCCTCAGCCTCCCAAGTAGCTGGGACCACAGGCGCCCGCCACAACGCCTGGCCATTTTTTGGTTGCAGCCATCATTGTTGTTTGGCGGGCCCAGGCTGGGGATTCGAACCCGCCACCTTAGGTGTATGTGGCTGGCGCCTTAGCCGCTTGAGCCATAGGCGCCGAGCCCTCAGACTGATCTTAAACTCTTGAACTCAAGCCATCCACCTCCCCAGGCCTCCCAGAGTGCTAGGATTATAGGAGTGAGCCACCACGCCCAGCCAGTAGACTTCATTTTTTGTAATTGTTTTCTCTTTTTTTTGAGATGGGGTCTTGCTATGTTGCCCAGGCTGGGCTCAAACTCCTAGCTTCTATTAATAGTCCTCCTTGTTACCTCAACCTCCCAAGTACTTGGGGTTGAACGCTTGCACCACTGTGCCTGGCCAAATAGATTTTATATTTGAGAGCAGTTTTAGGTTCACAGCAAAATTTAGCACAAGGTACAGGGTTCCTAGGTGCCCCCATCTTCCTTGGTCCCTCAGGCCACCCCCTGTGTGCACTGTTACACTTGATGAGACCATACTGATACATTGTCACCACCAAGTCGGGATAGTCTACCTCGGGGCTCAAGAGTGGTGTTGGACAAGTGCATGCTGAGTCCAGTGCTGAGATGGCTTCACTGCACTGAATGTCCTCCATGCACTGCCTGCTTGTCCTCCTTGCCTGTAACCTCAGCAACCATTGGTCTTCTCACTGACTCCATAACTGGCCTTTACCAGAATGTTCCATGTTCCATAGTTGGAATCCCACAGTCTGCAGCCTTTTCAACTGGTTTCTTTCACTCAGCAATGTGCATTCACAGATCCTCTCTGTCTGCTCAGAGTTTGGTGGCTCCTTTCTTTTCAATGTTGAATAATATCCATTGTCTGGACTGACCACTGTTTATTTACCCATTTACCTGCTAAAGGACATCCTGGTTGCACCCAAGCATGGGCAGTTATGAACAAAGCTGCCACAACCTCGGGGTGACATTGCTGACTCAGCAGTTATGTATGCCTTTGGAGGGGGGAGGTCTGGCCCCGGACCTCTAGGTTGGAGCAGAGGCATTTTAAACCCCAGCCTGCTGGACAGGTTCATTGCTCAAAGCACAAATGAACATGACTGCCTCTGCCTAGGGCATGAGCAGCTCCCCCAAGATCTTGCCCCTGGAGGCATTTGGGTGGGAGACCCCAGGCCTGCAGGACTATCTCAGGGTCAGAGAAAGGAAAGGGTCCCAAGACCCACCAGCTGGGTCCTGGAAGTACCCCTGTGTCCTCTCTGCATCCTCTCTGCATCCAGTAGCCACCTGGGTGTGGGATGTGAGAGTGAGGCTAAGCAGTATAACTCCTCCCAGGGGGCTGTCAATGTAGGCTGAGGTCTGGAGGGGAGCAAGACCTCCCAGGAGCACAGCCCTGAGCAACCAGCCCCAGGGATGTTGGGTGATCGGTGGCTGCAATAATCACCCTAGTGCTAGGTAACTTGATTTGGGGCATGTCCACAGGGGGAGAGGGTCAGAAAGTGTCATGATCTATTTGGACAACAGAATTTCCATGTAGCTGGCCAGCACATGTGCCTATTTTATTTCACACAGTCACAAAAGTGCCATGTCCACATCAGTTGCTACAGGTGAAATTGGAGACAGGGACAATCCAGGGACATCTTCCCTGAGACACATGAATCAGAAATAACACTAGCAGGCTTAGTGCCCATAGCTCAGTGAGTAGGGGTGCCAGCCACACACACCGAGGCTGGCAGGTTCAAGCCCAGGCTTGCTAAACAACAACAACTACAAACAAAAAATAGTCAGACGTTGTGGCAGGTGCCTATAGTCCCAGTTACTTGGGAGGCTGAGGCAAGAGAATCCCTTAAGCCCGAGAGTTTGAGGTTGCTGTGAGCTGTGATGCCATAGCACCCACCAAGGGTGACATAGTAAGACTCTTGTCTCAAAAAAAAAAAAAAGAAAGAAAGAAAGAAAGATAGCTAGCACATCTGAGAACCAAATGGTGAAAAAAACCCACCCAAGGCTGCCCATGGCACCAAAGAGGAAGTCAAATATCCCACAGGACCGGCTACTTACAGAGGCCCTCTAGGGTGAGGGGCAGTCACATGGCAGAGAGAGACTGCCAACCTCCTACTCTAGAGCATACACCAAAGGGCCACTCTGAACTACAGTGAGCCACTCTGAGCCACAGTGAGCTGCTCTGAGCAAGTGATGACTCTGAGGCATCGAGAGCCAGGCTGAGCCACTGCGAGACAATGAGCTGCCCAGGCTGAGCCACTGCAAGCCAGTGATCTGCTTTGAGCCACAGTGAGCCACTGTAAGCCATGGTGAGCCACTCTTAGCCATGTTGAGCTGCTCTGAGTCACAAAGAGCCACAATGAGCCACTCTTAGCCCTGGTGAGCCACAAAGAGCCACAGTGAGCCACGGTGAACCACAATGAGTTATTGGTGGCTGCAGCTCTGAGCAAAACAGAGGGATGGGAGAGGTAGGACCAACTTAAGAAGGACAGGCAGAAACCATGTGACCTGCTCTGGTCCATTGCTGCACTGGGCTTCAAGGCTACAAGTGAGCTCTGTCCTCCGGGTGCACAGCCATTTGCTCCAGGCACAGGAGATAGCAGGGAACTTGGCCCCTGCTGGGATGGGAGCAAGCAGGGCACGGAAAGGAGCTGCTCTCTCCCAAACAGCAAGTTTGACAGGGCAGCATCAGGGGAGGCTATGGGGCCCCTCTGCAACCCTGTGGAACATAGTGGGGCAGCATTTTGTGATGCCGGACTTCCGCTTTGCTTCTGTGCCTTCCACCACCTCCATACAACCCCCAAGGATGAGAATGTTTACAGCTGCATGGACCCAACAGCAGGGCTCTGGGAATAACCCACATGTCCATCATCAGGGAGTGGACAAAATATGTTCTGGTATAGATCTCACAGGGCGATATCATGTGACAGCAAGAAGAAAGAATTGCTGCCACATAGAACAACGCAGAGCCCATCTGATCAACACGGTGTCCAATAAGAAAAGCTGTCCAGGCTCGGCGCCTATAGCTCAACCGGCTAAGGCGCCAGCCACGTACACCTAAGGTGGCGGGTTCGAATCCCCAGCCCGGACCCGCCAAGCAACAATGACGGCTGCAACCAAAAAATAGCCGGGTGTTGTGGCGGGCGCCTTTGGTCCCAGCTACTTGGGAGGCGGAGGCAGGAGACTCGCTTGAGCCCTGGAATTGGAGGTTGCTGTGAGCTGTAATGCCACGGCACTCTGCCCAGGGGGACAGCTTGAGGCTCTGTCTCAAAAAAAAAAAAAAAAGAAAAGCTGTCCACAGAAGACAGCACTTGCTGTCACCAAAGATTATCACAGGACTTGGGATCAGAACTCTCAGATGTGAAAATGAAGAGGCTTTTTAGAGGGTTCTCTCTACTTAATCAAGGAGGGAACCAGGCCAAGGTTGTAAAGGTTGGAAAGAAAATAAAAGCAAAGGATGATTAGATGAATATGCAAGTGGAGGAAAGTCTGTTTTTCCCTTTAGGGTGGGAGGAAAGACAATTGAGCCTCTTGGATAAGAAAGAATTTGCAGGGTGGCGCCTGTAGCAATCCCCTAAGCCCAAGGGCTGGAGGTTGCTGTGAGCTGCGACACCTGTGGTACTCTACCAAGGGCAATAAAGTAAGACTCAGTCTCTAAAAAAAGAAAAAGAAAAAAAGGAAGAACTTGCAGGTTTATCAGTCACCTATAATAGGGCTGTAAAATAGCTCAAAGACAATGACAGGCTAAAGTCTTCACAACCCTGGGCACATGCTGTGTGCTAACAATGCACAGTTTTCCCTGGAAACAAGAGCTTTTCCTAGGTGGTGCTGGTAGCTCAGTGGGTAGGGCACCAGCCCCATATACCGGGGGTAGTGGGTTCAAACCTGGCCCTGGCCAAACTGCAACAAAAAATAGCCAGGCCTTGTGGTGGGCGCCTGTAGTAGTCCCAGCTACTCGGGAGGCTGAGACAAGTGAATCGCCTAAGCCCAGGAGTTGGAGGTTGCTGTGAGGTGTATGACGCCACGGTACTCTACTGAGGACAATAAAGTGAGACTCTGTCTCTACAAAAAACAAAAAATCAGCTTTTTCTACCCTATCATGCCATTTTTATAAGCTCAAGAACAAGCAAAACTGAAATATACTCTGCCTTGATGAATGTATACATACACATACGTATGCTCAAATTGTTTAGCAAAACCCGAGGGAATGATGCAATCTCAGAGGTCAATCTCAGAGACATAAGAGAAGCCATGTGCAGGGAGTGAGTTCCGTGTGACTCTATTGTGTGAAGTCTAAGGATGGACAACACTGACCGGCGGAGGCTGAGGCCAGGGCAGGGGCACCAGTCAGCTATCTGGGATCTGGGAAGCCACAAGGTCGTAAACCTGAGGCCACACCCAGACGAGTGCACTTATCTGTGTATCAGCTACACTGCAGTTAAAAGCAGGGAAGGGGGCTCGGC
>NW_003852457.1:8587737-8590286 GCF_000181295.1 Otolemur garnettii
AGTGCCGTGGCATCACAGCTCACAGCAACCTCCAACTCCTGGTCTCAAGCGAGTCTCCTGCCTCCACCTCCCAAGCAGCTGGGACCACAGGCATCTGCCACAATGCCCGGCCATTTTTTTGTTGCAGCCGTCGTTGTTTGGTGGGCTCGAGCTGGATTCAAACCCGCCACCTTAGGTGTATGTGGCTGGCGCCCTAGCCACTTGAGTCACAGGTGCCGAGCCAACACTCAGACATTTTTTGGTTGCAGCCATCATTGCTGTTTGGTGGGCCCCGGACAGATTCAAACCCGCCAGCTCAGGTGTATGTGGCTGTCACCTTAGCCTCTTGAGCTACAGGTGCCGAGCCTGGTCTCAAACTTTCGAGCTGGAGCAATCCTCCCACCTTGTCCTCCCAAAGTACTAGGATTACAGGCATGAGCCACCATATCTGGCCAACTGCAGTAATGTTACAGTAAAAGACAGACAGCCTTATACCATTCCTAAATACCTTGTAACATCTCTCTACAAATGATTTTTTCTACATAACAACATCACTATCACACTTCACAAAATGAACCATTGTTCCATAATATCACAGACCTATCCATCTTCAAATTTGCTCACTTTCGCCCCCAAAATGTTTCCAATGGATTTATCTAAACAAGGGCTTGACCCAGACCACCACAGTGCCTGCCGAGCCTCAGTCTGCAACAGCCCCTATTTTCTCTCACACCTATAATGCAGGGTTTGTGGCAGGTTTTTAAAATAAAGTAGGCCGGGCTGATAGAAGAGAGGATAGCCCACAAGGGGGCAGCTTTGTTTCAGGAGGTCAGGCAGGGATGGCCTTTCAGAGCAGAGACATATGTGCTGATCCCCAAGAGGTATGAAGAACCAGCTATGCCAGGTTCAGGGGGAGAGTGTACCCAGCAGAAAGGCAGCGCAGCTCTGCCTGTTTGAGCTGGGCCTGAAGGCCAGTACAGATGTGGCTGATGAGTAAGCAGTGGTGGCTGATCAGAAATTATCAGAGAGGCCAACAGGAGCACCATAAATGGGGCTTGCCTAGACATCTTAGCAGGACTGACTTGGGACCTGAGCCACATGCTGAGCATGCACAACGTTCTGGGCGCTATACCGCACCCTTTCTGTGGTTAGCTCACTCCATTGTCCTAACAGCTGGGGCATCCTACCCACACTGGTCGGGGTGGGCCAGGCTGTGCCAAGTGACAAACACCTCCAGGGACCACACTTCTCTCCACCAGGATTTGCAGAGCTGGCAGGGGGCTCACTGGTGGGCCATGCTCTTTTGGGGCTGGGCTTGAGATACGGAGCCTCTCTGCAGTACCCTACAGGAGTGGGGGACAGTGCTCAGGACAGAGCAAATAGTGAGCTCCAGCCTGGAAGGGGTATGTGCACCAGCACTGCATGGGCCAGAGCTGAGGCACAGAGAGGAGGGCAGGGAGTTGATTCCCATGGGGTGCCCAGGGGAAAGGCAGCTGAACAGCTCTCAGTAGCCACAGGCCCATCCTACAGATGAAGGAGGGTCCCCATGTCCTCACAGCCAGATGTGAGACAGACTGGCCAAGTTGGCCCCTGGACAACTCCACTCTGCTAGCAGGGGCCGCAGTGTGAGTTAGTCATGGAGCAATGCAGCAAGCAGGTGTGGCAGGAGGTGACTGCTCAGGTTGCCGCCCCCATCCGACACGTGGCAGAGGAGTTCTGCCTCCTCAGCTCTGAAAGCTGGAATCTGCCACCTGTTCTCCTGTCTGTGGAGGCTGGCATGCCACTCAGGCCAGAGGCCAGGCCTGCGTCCCTGTGGAGGTGCATGGCCGGCAGGCAGGGGGCACTGTCCAGGAGCCCAATGTGAGCCCAGGGCCAGCAAAGTCACTTCATCCCAGCTTCCTTTTCATTGGTTAGCCAAGACATCTACAATCGCAGGGAGGTACTCCTCCTACCTCCACCAAGGATGGCGCTCAGATGGAGTGAATGTCCTCATTGTCCTTCCTCAGAACACTCCAAGTGACCATCCCAAATCAGACCTCCACTCCCCTCCTCAGTATCATTTTTGTTTTCCTTTCAGGCAAGATTCATATAACAGGCTCAACACCTGTGGCTCAAGCAGCTAAGGAGCCAGCCATATACACCTGAACTGGTGGGTTCGAATCCAGCCCAGGCCCGCCAAACAACGATTATGGCTGCAACTGAAAAATAGCCGGACGTTGTGGTGGGTGCCTGTAGTCCCAGATACTTGGGAGGCAGAGGTAAGAGAATCGCTTGAGCCCAGGAGTTGGAGGTTGCTGTGAGCTATGATGCCACGGCACTCTACCCAGGGCAATAGCTTGAGGCTCTGTCTCAAAAAAAAAAAAAAGAAAGAAAGAAAGAAAAAAAGATTCATATAACATAAAATTGCCCATTTCCTTCTTTTTGTTTTTGTTTTTGTTTTGAGACAGAATCTCACTTTGTCACCCTCAGTAGAAGTGCTGTAGCATCAAAGCTCACAGCAACCTCAAACTCTTGGGGCTTAAGCGATTCTCTTGCCTCAGCCTCCCAAGTAGCTGGGACTACAGGCACCC
>NW_003852457.1:8590511-8591658 GCF_000181295.1 Otolemur garnettii
ACCTCCCAAGTAGCTGGGACTACAGGTGCCTGCCAGGATGCCTGGCTATTTTTTGGTTGCAGCTGTCATTGTTGTTTGACAGGCCCAGGCTGGATTCAAAACTGCCAGCTCAGGTGTATGTGGCTGACACCTCAAATGCTTGAGCCACAGGCACCCAGCCGTGAGCCCCAGCTATTTTTTTTGTTGCAGTTGTCATTGTTGTTTTAGCTGGGTTGGGCTGGGTTCAAACCCACCAACTTCAGTGTGTGTGGCTGGCCCCATAACCACTGTGCTACTGACACTGAGGGCTGCTTACCCATTTTAATATGTCCAGTTCAAGAGTCAGGCATGGGGGCTCGGTGCCTATAGCTCAACCGGTTAAGGCGCCAGCCACGTACACCTAAGGTGGCGGGTTCGAATCCCCAGCCCGGACCCGCCAAACAACAATGATATGCCTAGCCATTTTTTTTTTTTTGGTTGTAATTGTCATTGCTGTTTGGCAGGCTTGGGGTGGATTCGAATCCTCCAGCTCTGGTGTATGTGGCTAGTGCCTTAGCTACTTGAGCTATAGGCGCTGAGCCATATTTATTTATTTATTTGCAGTTTTTTTGACTGGAGCTGGGTTTGAATCCACCATCTCAGGCAATATGGGGCTGGTGCCTTACTCCTTTGAGCCACTGGCGCCACCCATATTTATTTATTTTTTTGAGACCGAGCCCCACTATGTCGCTCTGGGTAGAGTGCCATGGCGTCACATCTCACAACAACCCAGTCTCTCAAGTAGCTGGGTCTACAGGTGCCTGCCACAATGCCTGGCTTTTTTTTGATACAGAGACTCAAGCTGTCACCTTGGGTAGAGTGCTATGGCCTCACAGCAACCTCAAACTCTTGGGCTTAAGCAATTCTCTTGCCTCAGCCTCCCAAGTAGCTGGGAGATGCCTGCCACAATGCCCAGCTATTTTTTTTTCTTTTTTTTGAGACAGAGCCTCAAGCTGTCACCTTGGGTAGAGTGCTATGGCATCACAGCTCACAGCAACCTCCAACTCCTGAGCTCAAGTGATTCTCCTGTTTCCACCTCCCAAGTAGCTGGGACTACAGGTGCCTGCCAGGATGCCTGGCTATTTTTTGGTTGCAGCTGTCATTGTTGTTTGACAGGCCCAGGCTGGAT
>NW_003852457.1:8592115-8593673 GCF_000181295.1 Otolemur garnettii
GGGGGACAGCTTGAGGCTCTGTCTCAAAAAAAAAAAAAAAAAAAAAAAAAACCTGGCCTCGGCCAAACTGCAACAAAAAAATAGCCGGGCATTGTGACAGGTGCCTGTAGTCCCAGCTACTCGGGAGACAGAGGCAAGAGAATTACCTAAGCCCAGGAGTGGGGGTTACTGTGAGCTGTGACAACATGGCACTCTACCAAGGGCGATAAAATGAGACTCTGTCTCTTAAAAAAAAAAATGTCTCCATGTGGTTAAATACACTGTTCCTTAAAAAAAATTCAGGCCAGCTTGGCGCCACTAGCACAGTTGTTACAGCGCCAGCCACGTACACTGAAGCTGGCAGGTTCAAACCCAGCCCAGGGTAGCTAGACAACAATGACAACCACAACAACAACCAAAAAATAGCCAGATGTTGTGGTAGGCACCTGTAATCCCAGCTACTTGGGAGGCTGAAGCAAGAGAATAGCTTAAACCCAAGAGTTTGAGGTTGCTGTGAGCTGTGATGCCAGAATACTCTACCGAGGGAAACATAGTAAGACTTTGTCTCAAAAAAAAAAAAAAAATTCAAGCCAAACCTCTGATGCACTACTTGGGTAGATTGTAACCCTGATTCCTACATACTATCTACATCAGCCTGGGCTTACTTTATTTATAATACAACAAAAATCTGTGGGTTCACTGCCTGGTCAGCATGAGCACTTGCTTCCCTTTGCCTCTGTGCTCCCCATATGGCTACTATTCGCCCCTTGTGTTGCCATCCTGTGCCCTCATTGTGTTGGTGTTTCTACCATAGGGACATTCCACACACATCCATCACTGAAGCATCCCAGTAATGTGTCCAGTTCTAATTGTTTTTACCTTTGTAAGAGGATGTCAGGTCCTATGTCATCTTCTGGGATTTTCTTCTTCCCACTCAGCACTGTGTCACTAAGAAGCATCCTGGTGGTTTCAGGGAACTGCCATCCATTCAGTTTTTACTACTGTATAATATCCCGTTTCAGAAAAATAATATAACTGAGACTTTGGGTTTTCTTGTTTTTTCACTGTTATAAACAGTGCTGTTGGGCCAGGCATGGTGGCTCACACCTGTAATCCTAGCATTCTAGGAGGCTGAGAATCACCTCTGTAGTGTTTATTTTCCCTAAGAATGAAATAAACGGTATGGCCACTGCTATTTTGTACCTCTTATAACCAGAATCCAGAGCTAACCGAGACAGTGACATATTCCTATGGGGCAAAGGGTGGCAGGAAGCCTCTGTCCCCACACCCACTCATAGGTAACCATCATTACCAATTTTTGTGTTTCTTTACAAAATATATCCTATACATTTCTCCATATATACAAACATGCAGTCTTCTTTCTCTTTCCATAAAGGCAGCATATTATACTATATACTCTTGTACACCTCAGGTTTTTTGTTTGTTTGTTTGTTTTGAGACAGAGCCTCAAGCTGTCCCCCTGGGTAGAGTGCCTGGCATCACAGCTCACAGCAACCTCCAACTCCTGGGCTCAAGCGAGTCTCCTGCCTCCACCTCCCAAGTAGCTGGGAACATAGGC
>NW_003852457.1:8594526-8601208 GCF_000181295.1 Otolemur garnettii
AGGCTCTGTCTCAAAAAAAAAAAAAATTGGTTAAAATAGTCAATTTTATGTTTTGTTCATTCTGCCACAATAAAAAAAAAAATGCTGCAACAAAATGCTGCTCGTGATCTTGAACAAATGTGTCTATACTCATAGGGTACACTTGGGAGTGGGTGGAGGGGCATGTGGGCTGGTGATTTGGGAACAGTGGCCAAATTGCTCTGTGTAGAGACTGTGCCAAATTGCTATCCCATCTGCAGATATTACAGTAGACTTGAGATATGCTTTATGACTATTTCCTTCTTTTTCTTTATTTTATTTTTTGAGATAGCAAAGGCTCTCTGGCTGTTAGTGGAGGGGGTGGAGGAGGGAAGACAGAACCGACTGTGTGAGGGTGTCTAGATGGTCCAAGCTAGCCTAGTGGTGACAGTGGCTTGAATAGGGCTGGGAGTCAGGATGGAGATAGAAGGATGGAACTGGGGGAGGCAGTGGGAAGTGGATGTGTGGTTGGGCTGGACATGGCAGGAGGGAAGGAGTGTCCTCAGGAAGCGCAGGGGCCAGCAGGCCTTGGTAGTAGTGCACTTACCCAGACCGGGGCAGTCCAGGTCTACCCGTTCCACCGAGCTTGGACATCTAAGCTGTTGCAGAATTGAGAAGTGTGGGTAGGAGGCCCAGCCTCAGCACCTCTCCAGGTGCTTTAGGGACTCAGCCCTGCAGGACTTATGTCTGCCTGTCAGGATGTCCTATGTAGCTGGTGATGGTCTGTGTCAGGCTGAGTCACCAGCAAGCTGCAGAGTCCTTGGGACACTGGCTTAAGGACCTCTGCAGGAACCTGGCTGGCTGGCTACAGGCTCCCAGCCAGCTTGACCTCATTCAGGAGCTGCTAAAGTCCAAGACTGGAGACATCCAGGGCTGGGAAGATGCTAGATAGGGCTTGGGGCCCCTGGACTCCACAGGGCAATAGTGCTCAATGACAATGACTCTATCAATAGCTTCCTGAGAACCCTTCCCTCTTGTAGTCATTGTTATCCCCTATCCTCCCATCTTTTTTTTTTTTTTTTGAGACAGAGTCTCACTATATTGTCCTTGGTAGACTGCTGTGGTGTCACTGCTCACAGCAATCTCAAACTCCCGGGTTTAAGATATTCTCCTGGGTGGCGCCTATGGCTCAAAGGAGTAGGGCGCCGGCCCCCATGTCCAGCTATTTTTTGGTTGTAGTTGTCATTGTTGTTTGGCAGGCCCAGGATGGGTTCAAATCTGCCATCTACCACCTCTGGTGTACGTAGCCAGTGCCCTAGCTCCTGAGCTACAGGCGCTGAGCCTTTTTTCTTTTTTTTGAGACAGAGTCTCGCTATGTCACCCCTCAGTAGATTGCCATGGTGTCGCAGTTCACAACAACCTCAAACTCCTGGGCTTAAGCGATTCTCTTATCTCAGCCTCCCAAGTAGCTGAGACTATAGGCTCCTGGCTATTTTGTTGTTGTTGTCATTGTTGTTTAGCAACAACATTGTTGTTTCAGGTTCGAACCCACCAGCTCCAGTATATGTGGCTGGTACCTTAACCACCGAGCTGCGGGTGCCAAGCCACATCCTCCCAGCTTTGTCCTTCCTTTCCTCCTCTTCCTCCTCCCTCTTTTTCTTCCCTCCTCCTTTTGTTTTTTTTTTTTTTTTTTTTAGAACCAGAGTTCCACTTTGTCACCCTTAGTAGGGTGCCATGGCATCACAGCTCACTGCAACCTCCAGCTCTCAGGCTTAGGTGATTCTCTTGCCTCAGCCTCCCAAGTAGCTGGGACTACAGGTGCCTACCACAATGCCTGGCTATATGGTTGGGGCCAGGTTTGAACCTGCCACCCTCCGTATATGGGCCCGGCACCCTACCCACTGAGCCACAGGTGCCGCCCTCCCTCCTCCTTTTTTATTGAGAGTCACATGACATAAAATTAACTCTTACAAAGTGAATAGTTCACTGAACTGCCCAGTGCTGTGCAGTCATCTCCTCTACCTAGTCCTGAAACATCTCTTCACTCCTTCAACCCATCTCTTCACCCTGTAAAGGGACATCCCTTTACAGTGACACACTGATACTCCCCACCTGCCCCTTCCAGTTCCTGACAACCACCAATGTACACTCTGTTTATGGATGCTTATTCTGGGCGTTTTGTACAAATGGTACCTTCTGGCATGTGACTTTGTGTCTGGCGTCTTTCACTGAGAATGTTTCAAGGTTCATCCATGTTGTAGGTCGCGGTGTCAGTACTTCTCTTTCTTTTTATTTATTTATTTTTAAATTCTCAAAACAGGCCGCGGGCAGTGCCTGGGGCTCAAAGGAGTAGGGCACTGACCCCATATGCCAGAGGTGGCGGGTTCAAACCCAGTCCCGGCCAAAAACTGCAAAAAAAAAAAAAAAACCTAACACTCTGGGAGGCTGAGGCAGGTGGATTGCTTGAGCTTGTGAGCTCGAGACCAGCCTGAGCAAGAGAGAGACCCCATCTATACTGAAAATAGAATAATTGAGGCAAGAGGACGCTTGAACACAAGAGTCTGAGGTTGCTGTGAGCTATGATGCTATGGCACTTTACTGAGGGGCAACAAAGTGAGACTATGTCTAAAAAAAAGAAAAACAAGACAGGGTCTAGTTATGTTATCCAGTCTTGTCTCCAACTCCTGGACTCAAGGGATCCTCCTGACTCAGCCTCCCACAGTGCTGGGATTCACCCAGCCCTAGCCAGGATCTCATTTCTGACCCTATGGACTAGGTTTTTCAGAATCTCACATATGTGTAGGTTCATTAAGTGAGAGTCCTCCACCCAGTTACCCTTTGGGCTTTTGTGTTGCTGGACAGCGTTCTGATATGTAGGAGCTGCCTCTTTCCACAAAGGATAGAAAGTCAATGTTCTCCATTTGCCTACTGATGGGCCTTTGGGTTGTTCTAGCATCGGAGTAGTGCAAATAAAGTTAAGAACATTTTCCAGGGGCTCGGCGCCTATAGCTCAACAGGCTAAGGCGCCAGCCACGTACACCTAAGCTGGCGGGTTCGAATCCCCAGCCCGGACCCGCCAAACAACGATGATGGCTGCAACCAAAAAATAGCCGGGCGTTGTGGCGGGCGCCTGTGGTCCCAGCTACTTGGGAGGCGGAGGCACGAGACTCGCTTGAGCCCAGGAGTTGGAGGTTGCTGTGAGCTGTAATGCCATGGCACTCTGCCCAGGGGGACAGCTTGAGGCTCTGTCTCAAAAAAAAAAAAAAAAAAAAAAAAAGAACATTTTCCAGGGCAGCCCCTGTGGCTCAAAGGAATAGGGAGCTGGGCCCCATATACCAGAGGTGGCGGGTTCAAACCCAGCCCTGGCCAAAAACTGCAAAAAAAGAAAAAAAAAGGAAAAAAATTTCCCAAATGAGATTTTGAATATACACCTAGCAGTAGGATTGCTGAGTCCAAAAGTCAATTTATATTTAACTGTGTAATAACTACTAAAACCTCAGGGGACACAGGGTTGCCCTCTGGGTTTTGGGATGGCAGGTGGGACCTAGAGATCACCCAGGGCCAAAGCTGGCCCAGATCTCCCTGGGACCCCTCAACCATTCCCCTAGTCCTCTTCACCAGGTTTCAGAGCCAAAGGTGGGGCCTGTCTTGTCCCAGGCACGGTAATGCTCAGGGAGGCTCTGCCTAAAATCCCTTAGAGGGGCAGCCCAGTGGTTTACACCTAGAATCCCAGGGGAGGATATCTTGAGGCCAGGATTTTGAGTCTAGGGCACGTAAGAGCAAGACCTGATCTCTACAAAACATAGAAAAAAAATTAGCTGGGTGTGGTGGGGTACCCATAGCCCCAGCTGCTCAGGAGGCTGAGGCAGGAGGATCTCTTGAGCCCAAGAGTTTGAGGCTGCAGCGAGCTAGGCTGATGCTTGGGCACTCTAATGGGGTGACAGAGCAAGATCCTGTTTCAAAATAAATAAACAAATAAAGTAAATGCCACTAAAGGAGGAAAAATGTTTTTCCAGAAAGAGATCAGAACTCTGATTATGGCAGCCCTCCTGGGTGTGCTTGGGGTTGGAAGCTGCTTGGACAGGAAGGCAGGTGACTAGGGAATGTTCCTCTGAAGGATCTTGTAGTGTCACTCCCATTTCCCAGGTGCGGAACAGTGACCCCTCTTAGAGTTTGGGGGGGCACAGCATGGAAATAAAGGAAAGTCTTATATCCCCTGTGGGAAAAACCCAGGTGCCCCTTGCCAGGAAAAGTAAGGAGGTACTCTGAAGAGCTTGGAGGCCTCCCAGGAGTCACTGTGCAAAGTACAGATGAATTGAATTCTGATTGTGGTTCCTGCTTCTCAATTTCCCCCTGAGGGCTCTGTCACACCCATCTCAACATTCCTTTCCAACAGCGGCGCAGCCCCTTGGGGCCAGGCCTATGAATGACCCTCTACATATTGATTTGCAATTTTGCTGCTTGTGCAAAGCTGTGGGCAAGTCTGGGTGTTAATCAGTCACCCTACCCCTGCTTGGCCCTTTGCAATAAAGCCTTTTCTCTGCGGCAGCTCTCAGAGTTTTGCTTGGCGGGGCAAACGGATCCCAGTTTGGTTCTATGACAGCCTTAGGCACTTTCTTTTTTTTATTTATTTTTTTTGAGACAGACTCACTATGTCCCCCTCAGTAGAGTGTCTTGGCGTTACAGCACACAGCAACCTCAAACTCTTGGCTTAAGCGATTCTCTTGCCTCAGCCTCCCAAGTAGCTGGGACTACAGGCGCCCGCCACAATGCCCAATAATTTTTCTGTTGTTGCCACTGTTATTTAGCAGGCCCAGGCTGGCTTCAAACCCACCAGCCCAGGTGTACGTGGTCCGTGCCTTAGCCAGTGGTCTATGGGTGTGGAGCTGGCCTTAGGCACTTTGAACCACTGAGCACTCTGCTGATCTGCCCAGGGACTCAATCCAGCCCATTGTTGGGGGTGGGGATCTGGGCCTCATGAATCCCAGGTGCTGGGCTCATATCTATTACTGCTGCTTGGGAAAATGACCCAAAACTTGTAAACAAGGACACAGCATGTATGTGTATTTCACTGTCTCACGTGAGCATGACTTAATAGGCCACCCAAGGCTTATGCACAATAGCTAAAAGTGGAAATATGGCAAGTGTCCACCTGTGGGTGGTTGATAAACACAACCTGGTTCATCCATGTAATGGAATATTATTCAGCCTTGCAAAGGAAGGAAATTCTGACACATGCTACAACATAGAGGTCTCTGGGATGGCCACAGGGGCACTGGGAAGGGGGATGGGGAGTTAGTGTTTAAGGGGATAGAGTTTCAGTTTGGGAAAATGAAAAAGTTCTGGAGATGAATGACGGTGATAGTAGCACAACAATGTGAACGTGCTTAATGTCATTGAATGTACACTTAAAAGTGAAGATGGCAGCCTGGTATGGTAACTCGTGCCCGTAGTCCCAGCTACTCGGAAGGCTGATGTGGGAAGATCACTTGAGTCTAGGAGTTTAAGGTTGTAGTGAGCTAGGCTGACACGACCTAGCACTCTAGCTTAGGCAACAAAGCAAGACCCAGTCTCAAAAAAAAAAAAAAAAAAACCAAAAAAAATTAGAAAGAAAATAAGAAAATGGCAAATTTTAACTTGTAAGTATTTTTTTTTGTAGAGACAGAGTCTTACTTTATCACCCTCAGTAGAGTGCCATGGTGTCAGACAGCTCACAGCAATCTCCAACTCCTGGGGTTAGGCGATTCTCTCTTTTTTTTTTTGAGACAGAGCCCCAAGCTTTCACTCTGGGTAGAGTGCTGTGGCATCACAGCTCACAGCAACCTCCAACTCCTGGGCTCAAGCGAGTCTCCTGCCTCAGCCTCCCGAGTAGCTGGGACCACAGGCGCTCGCCACAACGCCTGGCTATTTTTTGGTTGCAGCCATCATTGTTGTTTGGCGGGCCCAGGATGGATTCGAACCCTCCACCTTAGGTGTATGTGGCTGGCGCCTTAGCCACTTGAGCCACAGGCGCTAAGCCAGGCAATTCTCTTGACTCAGCCTCCCAAGTAGCTGGGACTATAGGCACCTGCAAAAACGCCCAGCTATTTTTTTGTTGCAGCTCAGTTGGGGCTGGGTTTAAACCCACCACCATCAGTATATGGGGCCAGTGCCCTACCCACTGAGCAATAGGCACTGACCTAACTTGTAAGTATTTTTACCATAATTTTTTTTTTTTTTAGAGACAGAGTCTCATTTTGTTGCCCTCGGTAGAGTGCTGTGGCATCACAGCTCACAGCAACCTCCAGCTCTTGGGTTTAGGTGATTCTCTTGCCTCAGCCTCCCGAGTAGCTGGGACTATAAGCACCCACCACAATGCCTGGCTATTTTTTGTTGTAGTTTGGCCAGGGCCAGGTTTGTACCTGCCATATGGGGCCGGCGCCTTGCCCACTGAGCCACAGGTGCTGCCCTTTTTACCATAATTTTTAAAACCTCACAGGCATAGGCCTTGGGCCATAGTTTTTCCTGATCTAGGCTCCGCGCCTGTGGCTCAAACTCCTAAAGGGCCAGCCACATACACCTGAGCTGGCAGGTTTGCGTCCAGCCTGGGCCTGCCAAACAACTATGATGGCTGCAGTCAAAAAATAGCTGGGCGTTGTGGCGGGCGCCTGTAGTCCCAGCTACTTGGGAGGCTGAGGCAAGAGAATCGCTTAAACCTAGGAGTTGGAGGTTGCTGTGAACTGTG
>NW_003852457.1:8601768-8608052 GCF_000181295.1 Otolemur garnettii
CCGAGCCATACCTGGCTATTTTTCTGTTGCAGTTGCCACTGTTGTTTAGCAGGCATAGGCCAGACTCGACCTGCCAGCCTCCGTGTATGTGGCTAGCACCCTATTCACTGAGCTACAGGAGCCAAGCTTAATCTGTAGAATTTGATTGAAAGCTTTATATCTGTGAATTTTTTTTTTTTTGAGACAGAGCCTCAAGCTATTACCCTGGGTAGAGTGCTGTGGCATCACAGCTCACAGCAAACTCCAACTCCTGGGCTCAAGCGAGTCTCCCGCCTCAGCCTCCCAAGTAGCTGGGACCACAGGTGCCCGCCACAACGCCTGGCTATATTTTTGGTTGCAGCCGTCATAGTTGTTTGGCGGGCCCGGGCTGGATTCGAACCTGCCACCTTAGGTGTATGTGGCTGGCGCCCTAGCAACTTGAGCCACAGGCACCAAGCCTATATCTGTGAAATTAACTCCATGTTGACTTGTTTTCCTCAGGGAGAAGACAAATAGTTTCTCTCAGGTAGAAAAGATAATCCGAGGTTAAGGTTTTGCCCTGGAGGACAATAACCAGTTTTGCATATGACCTACTAATCTTCCCTTAATATTCTTTTTTTTCAAATCTCTATTATCGCTGATTCCCCAAGTTTACTGTCTTCCTGGTTCTCCTATTAGTAAATTACAGGTATTTCCACCCCATGTTCTTTTTCTTTTTTTTCTTTGAGACAGAGCCTTAAGCTGTCCCCCTGGGTAGAGTGCCATGCCAGCACAGTTCACAGCAACCTCCAACTCCTGGGCTTAAGCAAGTCTCCTGCCTCTGCCTCCCAAGTAGCTGGGACCACAGGCGCCTGCCACAATGCCTGGCTACTTTTTGATTGCAGCCATCATTGTTGTTTGACATGCCCGGGCTGGATTCGAACCCTCCAGCTTAGGTGTATGAGGCTGGTGCCTTAGCCACTTGAGCCACCCATGTTCTTTCTGTCTAAATTCATATGAGAGTTAGGTTTGTAAGTGCTGAAAATTACACCACTGGGCTCACCGAGGGTGGCGGGTTCAAACGCAGCCCTGGCCAAACTGCTACCCAAAAATAGCCAGGCCTTGTGGCCCGCGCCTGTAGTCCCAGGTACTTGGGAGGCTGAAGCAAGAGAATCGCTTAAGCTCAGGAGTTGGAGGTTGCTGTGAGCTGTGGGATGCCACGGCACTTACCAAGGGCAACATAGTGAAACTCTGCCTCAAAAATCCCAGGTTCGAACCACCTCCCTCAGTGTCTGTAACCAGCGCCCTAACCACTTAGCTATGGGCCCTGAGCCTGGTCTCAAACTCCTAAACTCAGGGAATCCACCCGGAGTTGCTACGATTATAGGCATGAGCCACCTCGCCGGGCCAGAATCCCGCTCTTTCCCTTGCTGGCTGTGAGACTTTGAATACACAACTTCTCTTGGTCTTGATTGTCTGTAAAACTGGGTTACAAATAGCAAATCCCTTCAGGGATGATTGTAAGAGTGAGCTAATACCTGTGAAGTAACGGCCAAGGTAGCTGTTAGTACATTTCTTTTCTTTCTTTCTTTTTTTTTTTGAGACAGAGCCTCAAGCTGCCGAGAGTGCTCTGGCATCACAGCTCACAGCAACCTCCAACTCCTGGGCTCAAGCGAGTCTCCTGCCTCAGCCTCCCAAGTAGCTGGCGCCCACCACAATGCCAAGCTATGGCTATTTTTTGGTTGCAGCCGTCATTGTTGTTTGGCGGGCCCGGGCTGGATCGAACCCGCCATCTGAGGTGTATGTGGCTGGGGCCTTAGCCGCTTGAGCCATAGGCGCCGAGCCAGTACATTTCTGAATTACTGTACACAGAGTCACATATACACACAGTGTTCTTTCTTAACCTTACAGGCAGCAGGGCCGGCGCTGTTGCGCGGCTGGGCTGGCCGGGAGGCCCCAGCACTTGCGCTCCTGCCTGCCACCCGAGTTATGCGTCTTGCTTTCACTCAATCAGGAGCCGTGACTTATCTAACTTCTCTCCGGCGGTCTTCAGGGCTAATTCCTTGGTTTTGGTATCTGGCGTAAAGCCGGGTGTCCTGGAACGAGACCCTAACCGCGCGGTTGTCTCCAAGGCAGCCATCTTCTGAGAACCTTGGTTGTCAGGTCCCCGCCCCGAGGCCACGCGCCAGGCCCGCACGTTCCCGACGCCTTTTGCAGGATAAAGACTGGGAACCGGACAGCCGCGGACCGCACAGTTCAGCCCCACTGGGCGAGCCGGTTGCAGAAGGCACCAGAGAGCAGGTTACCAAGGGTGATGATACCACATTAAGCCTAATAGCCCCAACCCCGTTCGGCGCCCCCCAGCTCCGCTGGCTCCCAGGAGGCCCCTCCCCGCCCCGCAGGCCACGCCCCATCCCCGGACCCGCCCTCGGACACTGGCTCCGCCCGCCCTCCCGTCTCTGCTCTAGCGCGCACTGCGGCTGCGCCGGCGTCTGGAGCTCCGAGGCCCGGGCGCCGCGGCTCTTTTGTTTCGCAGCCGAGCCGGGCCGAACCTGAACACGAATAGCCAGAAAGCCACGAATAGCCTCTCGATCTCGGAGTCAGATCGAGATTTAGATTTAGAAGTGCCAGGGGCCACCGCGTCACACACGCCGGAGGGAGCGCCACCCCGTCCGGCCCGCGGGGCTGGGACCCGTCCCCGGCCTGCCCGATGGGGCGCGCGGCCCCGGCGATGCGCCCGAGCCCGGCCCCGCGCCCCTGGCCCCGCGCCCCCGGCCCGCCATCCCCGGCCCGCGCTTCGGCCTGAGCCGCGCACGTCCTGGCCCGCCGCCCCCCAGCCGGTGTCCTCGGCCCGCGCGCGCCATGGAGCCCGGCCGCGGTGGCACAGAGACCGTGGGCAAGTTCGAGTTCTCGCGCAAGGACCTGATCGGACACGGCGCCTTCGCTGTGGTCTTCAAGGGCCGCCACCGCGAGGTGAGGCCCCGACTCGGCTCTCGGGCCGGACCGTAGTCCGGATTCCCGCCCGGGATTCTCACCGGGAAACCCCCACCAGCCCAGATCCCCACCAGGGACCCCCACTCTCGATCCCTAGCCCGGATCCCTGCCTCTAAGCTCTCACCCCGGATTTCCAGCCCGGCTCCCCACCGGGACTCCCACCCTTGATCCCCCGCCCGGATTCTCACCCTAAGCCCTCAGACTGGATCTTCAATCTGGGACCCTCCTTATCCGACACCCCTGGAGCCTTCCCCTCAATATTTGGTCAGGGGTGGCCTGGCCCTGAAGGTCCACGTTTGGTTTTCAGAAGCATGATCTGGAGGTCGCGGTCAAGTGCATTAATAAGAAGAACCTCGCCAAGTCCCAGACGCTGCTGGGGAAGGAAATTAAGATCCTCAAGGTGAGTTGGTATTTTGGAAGGGAGGATGGTGGGGAGAGGGTGGTGGGTGAGTCCTCACCTCACTTTCAAAACTTGGATTTCTGTCCTAGGAACTGAAACATGAAAACATTGTTGCGTTGTATGACTTCCAGGTAAGGCATCTGGACTGCTGTCTGCTGCTCAGGGTGGGGCTTGCAGTGGGTAGGGGAAAACAGAGGGAGCTAGGCACCTGAATGCAGAGACAGGGTATGTAGCCTGCCTAGATCTGAGGCCTCATGGGGACCTGGAGACCCTATCTTTGATTCCATCTGGGACCTGGGCTTCCTTTCTGTGCATTGGATTTCTGAGGCCTCCAGCTGTTTGTGGAGAGGTCAACCCCCACCCCCACCCCGGTGGTTGAGTTACTTTGATTGAGTTACTTTGATCGTGTGGGGTCTGGCCACAGTGTGGCAGGTGGTAGATCCACTCTTCTTCGGCGTTAGGCCCAGTGACTCTGCCTGTGACTGTGGTGGCCCAGGCAGGCCTTCTCAGTCCTGGGAGCCGGGCCCACCTGTCTGGGCCGCCTTTTGTTTGTTGACATTGCTCCAGTGGGCTGGCATTGGCCATGCTCTCCTTGCGTCAGATGTGGGGGGAGGGGCCGTAGGAGATTCCTTCTTGCTGGCAGTTGAGTTGGTCTGGCCAGCACAGGAGATAGCCACAGGGTGGCTGATGAGGCCACCTCAGGCCTGGCCTGGCAGGCCCTAGAAGGCAGGCCAATCGATCAGCTGTCTTCCCACACTGCCCCTCAGTTCCTGGGGCCCAGTGGCAGGCAGGGTTGGGGAGCCTAGATCCCTGGTTTGGGGACCAGGAACCCAAGGCGGCAGATCTGCCGGCCAAAGTGCTGACTAATGATTTTGAAACCTGTTTACTGAGGCCACAGCCCAACCCTGGCTGAGGGAGGTTCCTGGCCTGGCTGGCTGTGTTTTGGTGGCCTCCTCCCTCCTCTGCTGTCAGAGCTTTGCTGTGGCTTTGGGGGCCGTGGCTTGTCAGAAAGTGACGTGCAAGAGGGCCCAGCTCCAGTGTGACAAGAAGTACCTGGAAATTCAGGCACGTGGTGTTCTGGGTCCAGGATGACCACTCCCACCTGCTCTCGCCTTCCCTCCCTCTTTGCCTCTTCCCACCAACTTTCTCTTTTTCCTCCTCATCCTAGTTTCTGAAACCTTTTGACAGGGCCATGGCCCACTTGGTGTATGATGCCTGTGGAACCAGAGTGGAGTGGACAGCCTGTCCCTGCACAATTGCAGACCCCATAGTACCCCTTCTGGGCCACACCACAGGGTTCTCTGCAGGGCTCCTTAGAAGTTCAGTGCTGGGGCAGCTCTAGGGGGGCCTGCTGGGAATTGGGCAGACAGGAGGCTGGGCCCCAGGTGACTGTCTGCACATCCTTGTTTGTCCCCATGGAGAACTGGGCCTCTTCCACTGCTCCAGCAGCTCTTTTCCCACCCAGCAAGTGCTGAGAAAAGCCTGGTGCAACTGCTTCACATTGTTTTATTTGAAACAGAAACCAAGATTCAGAACAAGAGTAATTGGTTTTTAAAAATCAGTAATCAATGGTTTGGCTAAGGGAAAACAATTCCCAGGCATTTCAGATGGCAGCATAGTAAAAGTAATTGTCCTATCCCTCTCCAGATGGTGTCCCACTGTCTTCGCCTCAGAAGTACGATAGATAGTGGGTTCTGGGCCTCCGGGGATGCCATCATCACAAACAGATGTTCTCCCTGCCATACCCACTGCTCTGTACTGGGATGGGCTTCACTTGTGAATGCAGCCACAGAAGGCTCTGTTCCTGCACGACTGCCCCTCGTGCTTCCTCCCCAGAGGTTACCACCTGGGAGCGACATACCTTAGAGCCAACCTCTCTCTGCAGCTAAGCGACTGGTCCCAGTCCTGGCTCTGCTTTGTGCATGGGTGGTGTCCTTGGGCAGCTCCTGTGTCTTTCTCTGTGAAGTAGAGACCCAAGGTTTTGAGGAATGGGAGCAGATATCCTTCAGTCATAGAGACCACCACCGAGGTGTTAGGTGCTATCGTGACTGGGGCCATGGTGGTCATTCGTGGCCCTGTGTCCACTGCCCAGTTTTCTGGTGTCAGAACACCAAGTGCCTGAGGTCTTGTTGAAACTGGCACATCAAACAGTGTGGTAGGCACTGCTGCTTGCTCTTTTCCACAGTGTATGTGTACACGATGCATCCTGTAGTAGGATCCCTGGCTAAGAGGGATGCCTTCCATCTGATAGCTGTTGCCAAATTGTCCTCTAGAGAGGCAGCACTAGCAGTCACTCAGTCTTAAATCCGAGTGCCTGTCTTCTACATCCTTGCCAGGAGGGCAACTCTCAGACATTTTCATCTTGGCCCATGTATGAGGTGGAAAATAGCATCTCTTGTGGTTTTGTTTTTCATTTTGAGTGAGCTTCAGTGTCTCTTGATGTGCATGTGAATGTTAGAAAGGCCTTCTTTCCTCTGCATATATTTCTTTTTCTTTTTTTTAAGAGACAGAGTCTCACTTTGTCATCCTCAGTAGAGTTCTGTGGCATCACACAGCTCACAGCAACCTCCAGCTCTTGGGCTTAGGTGATCCTCTTGCCTCAGCCTCCTGAGTAGCTAGGACTACAGGAGCCTGCCACAATGCTGAGCTATTTTGTTGTTGTTATTATTGTTGCAGTTTGGCAGGGACGGGTTTGAACCTGCCACCCTCAGTATATGGGGCTGGTGCCCTACCCACTGAGCCACAGATGCCACCCAATACTTCTTTTTTATTTTTCTCATATAGTAGTCTTCTTTGTGAAAATTTTCTTTTCTTTTTTTTTTTTTTTTAAAGACAGAGCCTCAAGTTATCCCCCTGGGTAGAGTGCTGTGACATCTCAGCTCACAGCAACCTCCAACTCCTGGGCTCAAGCGAGTCTCCTGCCTCAGCCTCC
>NW_003852457.1:8608369-8611758 GCF_000181295.1 Otolemur garnettii
AGACTTGCTTGAGCCCAGGAGTTGGAGGTTGCTGTGAGCTGTGATGCCACAGCACTCTACCCAGGGGAACAGCCTGAGGCTCTATCTCAAAAAAAAAAAGAAAAGAGTTAAGCTTTTCTAAGCGACACGTACACAACCACTAGATGTCGTTGTTACGATTTTGCCATTTTACCTCACTTATTTTTGTGTTTGCTAGTCTATTCTATTCTGTTTTGAGACAGGGTCTCACACTGTCACCCAGGCTGGAGTATAGTGGCATCATCAGAGCTCACTGCAGCCTCCACCCCCACCTCCAGCAAACCTTCTGCCTCAGCTTCCCAGAGTGCGGGGACTACAGGCACAAGCCACAATATCTAATTAATTTTTCTTTTTTAGGGGTAGAGACAGAGTCTCACTTTATTGCCCTTAGTAGAGTGCCATGGCGTCACACACACAGCTCATGACAACCAACTTCTGGGCTTAGGCAATTCTCTTGCCTCAGCCTCCTGAGTAGCTGGGGCTATAGGCGCCCGCCACAATGCTTAGCTAATTTTTTGTTGCAGTTTGGCCGGGGCTGGTTTTGAACCCACCACCCTTGGTATATGGGGCCAGCACCCTACTCACTGAGCCACAGGTGCCGCCCTCCTCTGCATATATTTCTGACAAGCTATTGGTCCTTTTCTTATTGAGTCTGAAAGTTCTATGGTTTATACCATAGGCCCTGAGCCATACTGCCTTTCTGAATCCTGATACCACTATTTATCTAGGTGACCTTCAATCACCTCTTGGTGCTTTACTTTTTTTAAAGTTAGGGTCTTGGTCTGTTGCCCAGGCTGGAGTACAGTGGTATAGTCATAGCTCATTCATTATAACCTCAAACTCCTAGGCTCAAACTATCTTCCTTCCTCAGCCCCTGAGGAGTTAGGACTACAAATGTGTGCCACTACACCTAACTAATTTTTAATTGTTTTATAGAGGTGGGAGTTTTACCATGTGGTCCAGACTGGAACCTTAGTTGTTTTTTTGTTTTTTTTAGTGTCAAGCTCTTGCACTGGGTAGAGTGCCATGGCATCATAGCTCACAGCAACCTCAAACTCTTGGGCTCAAGAGATCCTTTTGCCTCAGTTTTTTTTTTATTTTTTAGTAGAGACAGGGTCTTGCTTTTCCTCAGGCTGGTCTCAAACTTCATGAGCGCAAGCTATCTACCCGCCTTGGCCTCCCAGAGTGCTAGGATTATAGTGTGAGCCACTGCGCCTGACCTGTTTTTTTTTTTTTTTTTTTATTGTTGGTCACTTGTTTGTTTATTTGTTTTGGTTTTAGAGACACAGTTTTACTTTATCACCCTTGGTAGAGCGCTATAGTGTCACAGCTCACAGCTACCTCCAACTCCTGGGCTTAGGTGATTCTCTTGTCTCAGCCTCCCAAGTAGGTGGGACTACAGGCGCCCACCATAATGCCGGGCTATTTTTTGTTGCAGTTTGGCCAGGTCCAGGTTTGAACCCGCCACCCTCTGTATATGGGGCTGGCACCCTACCCACTGAGCCATGGGTGCCACCCAGCTTGTTTTTATTTATTTATTTGCAGTTTTTGGCTGGGGCCGTGTTTGAACCCGCCACCTCGGAATATGGGACTGGTGCCCTACTCCTTGAGCCACAGGTGCTGCCCTTATTTATTTTTGAGATAGTCTCATTTTGTTGTCCTTAGTAGAATGACGTGGTGTTACAGCTCACAGCAACCTCAAACTCTTGGGCTCAAGCGATTTTCTTGCCTCAGTCTCCCAAGTAGCTGGGACTATAGGTGCCTACCACAATGACTGGCTATTTTTAGAGACAGACTCTAGCTCTTGCTCAGGCTGGAGCTCAGGCAGTCCACCTGCGTCAGCTCCCAGAGTGCTAGGATTACAGGTGTCAGCCACTGCTCCCAGCCTTAAAACCTTAGTTTTCTTACTTATGAAGAACTATAATGGAGGCTGGGTGTGGTGGCACCTGCCTGTAGTACTAGCTATTCAGGGAGGCTGAGACAGGAGGATCGCTTGAGCTCAAGTCTGACCTCAACAACATATGGAGACCCTGTATCTAGGGAAAAAAGCGCAAACAAAATTGTAGTGGTTGTGATGACAACTTTAGTATGTTAAGGGTTAGAACTCTGCCTGTCGGCTGGGCACCTGTGGCTCAAGTGGCTAAGGCGCCAGCCACATACACCTAAGGTGGTGGGTTCGAATCCAGCCCGGGCCCGCCAAACAACAATGATGGCTGCAACCAAAAAATAGCCAGGCGTTGTGGCGGGTGCCTGTGGTCCCAGCTACTTGGGAGGCTGAGGCAGGAGACTCGCTTGAGCCCAGGAGCTGGAGGTTGCTGTGAGCTGTGATGCCACAGCACTCTACCCAGGGGGACAGCTTGAGGCTCTGTCTCAAACAAACAAACAAACAAACAAAACTCTGCCTGTCACTTAATAAATGCTATATGAATGAATGTTACTGATTTGTGGGAGCTCTTCGTATATTAAGAAAAGTGGCCCTTTTGTGAGGTTGCAGATATTTCCTCCCATGTTGTTTGTTCTGCCTGCAGCTTGAGTGGGGGCAGGATGTAGGCTGTCTTAAAACCCGTTGGTACCAGGCTCCAAAGCAGGGTCCAGATAATCAGGAAATTGCTTGCAGAGTTGGGTGTTAGAATATTATTTGTATGTCTTGAGGTTGTTACTTATATTGTTGAGTTAGATTTTGTTTGTTTAGGTTTTTTTAGGCCATACAAAATGGTAAGATTCATCAGGGTAGCGTGAGTGCCTGGAAAGTGGGTCACTTGGGTAATGTTCTTTTCTGCGCCCACCAGAGCCTTGGGAGGCACCTAGCATACCTGGCCTCAATACTGAGGGTGGAGTGTGCAGTGTCTGGACTTGTTCTTCCACCAGGACAGTGGCCATTACTGGGATGACTAGGGTGTGAGACTTGGGAGCCAGGCCCAATCCTAGCCTAGTGTGCCTGGGGAGGAGGGGTAATGGCCACCCTTGTAGGTAGTGACCCCCTCTCCAGGCCAACATGCCATCCAATCAGTTCGCTGCAGCCACAGGCCTTGCTGGGCTTCCTAGATATGACTCCTCTGGGGCTACTATGGGCCATGTGCTGGTGGGGACCCAAGTCAAGGGCCTATACTCACCATTAGCCTCTTCAGGGCAGCACCTGCCTGGCTTGGGGGTAATGGGGATACTGTGACTAGGCTGTGAGTCCCCGGAGGGTGGGGGGCTGCCAACCAGAGCTGGGATGATCTCTGCCTGCCTGGGGGCAGAGTGCAGGCTGTATTGAAAGCTGTTGGTACCAGGCTTCCAAGCAGGGGCAGTCCTGGAAGTTGTCTGCAAAGTTGTGTGTTTGTATGTGTTGTTTTGTTTTTTTATTTTTTTGGTTTTTTTTTTTTTTT
>NW_003852457.1:8611865-8614652 GCF_000181295.1 Otolemur garnettii
CCCGAGTAGCTGGGACTACAGGCGCCCGCCACAATGCCCAGCTATTTTTTGGTTGTAGTTTAGCCAGGGCCGGGTTTGAATCCACCACCCTCGGTATATGGGGCCAGTGCCCTACTCACTGAGCCACAGGTGCTACCCACATGTGTTTTTTTTATTAATCTTCGGGAGTTTTTTAAACTTTTTAAATTATAGAATAAAATTAACATATTGGAAAGAGCAAAACATAGATGGGAAAATGCTTACTGGAGCAGTGTCTATGCGGTAGAGTGCATCCTGCATCCCCTGATTGCTGGATTCTCTCCCATCCAAGGGAGCCCAGCCCTCATCTTGTAGTCATTCTCCCCACTCTTTTCCGTTTCTGTCTGAGCCTGCTCCTGACACCCACAGCCTCATTTACTTGTCTTTAAGCCTAGCAGTGGAATCTCAAGCAAGCTTACGTTTGTGGCTGTTTTTCTGTGTTTGGTAGGTGTTGCCTGTTTTTTTTTTTTTTCGAGACAGAGTCTCAAGCTATCCCCCTAGGTAGAGTGCCATGGCATCACAGCTCACAGCAACCTCTAACTCCTGGGCTCAAGCGAGTCTCCTGCCTCAGCCTCCCAAGTAGCTGGAACTACAGGCACCCGCCACAATGCCTGGCTGTTTTTTGGTTGCAGCCATCTCATCATTGTTGTTTGGCGGGCCAGGGCTGAATTCGAACCCACCACCTTAGGTGTACATGGCTGGCGCCTTAGCCACTTGAGCCACAGGCACCTGAGCCGATGTTGCCTGTTCATTGCTGTGTGGTGTCCCATGGTGGGACTGTTCCCTGGCATAAGTATCCCTCTCTGGATGGAGGGGGTGCTTGGCTGGGCTGATGGACAGGGTGGGTCTTTGGAGGAATGTGTAGTTTGTACCTCCGTGAGGGGTTCCTCCACACACCTGCCCCCTGCACTGGATGTGTTCCCTTTTCCCAAGCAGCGTCATGCCCTTGGAGGGTCCTGGGGGCCCACGCCCATTGTTGAATAGTGCTGGGTGCTGGCCCCAGGGACCTGCCTCAGACCCCTGCTGCTGAGTGCACAGATAGTCTAGACCCCCAGGTCAGGGAAGGAGGGCTGGTGAGGTCCCACGGAACCAGCACACAATGGGTGGCTGTAGGTGGCTGCCCAGACAGAAGGGTGGGTCTTCCTGCTCAGGGTAAGTCCTGCAGCCTTTCCCTTTTGGGAGTTGTCCAATAGAATCCAGCCTGGGTGTGGGGAGCCGTTCTGTCCAGGCCATGACTGTGGCTTTTGCTACCTTCTAGAGCCAAGAAAGACAGCTCTGGAGGAGTTAACTAGGTCAGCGCCTGCCCACCAGGCCCAGCCCAGGATCACCAGACAGGAGTGGGGCTGGCTGAGGGTGGGGAGCTGGATCCTATTAAGTAAAGCACCTTACTGCCCCAGGGTGGGGCAGCCTCCTACGTGCCCAGACGCCCGTGCCTTGCTGCCTGGCATTCCTGGCTCTGGTGCCACCGTACATGCACATATGGGGCAGCAGTTCAGCTTGCTGGTGCCAGTTTTGTCCCCAGGGCCCTCAGGCTTACCATCCAGAGATAGAGAAGGTGTGGATTTTGTTCTCCTTTGTAAAGGTTTTGCTTTGTTGTGAACCTCAAGTCAGTCATTCCGTCCTTTAGGGGGTACCCCATGGAGCGGTCAGGAGTTGGTTTGATCTGGGCCCAGCTCTGCCTGTGGCCAGCTGTGTGCCGACCTCTTTGCCCCATCCCTCCCTTTAAGGCCGTGAGATGGGGCCTGCCTGCCAGGCTGGGGGTGCTGGCTGTTAGGATGTGAGTTTCCCCTCCTTGCAGCTGTGTGTGCTGTGTGGTGTGATGAGCTCCCTAAACCTGCCCCGCAGAGTCAAGCCCTCCTTACCAGGTGGAGCCTGGGAGGCAGTCTTAGCCCTTTAAGCGTCCCAGGGAGGTGGCTCAGTGCCTGGAGCCTGCCCGGCCTTGCTCCCCAGGGGAGCTTGTGAAAACCAAATTTAGCTGCACAGAGGTGGTGGAGTGGAAGGAACCTGATGCCCTGTCTGGGTTCTGATTGGGTGAGGGCTAGGCAGGGGCAGTCTGGCTGTGACCACCGAGGCTGTGTTCTGAGCCTTGGTTCCCCACAGGCCTCAGAGAGGGCCCTGAGCTCTTCCTTGGGGAAGGCTAGGGGCCTCACAGGGAGGCTGAGATGGCCACAGGTGGAAGGGAGGGCAGGGGCTTATGGGCGGCCGAGGCTTGCCTCCTTCCTGGGGTACCTGCCACTAGTGCTGGCCCTGCTTTGGTCCCACTATCTCTTCTGGTCTTTGCCAGGGCTGGAGGCAGCTTGCTGGGCTTTCCCGGCAGGCGATGCAGCCACCTGTTAGCAGGTGCAGAGGTTTGGAAGAGGTATTAGCAGGGCAGAGATGAAGGAGGGGGTACCTGTCCTGGGCTGGCCCTGCCCCTGCCCAGTGCAGGTAGCCCCTTCTCATCTGTAGCCAGGCCCAGGCCCTGGTTGGTACAGCCAGATGAGCTTCCAGAATGCTGTTCCATGGCACCAAGGCCCTGATGCTGTGAGGGGAGATGGATGACCCAGCCCTGCTGATCCTGTATCCTCTGCCCAGGTGGAATTTCTGGGGGAGAGGCTGCACACAGCTCAGGATAAGAGACGGGCATGGTGGCTCGGCGCCTGAGGCTCAAGCAGCTAAGGTGCCAGCCACGTACACCTAAGATGGCAGGTTCAAATCCCCAGCCTGGGCCCGCCAAACAACAATGATGGCTGCAACCAAAAAATGGCCAGGCGTTGTGGCGGGCGCCTG
>NW_003852457.1:8614807-8642565 GCF_000181295.1 Otolemur garnettii
AAAAAAAAAAAAAAAAAAAAGAGAGAGAGACAGGCATGGTCTCTGCTAAGAGACTGACTTAGGCAGGAGTGCCAAGAAGGCTGGGGTGCTGGCACCCCACAGCCCAGTCTGCCATGTGCCCACCAAGGGTCTGCCCCTTCCCAGGAGGTATTACCCACCTAGGCTCCAGGAATGCAGGTGTGGAGGGGGTGGCATTTGTGAACTCAGCCTCAGGGAGTGTAGAGTGTTCTGCCTTGGGGGAGTGTGGTATGGCTGTGCAGGGGCAGCTGCCCCAGAGACAGCAGGAGGGGGAGCTTCGTGGTAGGGCCTGTGGCTCTGGGCACTTTATTGTCTATAGTGCTGGGGGTCAGTCTCCTGGGAGAGTGGACGCTTCGTCTATGCCTTACACTGCCTCCACCCTGCCCACTCTTGCATTTCCCCCAGACCCTCCCATCTTTATCCCTCTTCCCTGTGGGTCCCGGTTTTGCTGAGGGTGCTCGGGCTCTGGCACGGTTGTCACACCTCAGGGAGTGGATCTGTAAGCACTGCCTCCTGGCTGACAGGGTGACCCAGGGCAGGTGAGAGGGAGGAGAGTCTTGGGGCACTGCACAGGCTCACTGGAGGGGCCGCAAGGAGGATGGGGGCAGGTGCAGAGCAGGGAGTGGGTGTTGTATCTCTGTAGCTATTTCTGAGTCCCGTCCTTCTCCCTGTAGCCCAGGATAGATAGGAACCTGCCCCAGGGTTACCTCTCCTGCAGCTGGCCTGGGAAGTACAGGCAGGAGGTCCCAGGCATGCTTCCACCTGAGGGAGGCAAGGAGCCTGGCAGGGCCTGCTTATGGCCTGGGGCTTCAGAGCACCCTTTGGCCATGCAGTGTTAGAGGGGCTGCATGTGCAGGATCAGCCTCAGCCACCCAGGGAGTTGCCCTCCTCAGCTTGCCCCTCAGTGTCCTTGACCTGGCCCCCAATTCCTCTGCTGGCACACCTCTGGGGGTAGGGGCCTCTTGCATTCCCAGGTACATTAGCCAGCATCATGTGTCTGTCCCCCAACCCCCAGGCCTGAGCTTCCGCCTTGGTCTTGCCAGGGTAGGGACATTGCATGTCCCTGAGGGTTGACAGAGAAGGTTCAGGAGGTTGGGGGGGTGTCTGATAGTCAGAGTTCCCTTGCTTTGGGACTGGTGCGCAGCCACCTGCATCCCCTAGCGCCTTGGGGTATGAGTTGGAATTGCCATGGGGCAGCTCTGAGTGTATGCTGGATATGGGTTGTAAGTGTGGGTAAGTGTGGGTAAGAGGTCGGGTCTAGGGAGGAGCTTCCTTTTGCTGCTATCTGCCCATTTGAGGGGTCTCGCTCCCATGTGTGAAGGCCTTGCTCTTAGGCTGGCAAGGCTGTCTCTCACTAGGTGTTAGGGCATTATGGCGGTGGCGGGGTGGAGGTGGGGTGGGCGCTGTGGGAGGAAGTGAGTTGCTTGCTGGCTGTCAGGGAAGGCATGGTGGGCTTCTGCCAGTGTCTTTCTTCATTTCATAGGGACAGAGAGGGACGATGTGGGTGGTGCTCCTGGCAGAGGTCTGCATATGGGCCATGCTGAGCAGGAGCTGGCTGTGCCCTACATGTTCCCCGTGTTGGAGGGGGAATCACCCCCCAGCAGGCCAGGCTGGGGAGGGAGCAGGATGCCTTGGAGCCTCTCAGCCTGGCAGGACCAGCCTGTAATCTGTCGTTGTCTCGATTCTGGAGTCAGGAGCTGGGTGGTCTCTGGGTCTGGGGATCATGGCTGGCTTGCACTTCTGGCTCAACCCTTTCCACTGGGTGGGGACAGCAAACTGAGCCTCATTAACCGCACACCAGGGACCTTTACCCAGTCATGACAGAGACCTCCATGACCACAACAGACACCTACTCCAGAGCCCACGTGGGCTACAGGCGCTCTTGACGCTGGCCATTGGCTAGCTAAGCTCTGGTGCAGCTCTGGGGCCCCCAGGCCTGGCCACGTCTGCTCTGCTTATAGCCAGAGAGCCCAGCAATGTGTTGAGGGCACCTTGAGTCTCAGGTGGTGCTTCCTCCCACCTGTTACACCTCTTGTTTGTCTTATAGGAAATGGCCAATTCTGTTTACCTGGTTATGGAGGTGAGTTCCATGGAGGGCCTGCTGGAAGGACCAGTCTGGACACACCTGGAGTAGGGTAGCCCCTGGTTGCCTGGGGCCAGGGTGGGTTGGTGGGTAGCCATGCTGCCTCTGTTTCCTTGGGCTAATGGCCATAGCTGGACTTGGGAAGACTTGGTGGGTCATGGCTGGAGTTTTAGGGGGCATGGCTGGGAATACATGCCTGGGGTGCTCAAGCACCCAGGAACAGCATCAGGTGTGGGAGTAGGAAGACAGATGGGGCTAGGCAGTTGTCTCCAGGCCCTAGCCATGACTGACTTATGTCTTTGGTCTTCTTCAGTATTGCAACGGTGGGGACTTGGCTGATTACCTGCACAGTGAGTAGACATGGTCATCCTGGCTCAGCTCAGACATAGTCTGGCCTGAGGTGCCCCTCTGTTCAGGCTGCTGGGCCTTCTCCAGTAGCACCTTCTGGGATGGGTGTAAGGGGTAGGCTTAGGTCACTGTCCATCCAGCTGTCTCCCACATGCTCAGGAGATGACTATGACCAAATAGCTAGGTCTCTGAATGTGGGGAGGGCACAGAGACGGACCAGTGCTTGTGTGGTGGGTCTTGCAGTGGGCATTGCATGTCATAGCTGGAAGGGTAGCATCTGGCCTTAGCTTAGTGGAGCTGGGTCTACGAGGCATCAGGTGTTTGTGCAGGGGGCCTGGCAGGGGTTGTCACTGAGGAGGACACAGCTGGGGTGGGGACAACTGCAGTGTTGATGCGGCCCTGTCAGGTGGGTCTGAGCTACAGGTGCTTGCTGGGTATGGAGGTGAGAAGTACATTTGGACATCCTTCCAAGTGCAGCGTCTTAGTGGTCTGGAGGTGGTAGGCAGACAGGTGATTCAAGGAAGGATGGAGTGGCTATCTGTCCCTGTCTGTTGGGGCAGCTACAGTGAAGTGCCCTAGGCTGGGTAACTTACGAACAGATTTATTGCTCACAGCTCCAGGGCTGGGACATCTGGGGTGAAGGTGCTGGAAGACTGCAGACAGACTCCTGCAGGCCTCATCCATGAAGGCTCTGAGCTCACTGATCTGATCACCCCTCAGTGCCCCATCACCTAATACTGTCACTGGGGGTGAGGATTTCAGCACACAAATTTTGAGGGACACATTCAGACCATAGGACCATTCTTGAGGTTGGGGAGTTCAGAGCTTCATATTAGCCAGATGGCAGGCCTATGTCCAGAGCCAGGGGAGATGAGAAAGGCCAGGGAACAGAACTGGAGGAGAGGAGCCAGCAGGGCATGTTGTGGGTGGGGGCTGTAGGGCTCCTATTCTGGCATCTTTGCCTTCTGTGTTGGGGACTCTGGCTGGGGACAGGCTGGCTGGCTGAGCCATCAGGGCAGACTTAAGCTGTAAGGGTCCTTCATGATATGGGCTGGGTAGTGCCCTCTGACGGCTGGCCAAAGCCAAAGGGTGCTGGCCCTGGGTACTCTGAGCTGGCAACTGCCCTGGCTCGCCACGTGGCCCGGGCATGCTGAGCCTTGCCACCCAGTGTTTACTCTTAATCTTGTGGCTGCCATGCTGCCTGCTGGGACAGTGACCTTCAGTGGCTAGGCAGTCCCTGGCTGGTTTTCAGGTTCCACAGGTGTTAGGTGGGAACCAGGCTTACTTTCAGTACCGTTGCCCTATGAAGGCAGGGAGGGAGGTTGGGGAGGTACAGGGGCTCATCTGGAGGGCTGGTCTATCTTAGGGCTAGTTGTAAGGCTGTCAGGGGTGCTTATATGTCCTGTGTGTGTATGTCCACATGAATCTGTATGGCTGTCTGAACATGTGTGTGCAAATGAATGTAAGCCTCTAGGTCTCTGAAGAGAGACCTAGCCCTGAAGTGGGGAAGGGCAGGGGGTGCTCTGTCCACCTGCCATTGTACTTTTGAGCTCTGGACAAAGAGGCCTGGGTTGGGCCAGGACTGAGTGGGTGGTGAGCAGGATTGCAACAGGGGACTGACAGCAGCTCTCCAAGTTGCAAGGTGGTCTGCCTGCTGCCTGATGAGCAGGCTGTGGCCAGTCTGGCCTTTACTTCCCATCATGTCTGCCCATGGAGTGGGGTGTCTGGGTACCCTCTTAGCCACATCTCCCTGCAGCCATGCGGACGCTGAGTGAGGACACCATCAGGCTCTTCCTGCAGCAGATTGCTGGTGCCATGCGGCTTCTACACAGCAAGGGCATCATCCACCGTGACCTGAAGCCCCAGAACATCCTGCTGTCCAACCCTGGTGGGCGCCGGGCCAACCCCAATAACATCCGTGTCAAGATCGGTGAGGCCCATTGGGGTCATGCCTCCCCGGGCAGTTCCCAAGGTGGATGACCCCAGCTACGGCTGTCCTGACTTGTGTCTTTCTTGCAGCTGACTTTGGGTTTGCCCGGTATCTCCAGAGCAACATGATGGCAGCCACGCTCTGCGGCTCCCCCATGTACATGGTGCGTATGGCCCCTACCCTACTGGGTCCCCAGGGCAGCAGGCCAGGCCCCAATGACTAATGCCTGGCAGGCACGTGCTCTGGATGGTGCCTGGCTGGCACCTGTTTGTGGCCAGTGAGCTCTGGTGCCTGTCCTGGTCCTGACCCGTGTTTCTGGTGCTGCAGGCTCCTGAGGTCATCATGTCCCAACACTATGATGGGAAGGCAGACCTGTGGAGCATCGGTACTATTGTCTACCAGTGCCTGACAGGGAAGGCACCCTTCCAGGTGAGGGGTACCAGCAGTCCAGAGGGCAAGGGATTAGGGTGGCCCTCGCATTCTGCACTGCAGCTCTGGCTGACAGCCCCTGCCCTGCCTGCCCATTGTTCACTGAAATCCCATGGGTCTTCCTTGGTGGTTCATGTCACTCTCCTGCTCAGAGCTGAGGCCACATCTCTTGGTGGCCAGTTCAGTGTACCCAGTGTCTCACCAGCTTGTGCTGTGTACATGTGCATGCATAGGTCTCCTCTTTGTCTTCCCTTGCTGCCAGTGCTGGCTGTGACCCACTAAATGGTGTTGTGATCTCTAGCATGAGGGCAATTTATGTGGGAGCTGTGCCAAAGGCTGCATATGGACAGCAGGGTGTGCCTCCTGTGCCAACCCTGCACTGGCTGAGCCACCAGTAACCCCTGCCCTGTTCTGTCTTGGGGAGAGCTGACCACCCCAGGGGACATTAGCCCTGTGAAGTCCCCTGCTGCATCCCAGTGCCTGGATGGTGTCAAGCATGGCAGGTGCTCAGGGAGTGCATGGGTGGCTGAGTTGAGTGTGTGTGTTAGAAATCAGATCCACCAGGCAGGGCCAGTGCTTGTGGGGCCAGGGAATGGATGGCTCTTAATTTCAAACAGCCAATAGCCAACGGTACCACAACCCTGGATTGTACCCCATGCCTCAGCTCTTGGAGGGGAGGGTCAGCTGTCCCTCTTGCAGCCCATGGGGCCTATCAGGCCCAAGAACACCCCACAGGCCGCACTCTGGTTGGGGGCCAGAGGTGGGGTTTGGACACAGGCATGTGGTCTGGCCCTGCCTCCCCAAGGACTGGGCCATTGACCCTGTCCTCACCTGCCAGGCCAGCAGCCCTCAGGACCTCCGCCTGTTCTATGAGAAGAACAAGACACTGATCCCCACGTAAGCACCTCTCCTATACTCCCCCTTACCCCCTGGGGCTTTCTCAGTGGGTTCCATGGTCAGCCTTGTGTTCTCTTGGCTTCATGCAGTATCCCACGGGAGACATCGGCCCCCCTAAGGCAGCTGCTGCTGGCTCTGCTCCAGCGCAACCACAAAGACCGCATGGACTTCGGTGAGCATCCTCCTGGGCAGGTTTGAGGGGAATACATTCTCAGGTGTACCCTCCTCATCCACTCATGCAGCCTTCACTAATTCCATGGAGAGCTGTCTCCCGTGCCCCATACCACACTGGGACACTGGTCCCTCTGAAAGCCCAGCATGGACAGCAGGCACAGTCTCCAGCCACTGTCACCTGGCAGACCTGAGTCTGGGCACCCAGATTCCTGGGGCTGCCTCTGGCCTATGGGATGGCAGTGAGACCCCTAGGGCCCCTGGCTTCTCATCTATCCAGAGGCTACCAGGCCCTGGTTTTGCAGTGAGATGTGCTGCTGGGAAGACCAACTTGGGGCAGGTGGGTGACGGTAGCCTGGGTTGACATGGCTGGCCAGATATGTTAAGAAGCTGCCTGGGGGCTCTGTCTCTGCGCCCAGCCTGGTGTCACAGCCAGCTACCTGCAGATGTGGTCCTCCTGAGACCTTACCCCTCTTCCTGCAGATGAGTTTTTCCATCACCCTTTCCTCGAGGCCAGCCCATCAGTCAAGAAGTGTGAGTGTCTGTGGGTTCCCTAGGCCCCTGGCAGGGCCTGAGCACCCTCCCCACAGGTCTGGCCTGGCCCCTTATGCTGGTCTAGGGATTGGGTGTAGCCTGCTGCAGCCTCTCTGGGAAGGAGGGGGCCGCAGCCTCCACCCAGGAGGCTTGGGAAGGGTGGAACTGCTGAGGGTCTACATAGGTCACAGCCAGGGGATAAGCTGGGGGATGGTCCTTTGGGACAGCTGTGGGTGGAGGGTGTAGTTCACCTTGTCCTGTCCCTGGGATGGTTCTGGGAGCAGTGTCCTCAGTGTGGGGGTGGCAGGATACTACAGGCTGACCCACACTTCTCCCCCAGCCCCACCTGTACCTGTGCCCTCCTACCCGAGCTCGGGGTCTGGCAGCAGTTCCAGCAGCAGCTCCACCTCCCACCTGGCCTCCCCACCGGTGAGTCTCAGTCCCAGCCTTGGCCCCACTTGGGCACCGCCCTGATTTCTCTTTCTACGTGAGCCCTGAGAAACAGATGAATGAACATGTTCTCTGTGGAATGTTGAAGCATTAGAAATAGATGAAAGCCTCTCTGGCACTGACTGGTCCTTCTCCACATCCAGAGGCTGATGGCAAGGTGTGGTCTACAGGGTTGTGCGCACTGTGTTGGCTGTTTGGGGCAAAGTCGTGGGACCTGGCAGGTGTACCTCTTCCCCTCCTATCTCCCATCAGACTCATGGTGCAGGCTGGGGGGTTATGGTGGTGCTTAGTGACCAGGGCTTAAGCCCTGTTTGTCCATCTGTCTTGTCTTAGCACTCCTACAATGCTGTGTTTGGGCATTGAGGCATCAGCATCCAGGTCCTCCTGGGATGACTGTTCTGGTGACGTGGGGCAAGTTGACCCCTGCACAGCTACCCTGGAACCCCTCCTGAGTATGGTGCGTTCTTGGGCTGTGCTTAGGTGCGTTCTTGGGCTGTGCTTAGGAGTTGGCCACAACCAGGCCAGTGTACGTTGGGCCTTAGCACAGTGCTGTGCTCCATGGAGCAGAACCCCTTGTGGTGGCTTCTGCACCAGACATCCCCCATAGCACCTGTTCACACAGCTATAGTGATGGAGAAATGAATGATAGAGGGACAGATGGTGGACACGTCCAAGTACAGGGCCTCCACGTAAGCTTTGGGTCAGATGGCTTCCTTCAGGGGTAAGGGGTGCTCCACACAGGCGACTGTTCCCAGTGGGATCAAAGCCAGCCTTCAGTGTGGGTTTTGGAAGTTTAAGGAGAAGAGGAAAGAGCAGCCCATGGGAAGGAGAACACACAGAATCCCTTCCTCAGCCCACAGTGTTCTCTGGTCCTAACTGAGAACCTGGGCTGACCTGGAAGAATGAGCTTTCCTCTCCAGGGTGTCAGGGGTCCTTGAGACCTGGCTGACCAGCCCTTCCTCTGACCCCCAGTCCTTGGGGGAGATGCAGCAGCTGCAGAAGACCCTGACCTCCCCCGCTGATGCCACTGGCTTCCTGCATGGCTCCCGGGACTCAGGTGGCAGCAAGGACTCCTCCTGCGACACGGATGACTTTGTCATTGTCCCAGCCCACTTTCCAGGTCAGGGGCCTGCTGGGCAGGGGGTGGGTAGGTGTGTGTGGTCCAGACCTGTTTCATTCTATGGGCATTCAGGAAAGGCTTCTGGGAATTTCTGGCACAGCTCAGCTTGGCCAGGAAGGCCATCTCTGTTCAAACCACTCATAGAGGCAAAGGCAAGACCTTCCAGCGGTCAGTGGGTAGTCATTGACCCTGGGCCTTGGTCCTGGCAGGCAAGGGCTGCTCCTGCCACCCCTTGGGCCAGGCCTGCACCCTGCAAATGTGTCATTCCCATGCTGGTTGGAATGCAGGTACTGAGGCTTGTGGGGGAAGGCCTGGGGTCCTCTGCACCTTTCAGAGCCCCTCATTCTGGCAGTTCCTCTCTTTGTCCTTGGCTAACCTGAGAATTCAGGGACCAGGGATGAGTTGGCACTGGCCATGGGGTCCACTAGGAATGAGTGGTGTGCACTGAGCTCTGGACATCTGCTGTCAACCCAGCTCCTGGTGCCCTTCACTGTCTTTAGGATAGTAGGAAGATAGGGGCAGAGCCCTCTCAGGCAGGAGCCTGGTGTTCTGGAAGGGTTTGGGCCTAGACTGGGGGCTGTGGACACCTAGCCTCATCCTCCTGCCTAGAGTTGGCTGAGGGCTGGGGACCAGGGACCCAGGGTCTTTTAAGTGCAGTGACACAGAGGGAGCACAGTGGGAGTGGGGGGCAGTAGGGAGTGCAGTGCTCTAGCTGCCCAGGGGCAACCGGAGCCAGTGTAGGCTGCTCCCTGCACAGGGTGGGGCTGCTGTGTGATCTTGCATCCCACTGTGGGGAGAAAGTCAGGGGTGGGGTGGGATGGGGGAGGGCCAAAGTGGTCACAGAGAACTTGTAGTCCAGGCTTGTCATCTCCTACCTGCAGCTGACTTGGTGGCCGAGGTGGCTGGTGCCAAGCCCCCGCCGGACAGTCTGATGTGCAGCGGGTGAGTACCTCCCTGAGCCCTCTGTTCTGGGGAAAGAAGCGGCATCCTGGGAAGTAGCCAGTGTTACCTCTGCCTGGCTCTCCCCATTCCTGGGGTCAGGTAGTTGGGGAAGAGCTGATAACTGCGGTGCCCTCTGTGGGCCATGCACCACTAGAGGCTTGACAGCCCCTCTGCCTGGCCTTCTGCCCCTCTAGGAGCTCACTGGTGGCCTCTGCTGGCCTGGAGAGCCACGGCCGGACCCCATCTCCATCCCCACCCTGCAGCAGCTCTCCCAGCCCTTCAGGGTAAGAGGAGCCCTGGCAAGGGGCGCTGTGAGCCAGCCCAGAGTAGAGGCTGGACATCCTATCATTGCCATGGCCTCCTGGCCTTTGATGCCCATAGGCCCTGCCTTCTTGAGGCCTGTAGGTCTCTAGGCCCTACTTGGAGGGTCCAATGGGGATCATAGTGGAAGGGCAGGTGGGTAGGAGAGGGAACCAACCCAGGACTCCAGGTCAGCAGCACCATTGTCACCTTAAGCCTGCTGGGTAGCACTGGTTCAGCTTGTGCTGCAGGTATCTCCCACTGGCTAGCTGGGCACAGACTGGGGATCCAGGGTAGGGTGTGAACAGGCTGCAGCCCAAATGGCCACAGTGCAAAGGTGGGAAAGTTGCCTTTTCCGGAGTTTGCAGGTGGCCCGGTGTGGCCTGAACCTGGGTTTAGACCTGGGTTTTATCTGTGCTTGGTCCTTATGACCTCGACTCCTTTCCCACCACAGCCGGGCTGGTCCATTCTCCAGCAGCAGGTATGGTGCCTCTGTGCCCATTCCAGTGCCTACTCAGGTGCAGAACTACCAGCGCATTGAACAGAACCTGCAGTCACCCACCCAGTACCAGACACCCCGGTGAGTTCAGTGTCCCAGGGAGTCAGTTGTGTCCCACCCAGGTCATATGGCAAGAGCCATATTGCAGCCCCCCTGGAGAAAGCAGGGGCATCGTGCATGCGCACTAGTGCAGACTGTGCACTGACTCAGCAATACCATTTCCTTTGTCAGCATAGTGGGATTCTGCTTATTTTGACATCTTTCTGATATATGCCAGTAAAGTGTCTTGAGTTTACAAAGCCTATATTTCGGCACATATCAACAGACAAAAGCATAATGGAATGCAGAACCCCTTTTCTGTAGTTTGTGGAAGGCTGTGTGGGTTGGTGGTTGTCCTTAGAGGGCCTGTACCCTCAGGGTGAGGGTGCCTTGGGAAGTGCTGGGATGCTCCACCCTCTTGGTTGTCACCTCAGCAGCATGGCAAAGGTTTGGCCCCTCCCCTGTGGCCTTTGGCAAGGCTGTAGTTAGGGCAGAGAGAGCACAATGATGAGGAGTTTCTGGCATCATGCTGGCCACGTGAGGCACGTTCTCACATGCACCTTGTCTGCAGGTCCTCTGCCATCCGTAGGTCCGGCAGCACCAGCCCCCTGGGCTTTATGCGAGCCAGCCCGTCGCCTCCAGCCCCCACAGAGCATGGAGCTGTCCTGGCAAGGAAATTGTCCTTGGGCGGGGGCCGGCCCTACACACCATCTCCACAAGGTAAGCTATGGGCAGGAACTGGCAGGAGGGGTGAGGTGACTGATGCATAGCCTTTCTGTCACAGCCTGACCTTGGCCTCTCTTCCCCAAGTTGGGACCATCCCTGAGCGGCCAGGTTGGAACAGGGCGCCCTCCCCACAAGGAGCCGAGATGCGGCCTGGCAGGTCCCCTCGTCCAGGTGGGTGCTGCCTGGGGATGGGGGGTTGGGCTCACTTGCACCATGCTCTGCCTGTCTCCTAGCCCTTGTTTCTTACAAGCAGAAGGGCAAAGGGGCCTTAACAACCCCAAACCTTGCAGGCCCTGACTCATGCCATGTATTTCTTTGAGGCAGAGAGTAGATGTGCTCTCCAAGGGTGGCCGGGAGGTCAGAGGATGAATTGATTGAGGGATTTAGCTTGTGTTGCTGTAAGAGGTCTCTATGCAGTGGTCATGGCAGTGGTGGTGCTGTCCTGTCCAGTGGGCTGCTGGGTGGTGACAGGCCCCATGTCCACAGGCTCCTCTGTGCCTGAGCACTCTCCCCGCTCCTCTGGACTCGGCAGCCGCCTGCATAGCGCCCCCAACCTGTCCGACCTGCACGTTGTCCGCCCCAAGCTGCCCAAGCCCCCCACAGACCCTCTGGGCGCTATGCTCAGCACCCCACAGGCCAGCCCTCCCCAGCCACCCCATGGGCTGCCATCCTGCCGGACCCTGCGCGGCTCTCCCAAGCTGCCAGACTTCCTGCAGAGGAACCCCCTGCCCCCCATCCTGGGCTCCCCGACCAAGGTAATGGATACCCTCAGTGCCAGGGTAGGGATGGGGTGGGCATGGCCATCCTGGGGGGTGGCTCTGCTGCAGGAGGTTCCTTTCTCCCTGGCCACAGCTCTATGTCTCTGCTGGGTCCTTTAGCTGCTGCCCTTTTTCCCAGCTGTCATGTGTGCTGAAAGAGGCTGCAGGTGAGAGTGATCCTCAGCTTCATTTCCCCACCCCCAGGCTGTGCCCGCGGTTGACTTCCCCAAGACACCTAGCTCCCAGAATCTGCTGACCCTCCTGGCTCGGCAGGGTGTGGTGGTGACACCCCCAAGGAACCGGACTCTGCCTGACCTCTCAGAGATGGGGCCTTTCCAGGGACAGCAGCTGGGCCCGGGCCTGCGGCCTAGTGAGGATACCAAAGGCCCATTTGGCCGGTAAGTGGGGGTGGGGGCATGGACATGGATTCTTGATGGTGTGCTCTCAGTGTTGTCCTGCTGTAAGCTTGAGGGTTGGAGCCTGGGTCCCCCTGTGGCTAGCCTGGTCACTCCCTTTTAAACCTCTGCATCTGGCTATGAGGTGGGTGGCAGTGGTGCCTTCCTCATGAGGGAGATAAGATGATGTATGTGCCTGGCCTGGAGTAGGTGCCAGTGAGGTTGGGCCAGGATAGGCTGGGTTGGGCCCTGGAGGTACAGCCCCTGCCTTGCATATGCAGCAAGTGCTGAGAACCCTAGGTCATAGCCCCTTCCTGCAGGTCCTTTAGCACCAGCCGCCTCACCGACTTACTCCTGAAGGCTGCATTTGGGACACAGGCCCCAGACTCCGGCAGCACTGACAGCCTTCAGGAGAAGCCCATGGAGATAGGTGTGTGTAGTAGGAGGAGCTTAGGGGGAGGGTAATAGGTGGTGGCCCCTGGGGACAGTCCTGATCTGGTTGTTGTTCTCCCAGCGCCCTCTGCTGGCTTTGGAGGGAGCCTGCACCCGGGAGCCCGTGCAGGGGGCGCCAGCAGCCCCTCTCCCGTGGTCTTCACGGTGGGCTCCCCCCCAAGTGGGACCACACCGCCCCAGGGCCCCCGCACCAGAATGTTCTCAGGTGAGAGCTGATTTGGGCTAAGGCTGTGTCCCTTTTGGGTGTGAGAGCATTTGGGCTGAGGGGAATTCCTTTAACTTAGAGGTCACTACACTGTGGCCCCAGGGCCTGAGGCAGGCTGAGGAAGCTGCTTATATCTTGAAAAATCTGGCTCGGCGCCTATAGCTCAACCGGCTAAGGCGCCAGCCACGTACACCTAAGGTGGCGGGTTCGAATCCCCAGCCCGGACCCGCCAAACAACAATGACGGCTGCAACCAAAAAATAGCCGGGCGTTGTGGCGGGCGCCTGTGGTCCCAGCTACTTGGGAGGCGGAGGCAGGAGACTCGCTTGAGCCCAGGAGTTGGAGGTTGCTGTGAGCTGTAATGCCATGGCACTCTGCCCAGGGGGACAGCTTGAGGCTCTGTCTCAAAAAAAAAAAAAAAAAAAAAAGAAAAATCTACAGATAGAGACCTTGGCCTGATGGGAGGACTGGGGTATCCTGGTGGGCATCCTGTGGTCCAGTGCCTGTTATGTCTTCTGCTGTGGCTTCAGGGCCCAGCAGCATGTAACCCAAGGCCCATCTGGCACTGGGGTGGAGGAGTTCTGGTATGCCACTTACCAACCGTCTGCCCACAGTGGGCTCTTCGAGTTCCTCCTCTGCTCGCCACCTGGTGCCTGGGGCCTGCAGCGAGGCCACTCCTGAGCTCCCTAGCCACTGCTGCACTTTTGCTGACCCCATCGCCGCCAACCTGGAAGGGGCTGTAACCTTTGAGGCCCCTGACCTCCCTGAAGAGACCCTCATGGAGGTGAGATGGGGCTGGGGAAGGCTTCATTCCTGCTGAAGTGGGTGCCAACACCTTGCTGCCAGGATTGCATGTGGGAGTCCCAGCCCCTTTCCCCAGCTCATCCCTGGGGCCCCTCCTAGCTGACAGCCAAGCCCCTGACCCTGGTTCTCCCCAGCAAGAGCACACGGAGACCCTGCACAGCCTGCGCTGCACGCTCCTGTTCGCACAGCATGTCCTGGAGATCGCAGCCCTGAAGGGCAGTGCTGGCGAGGCAGCTGGAGACCCTGACTACCAGCTTCAGGAGAGCGTGGTGGCCGACCAGATCAGCCTACTGAGCCGCGAATGGGGGTGCGTGCTGGCCAGGGCGGATGGTGGTATCCTGGGGGCTAGGTCCTGTGCTTCTGACAGACCTGCCTCCCTACAGCTTTGCAGAGCAGCTTGTGCTGTATCTGAAGGTGGCCGAGTTGCTGTCCTCAGGCCTACAGACTGCCATTGACCAGATTCGAGCTGGCAAGCTCTGCCTGTCATCCACTGTGAAGCAGGGTGAGGCCCCAGGGTGCCCAGGGTGTAGGCCCAGCCATGCCAAAGCCGGAGGTGGTGTTGGGGAGAGTGGTGGGCGTCAATGAGGCCCCCACTGGTCCCTAGGGCAAGGCCCAGCTGTAGAGTGGGGTGTCAGACACAGCTGGCCAAATGGCCAGCCCAGCCTCACACTGAGAGATAGGGAGGGCCCTGGACATGATGAGGAAGGAACATGCTCTACCTGCACCCCTGCCTTTTTAACCTCTTCTGCCCTTTGTTGCCCACATACCCGCTAGGCTGTGTACTTGGGACAGAACCTGTGTTCCTAGCCTATCCTTAGGCCTGTTGATGGTCTGCATAGGCTCCGCCCTTTTCCTCTTCGTTATCATGGTCCCCTGTTGAGGGAGGGCCAGGGCTGACCAGCTGCCTCCCCCCACAGTGGTGCGCAGGCTGAACGAGTTGTACAAGGCCAGCGTGGTGTCCTGCCAGGGCCTGAGCCTGCGGCTACAACGCTTTTTCCTGGACAAGCAACGGCTCCTGGACCGCGTCCACAGCATCACTGCTGAGAAGCTCATCTTTAGCCATGCTGTGCAGATGGTACGGGGCAGGCAGGGGCCAGGGAGTATCTAGGATGGATGCCCACAGGTTTGTGGACTTTGGGGTATCCTGGCCCAGCTAGCTCCTGGAAGTCTCAAGAATAAAGCATGATGGCCCCAGTTTCCTCTATGATCCCACAGGACACTTGTGTTTGGCTTGGCTTTTGACCTCACTTGCGTGTCCTCTGTTGTACCTGCTGCACAGCTAGGGTGGGTCCCAGCCACATGTTTCCTGAGATTCAGTTTCCCCAAATATGATTCAGAGATCTGGTCTTCAGCTTCCAAAAGAGCCATCTCAGGCAACCCAATGCAGGCACGTGTAGGGAGCCAGGAGTAGGTGGGGTAGAACCTGTGGGGTAGCATCTCTTTTTTAGGAAAATTCATGCATACAGTGAAAACTAATTAAAACAAATTAGAGAGAGCTCCTCCCCACACGCCCCAGCTGCCCTCTCCCTCTGGCAGGAGTGACCTTAGGCTGTGTGATACTGATGCTGATGGTGCTATAGCTGTGCTGCTGGGCTAGGATTTGACTCTGAGTAGCACCTATAGCCTGCACAGGGGCTTCTGGGGAGGGGGGCACTGGTGCCCACATCAGATCTTGGCACTGTGCTGTCCCTAGAGCCAATTGAGGGTCCAGCCTCTGCCCTTGCCCTGCAGGTGCAGTCAGCTGCCCTGGATGAGATGTTCCAGCACCGTGAGGGCTGTGTGCCACGCTACCACAAGGCCCTGCTGCTTCTGGAGGGGCTGCAGCACATGCTCTCAGATCAGGCGGACATTGAGAATGTGGCCAAGTGTAAGTGCTAGGGCTGTAGAGGATTTAGCAGGTATGGGGTGGTAGGCAGGGCTCGGCCAGGGTGGGTACCCCAGTGTCAGCCTCATGCTCTCTGACTCCTTCCTATCCCCTCTTCCCCCACAGGCAAACTTTGCATTGAGCGGAGACTCTCGGCCCTGCTGACCGGCATCTGTGCCTGACCTCAGAGCCTGGCCTGCTGTGCCCAGGGGTTGGATGTCCTCTGCCAAGCCCTGGGGGTGGGTTAGCATGCTGGCCGGACTGAGCAGGACACTGAGTGGAGCCGCACAGCTGGGGGTCTCCACCTCCTGGGCTACCATTTGGGGCAGGGACTGCAGGACACTGGGCTAGCTGCCTGCCCTGCAGGTAGGAATCTCAGAACTTATCTCTCTAGCTGCCCAACTGCAGGCTCAGTGCCCAGAGGTGGCAGGTGTGTATGGGCATCCACCACTGGGAGCCCCCAGGGAGCCCTCAGGACAAGCAAGTCCTCCAGACAGCGTTGCTGACTTGAAGCCAAAGCAAGATTTTCCTCACGGCCAGACCTGCACAGTCACCCTGCCCTGGAAGAGGGGTGCAGCCTCCTGGCTTCCCACCTCCCCAGGAACCTCTCCGAGGCACCTACCCAGCTTTGTAAATCACCCGAGCACTTTATGCAGTTTGAGATTTGGGAACCTCGGCTTCCTCTCAGACTGCCAGGAGATGGTTCCTGGTGGCTGTCCCAAGGCATTTGTACATATCCACACACGTACTCAATGGCACCCTGAGCGTGTGTGGGCGTGTGCGGGGAATACTGGCATGTCCAACCCCTGTGTCTGGACCTTAGAAAGAAAGCAGGCTCCACCGTGCATGGGGCCACCACCCAGAGGGGAGACACGGTCCTCTTGTTCAGATGTTCTTTTAGGGACAGACAGCTGGAAGCACCATGCTTCTAAACCCAAAATAGACATCATAATTTTTCACACTTTATTCCTAAAATGTGTCTTACTTTTATGCAGCTCATTTTTTCTTTAAAGGAAAAAACTTGTGGGTGTTTCAGAAATAATTTTGGGAGAGTGGGGCCTGGGCTAGGCCAGGCTGGAGGCAGATGGCTCTGAGGCAGGTGATGAGACTGTTGTCTGGGTAGTTGCTGTGTGTGCCTGCATCTGGCTCTGTCTCCCAGTCCTGCCCTGTTTCAGCAGCTGGGTAGGCACGTGCAACAGCCACCCCACCTGAGCACGGGACAGGCAAGGACAAGCACACGTGCAGCAGGGAATCTCACCATGCAAGAGCCCCAGCTGCCGTTCCCGGTTGGTCTTGGTGTCTAAGCTGCACCTTGGCAAGTGGGCATAGTGTGGGTCTGGTTCCTCCCAGCCATGTCCCAGCAGCTGCCACGGGTCCAGAGAAGACTGCCCTCTGGGTTCTGGGGGGGCCTGCATCCACTTGAATGTATCCCCAAGAGGCCACAGTGCTGGGTCCTGTACTCGAGGGTGCAAAGGTCATAGCCACATACACAGACAAGATACACACACGTGTTTTTCTTTGCAATACTTGAAATATTGCCACTGTGCTTGGACTCAAAAGAAGAAAATTACCCGCTGACTTGTTTCTTTATCACCTTGATGACTTTATTTTTACCTTGCTGTGCGTAATATGTTGGTATTTATTATTTTGTGGCTGACTGGAATCCAGAACCACTGGGGAGCTGGTGCTGCTGGGAGCCTTACCTGCTTCCTAGTCCCTTGTTGCTTCTGTTGGCAGCCACGTGAGCCTGTCTGCGTGAGTCTGAGTGGGTTCTGGGTGCCCCAGCCTCACAAACGCTGCCTCCTGGTCGTATGTTCTCCACGAAAGACCCTTTGTCTATTTTAAAACAAATTTTGTGTGATCCCTGCCCTTTTGCGTTACGTTATGTAATACCAATTTAAGGAAATAAACTTTTGGAATTGTTGAGTTGTGTTAGGGATTGCTGTAGGTGGCTTGTCACTGTTTGCAGGTTCTATCATTTCCCTCCTTAGATGTGGAGGCTGTCACGTGCAAGGAGGGCCCATGTCCTCTGGCTGAGGAGCCCCACAGCCCTGTACAGGTGCCCACAGCACCTGGCACAGCTTTGAGAGCAAACTGCTAGGGCAAGAACTGGGGGCATTCAGGAACAGCAAGAAGGATTTGTTGCTGTATCCCAGTGCAAAGCAGTCCACACTGTACTGAGGACTCTCAGGGCTCTCAGGCGGGGTCACAAGGGTAGCCCAGTGCTCTAGGCCATCTGAGGACAAGTTGTTTTTTTTTTTTTTTGAGACAGTCTCACTTTGTTGCCCTCAGTAGAGTGCTGTGGCATTGTAGCTCAGCTCACAACAATTTCAAACTCTTGGGCTCAAGTGATTCTCTTACCTCAGCCTCCTGAATAGCTGGGACTACAGGTTCCCACTACAATACCCAGCTATTTTTAGAGACAAGGCCTTGCTCTGGCTCAGGCTGGTCTCGAACCTGTGAGCTCAGGCAATACACCAGCTTCAGCGTCCCAGATTGCTAGAAATACAGGTGTGAGCCACCATGTCTAGCCTCTGAGGACAACACCTTTCAACTCTTGGCGATACATCTGGGGGCCTTCAGGGTCATGGGGACTCCATGTTTAACTTGCAATGGGTCACCAGGCTGTTCACTATGGCCAGCATTGAGCCTTCTCACTGATGGCCAGTGAGTGCCCAGTGGCTGCACTCCAAGTCCTTTGGATTCCAGTGTCCTTTTGGGTGTGAGGTGGCATCTCGCCCTGTTGATTTGCATTTCTTTGATGGCTACAGGTAGGTACCAAGGGTCTCTCATGCACCTTTTGGCCATTTGTCTCAGGAGGAATCTCCAAACCTTTTGTCATTTTTTTTTTCTTTCTGAGACACATCTTACTCTGTACCTCAAGCCAGGCTGGAGTACAGTGGCCTCATCACAGTTCACTGTAGCCTCTTGAGTAGTTGACTATAGGTTGTAGGTGCTACCATGCCCAGTTAATTTTTCTTTTCTTTTTTCTTTTTTTTTTTTTTTTTTTTGAGAAAGAACCTCAAGCTGTCACACTGGGTAGAGTGTCGTGGCATCACAGCTCACAGCAACCCCCAACTCCTGGGCTCAAGCGAATCTCTTGCTTCTGCCTCCCAAGTAGCTGGGACTACAGGTGCCCACCACAACACCCAGCTATTTTTTGGTTGCAGCCATCGTTGTTTGGCAGGCCTGGGCTGGATTCGAACCCGCCAGCTCAGGTGTATGTGGCTGGCACCTTAGCCGCTTGAGCCACAGGCACCAAGCCCCAGTTAATTTTTCTATTTTTTGCTTTGCCCAAGCTGGTCTTGAACTTACGGTTTCAAACAATCCTCCCAGCTTTGTCTCTCCACGTGATGGGATTACAGGCCTGAGCCACTGAGCCTACTGTTTGCCCATTTCTAAATTGGGTTGTTTACCCAGGGTTTACTCTTTTAAATCTACATGTTTTTATTAGGTAAAAATAACTCATTTAAAAACTGCTAACCGTGATACTAGAAATGAAAGTTCATTGGGAATTTGGCATTTTAGAGGAATTGGAAAGTGGAGCTCTCAAAAGTCCAAGTCCCAGGAGGGACCACACAGTTTCCTCAGGAAGAGCAGTGCCTAGCACTTGGTCTGACCTGTTGATCACAGGGAAGTACGCAGATAGGCTTATAAAGACCATGGTATTTGGCGGGTGTTAAACTTCAGTTTTTGCAGCAATTTTAGGTTTACTAGGAAACTGAGCAGACAGCCCAGAAAAGTCTCATACCCATGTCATCTCTTGGAACTGATATATGTGATCCACTGGACATAGCTCTTTTTTTTTGTTGTTGCAGCCATCCTTGTTGTTTGGCAGGCCGGGCTGGATTCGAACCTGCCACCTTAGGTGTATGTGACTGGTGCCTTAGCCACTTGAGCCACAGGCGCCAAGCCTTTTTTTTTTTTTTTTTTGAGATAGCCTCAAGCTGTCCCCCTGGGTCCAGTGCTGTGGAATCACAGCTCACAGCAACCTCCAACTCCTGGGCTCAAATAAGTCTCCTGCTTCAGCCTCCCAAGTAGCTGGGACCATAGGCGCCCGCCACAATGCCTGGCTATTTTTCGGTTGCAGCTGTCTTTTTTTGGTGGGCCCAGGTTGGATTTGAACCCACCACCTTAGGTGTATGTGGCTGGCACCTTAGCCACTTGAGCCACAGGCGTGGAGCCTGGACATAGCTCTTGAAACAGGGCTGATATTGTCACCACCCAGAGTCCATGGGTGCATGTCAGGGCTGGCTTTTGGTGTCTGTCCTCTCAGTTTTTTTTTGTTTTTTTTTTGAGATAGAGTCTCAAGCTGTTGCCCTCAGTAGAGTATAGTGGCATCATAGCTCACAGCAACTTCAAACTCTTGGACTTAAGTGATTCTCTTGCCTCAGCCTCTCAAATAGTTGGGACTACAGGCACCCGCCACAACGTCCGGCTATTTTTTGGTTGTAGTTGTCATTGTTTAGCAGGCCTGGGCTGGATTCAAACCCACCAGCTCTGGTGTATGTGTTTGACATCCTAGCCATTGAGCTGCAAGTGCTGAGCCATGTTCTGTGGGCTTTGACAGACGTAAATGCCCCATGTGCACCACAGTCCTAAGTCCCCAAGCCCTGGAAGCCATGGTCTCTTTTTGTTTGTTCTTTTGAGACAGTCTCACTATGTCGCCCTCAACCTCGATAGACTGCTATGGTGTCACAGTCCCACAGCAACCGCAAACTCTTGAGCTTAAGCAATTATCTTGCCTCAGCCTCCCAAGTAGCTGGGACTACAAGCGCCTGCCACAACATCCAACTATTTTTTGGTTGCAGTTGTCATTTAGCAGGCCCAGGTCAGGCTAGAACCCACCAAATTGGTGTATGTGGCTGGTGCTCTACTTACTGAGCTACAGGTGCAGAGTCAGCCATGGTCTTTATTTTTTTTGGCCCGGGGCTGGGTTTGAACCTGCCACCTCCAGCATATGGTGCCGGCGCCCTACTCCTAGGCGCTGCCCAACCATGGTCTTCTCATTGTGTCTGCACTTCTCTTCCAGTGGGTCACAGACTTGGCTCCTACAGTGTGTGGTCTTTTGAAATTGGCTTTCGTTACTTTGTGACACATATTTAAGTCACTCAGTGTCTTGTCATGCCTTGATAGAGCCTTTTTCATGCTGATAATATTCTGCTTTCTGAGTGGACCACAGTATTTATCTATTCACCTGTGGAAGACAGCTTGGCACTTCCAGTTTGGGCAGTTAACAAACTGGTAAACTCCCGTGTGCAGAAGCCTGATGAGGCCAGGTGCAGTGGCTCCTGCCTGTAATCCTAGCACTCTGGGAGGCTGAGATGGGTGGATTGCTTTGAACTCATGAGCTTGAGACCAGTCTGAGCAAAAGCGAGGCCCTGTCTCTACTAAAAAATAGAAAAATAGGCAAGAGGATTGCTTGAACCCAAGAGTTAGAGGTTGCTGAGCTATGACACTGGCACTGTACCCAGGGTGACAGCTTGAGAAAAAAAAAAAGAAGCCTAATGGGAAAGGTGGGCCCAGAAGGCTGAGAAATGTGGTAGTAGCTGCCCACTTATTGGGATCTCACTTGGCACATGTGGGGGTGGGGCTTTCTGCCAGGAGGGCTGGGTTGCTGCACCTACACCACCAGCACTGTACCCCCAAGGTGCCTGGCTCACCCACCTATAGATGGGACAGGTGTGGTCAGTGGAGTAAGCTCTAAGTGGGCAGGAGCCCTGTCCTACCTGCCACCTGCATGTTGGCCCTCAGCGGGATGCAGCACAGCATGGCGACATGGGCCTGGCCCGGGTGTCAGTCCCTGTACTGTGACCCTCCTGGTCCCTGTGGCTGGGCAACTGGGTGGAGGCTGATCCTTTTCTAAGTAGCACACCCAGGGTCTCCATGGACCCTCACTGGCTCTGACTGGGTGGTTTACATCATCTGCCTACAGCAGAACATTCTGCCTGCTAAGGTGGTGCACTCATACAGTGGGCTCAGCCTCCGTCTAGAACTGGGAACACAGAGGTCAGGGAAGGGAGGTTTCCCTGCAAAGCAAACCTTCGAGAGAAGGGTGAGGGAACTCTGGGGTCTTCAGCTTAGTAGGTCTCTATGAAGGTGGCTGTTGCTTCTTGGCACTGTGCAAACTTCCCTTTTTCCTGGAGCCCAGCTTCCCTGAGGGACCTGCTTAGCACAGGTGATCTGCCCTTCCCATGAGGCTCTCCTGCCTCAGCCATTAGCCCCTCATAAGGCCTACAGCCCCACTGAGTGCTCCTTGAAATGGGGCATCTGGTCAGGTCCCACTGGGGCACCTGATCACTCAGAGGAAGTCCTCCCCATGGCCCATGGCCCTATAGCCTGGCCCTGGCCCTCAGGTCTCATCCACTGCTGTCTTCTGTCTATTTGCATGCAGATTCCAGGTGGGCATGTCCCCTAGCCTTACTGCCTCTCATCTACAGGAAGAGCTCTGAGGGGGGACAGGTGGGGCCCGCCGTGGTCTCTGCATTGCACATCCTAGGCCTGGATCACTCTTCTAGATACATGTGCAGCTCACTCACTTCTCAAGTTCAGGCTTGTGGTTGATCAAGTTGTGGCCCCCAGAGATGGGATTAAGGAATTTGAGTTGGGGAGATGAGACAGGATTATCTGGGTGGGCCCAACATCATCAAGGGGCAGGAATGTCAGTATAAAGGGAAATGTGTAAGTGGAAGCAGAGGGTGGGGTGGTGCACCAGGGGCCAAGGAGCAGGACATCTCTTGAAGCTGGGAAGGCAAGGAGACAGAGGAAATGATTGGACCCTCCCTAGGCTTCCAGGGAAGACTGCCCTGCAGACAACTTGATTATATGTAGCCCAGCGATGCCCATTTGGGTCTCCAGGAACAGAATGCATGTAGTTTTCCGCCAGGAAACTGGGATCATTTGTTATGGCAGCCCAGGAAATGAAAAGGCTGTCACTCAAATCTCAACTCCTTGGCGGGGCCCTTGGTGACCAGTAGCCTTCCAGACCTGGGCACAAGGATCCTGCTGGGTCCAACTCCAGCCTCCCATGGCTGTCCATCTTCCTATGAGCGAGTAGTCAGCAGGGCCAAGAGATCTGCAGTCCCCCTTCCAGACCATTGCCCTGGGACCCTTTTCTGGGCTTGAGTATGGTGGGGGAGGTGCTGCTTGTGGGAGAGGCAGGGGCAGAACTGAGGTGTGCAAGGGGGTGCTGGCCCTTGTCCCTGGGGTGCCTTCCAGTGTGGGAAGAGGGTGGGCCTTCAGTTGAGGGCCAGGTGTCTGCTCTTCCTGACTTCCACCTGTTCTGAAACTTGTAGGAACCTGAGAGAAACTTGCTTCCCCAGTCATATAAAATTTCTTGGGGTGGGATTCAACCAGCACTGCACATGTGTGCCTGAGCTTGTCATTTGTGAATGGCAACACTTTAGAACTTTACCCAGAGTTTCATGAGGATTGAAGAACTAAAATGTTACAGGTGGTTGGAATAGCACCTGGTACACAGGCATGTTTTACTACTACTGATTTACAACACAAGTCCAGGAAGGCACTTCTTTGCACACTGCAAGCCAGCCAGGGAGAAGGCTGATGCTGTGCGACTCTAGGCATGGGCCTTAACCTCTCTGTTTCTCGTTTTCTTCTTCAGAAACCAATTATAGTGGTGCTTGCAGCTTAGGGTGGGAGTAAGGAATGAATGAGTTCACATGTGTGTTGGCTGTTACTACCTGTTTTTATTTATCTATTTATTTACTTTATTTTATTTTAGAGACAGAGTCTCACTTTGTCACCTTTAGTAGAGTGCTGTGACGTCACAGCTCACAACAACCTCCAACCTGGGCGTAGGCGATTCTCTTGCCTCAGCCTCCGTAGTAGCTGGGACTACAGGCGCCCACCACAACGCCGGCTATTTTTTGTTGCAGTTTTACCAGGGCCAGGTTTGAACTTGCCACTCTCAGTATATGGGGCCAGCGCCCTACCCATTGAGCCACAGGCGCCACCCAACTACCTGTTTTTAATAAGAATTCACATATAGATGCATTCCCAACCTACAAATTTATTTTTTTGGTAGAAACAAGAGTTTCACTTTATCGCCCTCAGTAGAGGGCTGTGGCATCACACAGCTCACAGCAACCTCCAACTCCCGGGCTTAGGCAATTTTAAGCCTCCCGATGGGACCACAGGCGCCTGCCGCAGCACCCGGCTATTTTATTTTTATTTATATATATATATTTTGCAGTTTTTGGCCAGGGCTAGGTTTGAACCCACCACCTCCAGCATATAGGACTGGCGCCCTACCCTTTTGAGCCACACGCGCCACCCGCCCGGTTATTTTTTGTTGTAGTTGTCATTGTTGTTTAGCAGGCCCAGGTTGGGTTTGAACCTGCCAGTCCCGGTGTATGTGGCCGGCCCTGTAACCACTACCAGCGCTAAGCTGGGGTGGCGGGGAGTGGTGTTCGTTTTTCAAGATGCTGTAGGGTCCGGCGTCCGCAAACTCTGCTGGGGACAGAAACTGCCGGGGGTGGGGGTAGCCCCGCCCCACTCCCAACAGGCCCCGCCCCCTCCCTGAGCCGCGCTCCAATTCCTGCCCTTCTCCTCCCGAGATGTTTGTCCACATTCGGCTGCCGTCCATCATTCGCTCTACTTCCGCCTTCGCCCACGTGGTCCGGCTCCGACTCAGTCAGCGGCGCCGTGAGTGGGGCCAGGCGGGGGGCGCGCCCCTCTGGTCCCAACGTGGGTGGCCTGGGTCTCTGCAACTCCTGGGGAAAGCCCACGGATGGGACGGGAGGGAAGAGACTCGGGAGGTCAGAGGTCACCCTGGGGGTCAGGGGATGTCCAAGGTTAGCCTTGGGGGAGGGGCATCGGCACCCTGCGAGGTCAGAGCTCAGTAAGGGCGGGGCTGGGGCGTCAGGATCCCGGAAGGGTCAGAGTGAAGCAGAATCAGAATCCCGGCGAAGTCAGGGTCAACAGGAGCGGGGTCCAGACGTAGGGGCCCTGGGAGGTGAGGGATCAGAAGGAGCAGGGTTGGGACATTGTGGGTCCTAGTAAGTAGTGGTCATCGGGTTGGAGTCAGCGGGAGCTGAGTCGAGGCTTCAGGGTTACAGGAGGTCAGCAGACAGCGGGGGTAGGGCCTGGAAGGTCAGGGGTCAGCAGGGTCAGGACCACTGGGCCCACAGGTCAGGGGTCAGCAAGGTCAGGGCATCAGGGCCCATAGGTCAGGGGTCAGCAGGGGCGGGGCCGGGGCGGTGGGACCCGGGTGGTCAGGGTGCATGGGTGTGCCTGACCTGCGGGCCTTGGCTGGGGCGCTGAGGCGGTGGACAGCCTGCGGACCGTGGACCGCCCGCCTGCTCTGGTAATGCCCGTCGCATTTGACCCTACCAGGCCCTGCAAGTGCACACCCTGTGGGTGCTGCAGCCCCATGGCCTCGCCCTGCTCACAGCTCCGTCTTTCAGCTCGCACCCCATGGCTGGGAACGTGAAGACGCCCTCCACTGTAGGGTCTAGGCACCCGTCGGACAGGAAGGCCAGGGGTGGCTGGCCCGGTGGAACCCGGACCTGGGAGGACTCTGAGCACCAGGCGAAGAAGCTCAGGGGCAGCGAGGAGGAGCCTCGCCCCCGGCTGCCCAAGCGCAAGATTGTGCTGCTAGTGGCCTATGCCGGGAAGGGCTACCATGGCATGCAGGTGAGGGCCTGGCTCCCATGGTCAGTTGGGTCAAGTGAGGCCTGGCATGTGCGGCGCAGCCCAGTAATCCAGGAAACAACTGGAAGCAAGGGCCTTGCTTTTTCAGGGTTGGATTCATCAGCTTTGCCAGAGTCCTTGGATGAGATTGTATGCAGAACACAGGCGGGCGCTCAGGGGCCAAGCTCTTTAGTGAGGCATTGTGATCTGCCACAAAAAGGCAGATGTCTGTGCCTCAGTTTCCTTCCTCATCTTTAGGGTGGAGACACACCTACTTAGGAGGGTGTGAAGGTGAACAGGACCTACTAATGCTAAATGGACAGCACTTGGAATCTCAGAAGGGTCAGCTATGGTCAGAAGTCATATGTGTTAAGGTCACAGCTGGGTGTCAGCTCAGACAGGCAAGGTCTGTGGGTGGGCAGTCATGCCTTAGGGGTCTCTATGCAGAATAACAACATGATTCTTTTCTGGAAGGCAGGAGTTGTGGGCACCCTAGCCAATGCAGGTAGAGAGTTTTTTCATTTGTTCTAGTACTCAACTGCATTTTGGTTCCATGTTCTTTAAACTTCTCTAACTTTTGGCACTAAGCAGTTCTCAGCCTCCCCAGGTGCTGTGATTATAGACATAAGCCACAGCACCTGGCCTATATCCAATTTTATTTTATTTTTGAGACAGAGTCTTCTTGTGTTGCCCTAGGGTTGAATGCTGTGGCATCATAGCTCATAGCAACCTCAAACTCCTGGGCTCAAGTGATCCTCATGCCTTAGCTTCCTGAGTAGCTGTGACTACAGGTGCCCACCATGATTCCTGGCTAGTTTTTTTCTTTTTTTTTGAGACAGAGTCTCATTTTCTGTTTTTTTAGAAAAAACAGAAAATCTCCCTCAGTAGAGTGCCATGGCATCACAGCTCGCTTGGGCCTAGGCGATTCTCTTGCCTCAGACTCCTGAGTAGCTGGGACTACAGGCACCTGCCATAATGCTCAGCTGTTTTTGTTTTTTTTTTTAACTGGTTTGGCCGGGGCCAGGTTTAAACCCACCACCCTCGGTATATGGGGCCTGCGCCCTACTCACTGAGCCACAGGTGCTGCCCATGGCTAGTTTTTTTATTTTTAGTAGATCTGGGGGGGTCTCACTTTTGCTCAGGCTGGTGTTGAATTTCTGAGCTCAAGGGATCCTCCCGCTTCAGCCTCCCAGAGTGCTAGGATTACAAGTGTGAGCCACCATGCCTGGCCTTCAATTTTTTTTTATTTTATTTATTTATTTTTATTATTTTTTGGAGACAGAGTCTCACTTTGTCGTCCTTGGCAGAGTGCTGTGGCATCATAGCTCACAACAACCTCAAACTCTTGGGCTCAAGTGAGGCTTGTGCCTCAGCCTCCTGAGTAGCTGGGACTACGGTGCCTACCACAACACCCAGCTATTTTTAGAGATGAGGTCTCTCTGGCTCAGGCTGGCCTTGAACCTGTGAGTTCAGGCAATCCGCCTGCCTTGGCCTCCCTCGGCCTCCCAGAGTGCTAGGATTACAGGCATGAACCACTGTGTCCAGCCTTTTATTTTATTTTATTTTTTTGAGAGTCTCACTTTGTCACCATCGGTAGAGTGCATCTTAGCTCACGGCAATCTCAAAGTCTTGAGTTTAAGTGATTCTCTAGTCTCAGTTTCCGAGTAACTGAGACTACAGGCACCCACCACAACCCTCAACTATTTTTAGAGATGAAGATCTCACTCTGCCTCAGGCTAGTCTTGAACTAGTAAGCTCAGGCAGTTCACCTGCCTTAGCTTCCCAGAGTGCAGGGATTACAAGTGTGAGCCACTATGCCTGGCCTGCTCCAGTTTTATTTTGATTTTTTAAAATTTATTTTGATTTTTGGTTTTTTTTGCAGTTTTTGGCTGGGGCTGGGTTTGAACCCGCCACCTCTAGCATATTGGGCTGGCGCCCTACTCCTTTGAGCCACAGGTGCCGCCCTATTTTTATTTTTTTATTTTTCTTTTGAGACAGAGCCTCAAACTTTCGCCCTGGGTAGAGTGCTGTGGCGTCATAGCTCATAGCAACCTCCAACTCAGGCTCAAGAGATCCTCTTGCCTCAGTTTTTCCACTTTTTTTTGGAGACAGAGTCTCAAACTGTCACCCTGGGTAGAGTACTGTGGTATCACAGCTCACAGCAATCTCCAGCTCTTAGGCTTAAGTGATTCTCTTGCCTCAGCCTCCTATGTAGCTGGGACTACAGATGCCGCCACAACACCTGGCTATTTTTCTGTTGCAGTTGTCATTGTTGCTTTAGCTGGCCCGGGCCACATTTGAACCTGCCAACCTCGGTGTATGTGGCTGGCACCCTACTCACTGTTCTATAGGTGCCACCAGTTTTTCTACTTTTAGTAGAGACAGCATCTCGCTTTTTTGCTCAGACTAGTCTTGAACCCGTGAGCTCAGGCTATTCACCTGCCTTGCCGTCCCAGAGTACTAGGATTACGGGCGTGAGCCACTGCGTCTGGCCCTCCAATTTTATTTTTAAAAAGCATAAGTTACACTCATGAAACTGATTTCGTGACAGCTGGTAAATGGTGACAGAGGCTGGAAGATTTGGCTGTAGTCTGATTTAGTCTCAAGTATTAGTAGGAAGAGACAGACCATGTTTTGTGTTCCTTGTGGGGGATTTAAATTATTTTTTGAGAGATTTTGATTATGTAAGGTTTTTGTTTGAAGCACTGTCTGGAGAACTTTGCTTATGTCATCATATTATGGTTGCCTTGGTTTCCCCATTAGGAAATTGGGATATACAGAGTGACAGTACTCACAAGGCTGAATGAAGGATTGTTATTCTTATTTGTTAATAATTCATTTGCAGGCTTGGCGCCTGTGGCTCAAGTGGTTAAGGTGCCAGCCACATACACCTAAGGTGGAAGGTTCGAATCCAGCACGGGCCCACCCAAACAACAATGACAGCTGCAACCAAAAAAACAGCCAGGTGTTGTGGCGGGCCGGGCCCACCAAAACAACAATGATGGCTGCAACCAAAAAATAGCCAGGTGTTGTGGCAGGCGCCTGTGGTCCTAGCTACAGGATTTGGAGGTTGCTGTGAGCTGTGATGCTACAGCACTCTACCCAGGGGGATAGCTTGAGGCTCTGTCTCAAAAAAAAAAAAA
>NW_003852457.1:8643168-8645374 GCF_000181295.1 Otolemur garnettii
CGCCTGTGGTCCCAGCTACTTGGGAGGCGGAGGCAGGAGACTCGCTTGAGCCCAGGAGTTGGAGGTTGCTGTGAGCTGTAATGCCACGGCACTTTACCCAGGGGGACAGCTTGAGGCTCTGTCTCAAAAACAAAACAAAACAAAACAAAACAAAAAAAAAAAGAAAGGTGTTCTGTGAAAAAGGTAGGCAGCTCTCCCTGTACTTGCAGGGATGGGCAAGTACTCCCAGAACCTGCAGGATGGGATCTAGACAGGGTCTCACAGTGTCTTAGAATCCCTCAGGCCCTTTCTTACTATTAGAGTCGGGGGAAAGGTGAAGTGTTAACCAGGATTCTGAAACAGTGGGTGTCTTCCCTGGTGTGCATTCATCCCAAGATGAAGGGCAAAGGCTGGTCCTGTGACCTGAAGCCTTTTGAAATAGCCTGGGACTGGTAGGCTGGCAGAGGATGGTAAGGGGGGGACAGCACCCTGCAGGATTAAAGCCTACCACCCCTGCTATGATGAGAGAGGGGCTCCAGATAGAAATGGTCCTGAGCAGGACATGCTGCTGTCTCATTGCGGGGATGGTTTCAGATCTGACTGGATAGGAAGACGTGTCTCAGGTGGCTTTCCTGCTTCTCATGTGTCCCTGTGGCCACAGGTTTGGTCCCCATTCTGCTGTGTATGAGCATACTACACATGTCCCATTCACAGAGCTGCCCAGGCTAGTGGGTAGTGACCTAATGGAAATAATCTGCTTTGTCCCTTTTGTCCAGAGGAATGTTGGGTCCTCACAATTTAAGACAATTGAAGATGACTTGGTGTCTGCCCTCGTCCGCTCAGGCTGTATCCCTGAAAATCATGGTGAAGACATGAGGAAAATGTCCTTCCAGCGGTGCGCCCGGACAGACAAGGTGGGTGACAGCCATCTCTGGGTGCGCCCGGACAGACAAGGTGGGTGACAGCCATCTCTGCCCCTCACCCTATAGGTATGAGCAGGACTTGGCCCACTTTCTACTTTAGTATCTTTTGAGTAAGGCAGAAATGAGATGGGCTTGAACAGGAAAGAACTTTTTGCCCCATGTAGTTAAGAAGTCTAGAAGCATGGGCAGCTCAGGTATGGCTGGATCCAGGTGCTCACTGCCAGCAGGACTTAGTTTCCTCTTTAGTCTTTGCCTTCTTCTCTGTCATGTCTGTTCTCAGGCACACTCACCCTAGCAGGTGGCACAATGCCTCAGATCTGTCTAGTCGGTTCTCACCCTAGAGCAGATATAATCATGTGGCTACAAAGGGAAGACACACTTGTGATGTTACATCTGTGAGTAGCCACAATTTGCAAGGGAAAAGGAAGTAGATAAAATTAACTTTTAACTTATGAACTTAGTATGTCCAGGATATCCTCACTTCAATGTGCAGTCAACCTAAGAAATCTTCTGTTAATGGACTTATTTTACATCTTTTGTATGTGTGCTGAGTCTTTGGAATCCAGTGCATATTTTGTACTTGTGGTGCACCACCCTACCCTGACCCTATCATGTGGATTAACAGCCATGTGTAACTGGTAGCCCTGTGCTGTCCATTCAGAATCTTAAGCCTGAGTCCCACTGTTTCCTATCGGCCAACATGGCAGCATTTGCTGCATGGTCACGCCATGTGGTGTTTCTGTGCCTGAGACTAAACCGTGGGACTGGGCAGCTTGACACAGGAAAATGGAGATTTGTCATCAGGGAGGGGCCATAGGGTCTGCCAGGATGGACAGCTCTTCTGTGTACATGTGGTCCCTCTCATCTTTGGTCTTCTGGCCCCTGGCACATCTCTTAGGCCATCTGAGGGCATTGGGTGTTTGTCATAAACATAACATTTTGCAGATCAGGTTCCCCTGGGAATCTCCATTAAGCTATGGATCTTGTTCATGTAAATGTTCAGTTTCAGAGGCATGCAGTTCCTCTGGGATCCATAGGCCCAGGCCACAACCCCTGGACAGGAGCCATTGTACAGATAGGTGAGATCGCTTCTAACAAGTGATGACCAGGAATAGATATGATGGCTCAAAATAGTTAGTTTTGTGGGAGTTTTTTGTTTGTTTTTTGAGAGAGTCTACTCTTGTCGTCCTGGATAGAGTGCTGTGGTATCATAGCTCACAGCAAATTCTTGGGCCACAGCGTCCTGGGTAGCTGGGACTATAGGCATCAGCCACTACACCAGCTAGTTGTTCTTTTTTTTTTTT
>NW_003852457.1:8645621-8646973 GCF_000181295.1 Otolemur garnettii
CGGTTGAGCTATAGGCGCCGAGCCTTTTTTTTTTTTTGAGACAGAGTCTCAAGCTATCCCCTGTATAGAGTGCAGTGGCATCACAGCTTATAGCAACCCCCAACTCCTGGGCTCAAGCAATTCTCTTGCCTCAGCCTCCCAAGTAGCTTGTCACAACACCCAGCTATTGTTTGGTTGTAGTTGTGATTGTTGTTTGGTGGGCCCAGGCTGGATTTGAACCTGCCAGCTCAGGTGTATGTGGCTGGCACTTTAGCCCCTTGAGTCACAGATGCCAAGCCAGTTGTTCTGTTTTTTAGTGACGGAGTCTAACTCTTTCCCAGGCTCGTTTTGAACTCTTGAGCTCAGATAATCCATCCACCTTGGCTTCCTAGAGTGCTAGGGTTATAGGCATGAGCCACTGTACTCAGTCAGGTTTATGGTTCTTACTGTTTTTCATTTTCTTTTTCATTCTTCTATTTATAGCCAGTTGTTTTCAAGGCAGAAAAGTAAAGTAAAAATTTGCCTGGGTTGACACAGAGAGAATTTCAAAAAAGGGTCCTTGCATTTATTTTATATTTATTTATTTATTTAAAAAAAATTTTTTTTTAGAGACAGAGTCTCACTTTATCACCCTTGGCAGAGTGCATGGCATCATAGCTCACAGCAACCTCCCACTCCTGGGCTTAGATGATTCTCTTACATCAGCCTCCCAAGTAGCTGGGACTACAGGTGCCCACCACAATGCCCAGCTATTTTTTGTTACAGTTTGGCCAGGGCTGGGTTTGAACCTGCCACCCTCAGTATATGGGGCCAGTGCCCTACTTACTAAGCCACAGGCACCGCCCACACCTGGCTATTTTTTGAAATGAGGTCTCACTCTGGCTCAGGCTGGTCTTGAGCCTGTGAGCTCAGGCAATCCACCCACCTCCGCCTCCCACGTGGTAGGATTATAGGTGTGAACCACTGCTTCTAGCCCTACAGTCTCTTTGCATGCATTTTATTTATTTATTTATTTATTTTTTGAGACAGTCTCACTGTGTTGCCCTCAGTAGAGTGCTATGGCATCACAGCTCACAGCAACCTCAAACTCTTGGGCTTAAGTGATTCTCTTGCTTCAGCTTCCCAAGTAGCTGGAACTACAGGCCCCACCACAATGCCCAGCTATTTATTGTTGCAGTTGTTACTGTTGTTTAGCTGGTCCTGGCCGGGTTAGAACCTGCCAGCCTTGGTGCATGTGGCTTGCCCTGTAACCACTGTGCTACAGATGCTGAGCCTCTTTGCATGCATTTTAAAAATATTCTTAGAAATTGTGTCTATGGCTCGGCGCCTGTGGCTCAACCGGCTAAGGCGCCAGCCATGTACACCTAAGGTGG
>NW_003852457.1:8647177-8648250 GCF_000181295.1 Otolemur garnettii
AAAAAAAAAAAAAAAAAAAAAACCATAAAAGCAGAATTGTGTATGAAAAGGTGTGATGTTGGCATAGTCTTTCTGTTCAGAGGGCCAATATGCAAAGCCTTGTGCTCAAGAAGGCCCAGCTGGACCTAATTTCCCTTCACCTATTTTGCTTTCTTTACAGGGTGTGTCTGCAGCTGGTCAGGTAGTGTCCCTGAAAGTGTGGCTGATTGATGACATTTTAGAAAAGATCAACAGCCATCTTCCGTCTCACATTCGGATTTTGGGTAAGCTTTCTGGTAGTTGGTCTCGCGGAGGCATAAGCTACACGTATCCCTGCCACTCTTACCGAATGTCTATGGTCCAAAAGTGGAGTCAAAACTGTCCATTTGCTTTGCAGGGGGTGGGTGTGCCTGTAGATCTTTCTAAGAATTTGGTATTCCTATCCCCTTTACAGACGGGAATAGCTGAGGTAGACTGTAAGGCACTCGTTTGGAGTCCCTTGTTTTAAGCCAACGTTGGGTATGAAAATCCAGATTTACAGTTAAAACAGGCAGTTATTGCTCTTTTTGGCAAGATTGAGAAAGGGAATTTTTAGGCCTCTTAAAAAAAGAAAAACCAAGGCCGGTGTGGTGGCTTGTGCCTGTAATCCTAGCACTCTGGGAGGCCAAGGCGGGTGGATATCCTGAGCTCACAGGTTCTAGACCAGCCTGAGCTAGAGCGAGACCTGGTCTCTATAAATAGCCAGGCATTGTGGTGGGCGCCTGTATTCCCAGCTACTTGGGTGCCTGAGGCAAGAGAATTGCTTGAGCCCAGGAGTTTGAGGTTGCTATGAGCAATGACACCATGGCACTCTGTGGAGGAGGACAAACTGAGACTGTCTCAAAAACAAAGCAAAAACAATCCAGGTATCTCTGCTTTTATTTTTGTCCTCGGTAGAGTGCCATGGTGTCATAGCTCACAGCAACCTCCAGCTCATGGGCTTAGGTGATTCTCTCTTGCCTCAGCCTCCCAAGTAGCTGGGACTACAGATACCTGTCACAATGCCCGGCTGTTTTTTTGTTGGAGTTTGGTCAGGGCCTGGTTTGAACCCACCA
>NW_003852457.1:8650095-8651265 GCF_000181295.1 Otolemur garnettii
GGTCTTGCTCAGGCTAGTCTTGAACTCCTGAGCTCAGGTAGTCCACCCACCTCACCCTCCCAGCGTGCTGGGATTATAGGCATGAGCCACTGGGCTTGGCCTTTTTAAAAACATTTTAAATGCTTTTTAAATTAAATTAAATTAAATTTAATTTTTATTTTATTTTTGAGACAGAGCCTCAAGCTGTCGTCCTGGGTAGAGTGCCATAGTATCACAGCTCACAGCCACCTCCAACTCCTGGGCTCAAGCGAGTCTCCTGCCTCCGCCTCCCAAGTAACTGGGACTATAGGCGCCCACCACAATGCCCGGCTATTTTTTGGTTGCAGCCATCATTGTTTGGTGGGCCAGGGCTGGATTCAAACCCTCTAGCTCTGGTGTATGTGGCTGGTGCCATAGCCACTTGAGCCATAGGCGCCGAGCATATTTATTTATTTATTTATTTATTTTTTGAGACAGAGCCTCAAGCTGTCACCCTGGGTAGAGTACTGTGGCATCTCAACTCACAGCAACCTCCAACTCCTGGGCTTAAGCAATTCTCTTGCTTCAGCCTCTCAAGTAGCTGGGACCACAGGCACCCGCCACAACGCCTAGCTATTTTTTTGTTGCAGTTTGGCTGGGGCCGGGCTTGAACCCGCCACCCTTGGTATATGGGGCCAGCACCCTAAGCCATAGGCACCACCCTCAGTAGTTCTTTTTTATTGCTGTGTGGTATTCCATGATATATAGGCATACCACAAAGTATTTATATGAGTTGGACAGTTATGTTTGTGAACTCATCCTAGAAAAAGTGCTACGTACCTTATTGCTAAATATCACAACAGTCACCTTCAAAGTACTCCCCTTGGGAAACTATGTACCAATGCCAGCACCTAGTCCACCCTTCAAAGCACATTTTTTATTTATTATTATGTTTTTTGCAGTTTTTGGCTGGGGCTGGACATGAACTAGCCACCTCCATATGGGGCATATGGGGCTGGCGCCCTACTCCTTTCAGCCATAGGCGCTGCCCCAAAGCACATTTTTAAGGATGTTTCAAGAACTTAAAATGTCAGACTTTGTTTTTTATTTATTTATTTTTTTTTTGAGACGGAGCCTCAAGCTATCCCCCTGGGTAGAGTGCCATGGCATCACGCTCACAGCAACCTCCAACTCCTGGGCTCAAGCGAGTCT
>NW_003852457.1:8651933-8661386 GCF_000181295.1 Otolemur garnettii
TTTTTTTTTAATTGTAGTATGGTCTTTCTCTGAACTCCTAGTAGAGTAAATCCTCTGAAAGTCGTATTTGACGTCCCTTACCAGTTCCTTTCTATGAAGAATATTTTAATGCATTTCATAGATTAATCCCCAGTTTTGCTAAAACAACACCAGGTCCCCATGCAAGGTAATTCCGTGGTTAGCATCACTGCGTAACATATAACAAAGACGTGGCCTCATTCAGACAATATGTTGTCTGCCAGTGCTATTGAGCCTTTTCATGGCAGATATGTCCTGAACAACTAAAATTACATTTGCAAACCGTCCTTATAATGTTCATTGCTTATGAAGTTGAATCTTTATTTTATTTTATTTTTGTTAGAGACAGTCTCACTTTGTTGCCCTCGGTAGAGTGCTATGGCCTCACAGCTCACAGCAACCTCCAGCTCTTGGCCTTAGGCAATTCTCTAGCCTCAGCCTCCCAAGTAGCTGGGACTACAGGCGCCCGCCACAACGCCCGGCTATTTTTTGTTGTTGTTGTTGTTGGAGTTTGGCCGGGGCCGGATTTGATTCTGCTACCCCTGGTATATGGGGCCGACGCCCTACTCACTGGGCCACAGGCACTGCCTGACATTTGTTATTTCTTTGTGTTGGGAACAATTAAAATCCTCTCTTTTAGCTATTTGAAAACTTGCAACAAATCATTGTTAATTACGGCCACTGTAGTGCAGTCATCTCTCCCAGGCAGTTGTACTATTAGATCTCATCACCACCCTGGGCAAAGTCCCCTCTTCCCAGAAGTCAGTACGCATGAGAACTTGGTACCTGTCTTGGGTGAGGAGATGCTGGTCCTCATGCTGCTCAGGATGCTTCCTGGTTTTGGTGAGTTCCTGTTTACCTGTGTATCTTCTCACTTCCTGCTTCTTCCCTAGGACTGAAGAGAGTGACGGGTGGCTTTAACTCCAAGAACAAGTGTGATGCCAGGACCTACTGCTACATGCTGCCCACCTTTGCCTTTGCCCACAAGGACCGGGACGTGCAGGATGAGACCTACCGCCTGAGCCCTGAGACACTGCAGCGAGTCAACAGGCTCCTGGCATGTTATAAAGGTACTCACAATTTCCACAATTTCACCTCGCAGAAGGGGCCAAGGGAGCCAAGCGCGCAGCGCTACATCTTGGAGATGTTCTGCGAAGAGCCCTTTGAGCGGGAGGGCCTGGAGTTCGCTGTGATCAAGGTGAAGGGCCAGAGCTTCATGATGCATCAGATACGGAAGATGGTTGGCCTGGTGGTGGCAATTGTGAAGGGCTACGCCCCAGAGAGTGTTCTGGAGCGCAGCTGGGGGGAGGAGAAGGTCGATGTGCCCAAGGCACCAGGGCTTGGCCTCGTCCTGGAGAGGGTGCACTTTGAGAAGTATAACCAGCGCTTTGGCAATGATGGGCTGCACGAGCCTCTGGACTGGGCGCAGGAGGAAGGCAAGGTTGCGGCCTTCAAGGAGGAGCACATCTACCCCACCATCGTCAGTACCGAGAGGGACGAGAGGTCCATGGCCCAGTGGCTCAGTACACTCCCTGTCCATGACTTCAGTGCCACTGCCCTTGCAGCGGCTGGCACAGGCACCAAGGTAGGGGCTGGGTCACGGGAGGGCTAAGCTGCAGCATGTACCCTCACAGAGGCCAGGCTGAGTGTCATTCCCGTTGTGTAGAAGAGCAGGCCGAGGCACAGACAGGTGCACTGCTCCCCCAGAGTCACATAGCAGTCTCAGGAACAGGGCTAGGCGGTCAGTGGCCAAGAGATATGCCTTACCACCCTCCCACTCCCTGTACTGGGATTGCATGATGCCATCCTGGGCATGGCTTCCAGGCTCATGGGGGCAGGGCCGGTGCTTCTGGGGCTGTGTCTGCTCCTCTCAACCATGTTCTTGTCTAGGTCTGCCCTCTTCCCTCTACCAGAAGGTTGCCTGGGTGCAGGGCATGAGCATCTCACGCTATGTAAACTATCTGCCCTCTGGGAGGGTGAGCCTGGAGTTGGACTTTCTGTTACATACCTGTGAGGGACCTGGCAGGAAGTAAGACTTGGTGGCTAGACAATTGTCAGGTATAGTTTGTTGTAATAGGATCGCACTCTGTTGCCCAGGCTGGATTGCAGTGGCATAATCATAGTCCACTATAACCTTGAACTCCTGGGCTCAAGTGATCCTCCTGCCTTGTCTTCCTGAGAAACCAGGACTATACTGTAGGCTGGAGCCACCATGCATGGTAATTTTTTAAAAAAATTTAGTTTTAGAGGCAGGGTCTCACTGTGTTTCTCAGGCTAGTCTTAAACCCCTACCCTTAAGAAACCCTTCTACCTTAGCCTCTCAAAGTGCTGGAATTACAGACATGAGCCATTGCATCTGACCATCAAGGATAGGTTAGGACAAGAGCATATGTGATCAGATGTATTGGAGCTAAATGCAGTCTGAAGTTGAAATTCCACTTTCATTCTCAATTTTTTGCCTGGGGGTGAGAGACCACTGCTAGTGGTCAGGGGGTTTTCTTTCTTCTTTTTTTTCTTTGTACAGACAGACTCTCACTTTATTGCCCTTGGTAGAGTGCCGTGGCTCACACTGCTCACAGCAACTTCCAACTCCTGGGCATAGGTCATTCTCTTGCTTCAGCCTCCCGAGTCCCTTGAGTACCTGGGACTACAGATGCCCGCCACAATGCCCGGCTATTTTTTTGTTGCAGTTTGGCCAGGGCTGGGTTTGAACCCACCACCCTTGGTATATGGGGCTGGCGCCCTACCCACTGAGCCACAGGTGCCACCTTGCTCAGTGGGTTTTCAAAGGGTGAGGTCCCCACTTGGAGCTTGAGGAGATTCCTTCCTATTGTCCAGAAACCCATAGAAACATCCTTCCTGCACTCCAGGCTGCAAACCCCTGTGCACATAGGACCTAGGGCAGTGAGGCCAGTGAGGGGCAGGCTTGGGAATTAGCTCCGGCCTTGGGATGTGGGGCTGTGGGTACTGCACAGCCGGGGGCCTCTTGTTCTACCCGTAGGCCCTGCGGCAGCCCAGCCACAGCTGGTGGTGGGCCCATCAGAACATGATGTCTGGCAGTAAACTTAAATGTTTTTTTTTAATGTTTCCATTGTTTTCATTTATTTCAGAAGAATGATATATTTTCTTTTTTTATATATATACATGTGTTTATTTGATTTCTACTTTTTGCCTTCACAAAATTAAAAAGGCTTAAAATGTAATAACAATGTTGAAGATAAGGACAAGAAACTAGAACCTTGTAAAGAACAAACAAGGAAAAGAAATACATTCAGAAAAGAAATCAGACAATTGCTGCAATGAAATATTGAGCAATAATAACATTCACATTGTCAAGAGTATGTCTGCGATAGAATGCTTTGACTCTGAGCTTCAGTATGGAGTCATCAGTTAACTTCTTATTTTTTTTCCCAAAGTCTCAAAAAATAGACAACTAATATTTACAAATAAGCTTAATTTTTTTGTGTGTGGTTTTTTTTTTTGGCCGGGGCTGGGTTTGAACCCGCCACCTCCGGCATATGGGGCCAGTGCCTTATTCCTTTGAGCCACAGGTGCCGCCCAATAAGCTTAATTTTTTTAAGACAAACTTGAAGTGGTGGTGGTTTTTCATTTTCTCAAGCACTGTGCAAAGATCCCGGGCCAGATGGGACTTCCACTGGATTCCTGTGAATGGAGGCTTCTGACTATTGGCCATCTTTAGGTGCTAAAGTGTCTGCGTTGTTGAGCTTTGAAACATCACAGTTTATTTCCCCTGTGGGGACTCAAAGGAGCCAGGCAAACAACTGATCTTGTTGGAAGCCCCTGGCTTTCCCTGTGTAGCTCTTTTTTTTTTTTTTTTAATTAGAGTTTCAAGCTGTTGCCCTGGGTAGAGTGTCATGGCATCATAGCTCACATCAACCTCCACAAATTTTGGGCTCAAGCAATCCTCTTGCCTAGGTTTTTTTATTTTTAGTAGAGATGGGGTTTTGCTTTTGCTCCGACTGATCTCAAACTCATGAGTTCAAGCTGTCCACTCGCCTCGGCCTCCCAGAGTGCTAGGATTATAGTCGTGAAACACTGAGCCTGGCCCCCATGTAGTTCTTGAACCAGGACAAACACTTACCTTTCCTCTTCGTGTGGGAGGGTGAGGACATGGCTACAGAGCACAGCACCACTGGCTCCTATGCCTATCCCAGCATAGCACAGGCAGCAATGGGTGGGGAGAAGCAGATGCTGGGGGTGGGGTCCCCTTATGGGAAGGACGCACCTGCAAGTGGGAAGGGGCTTGCCCCAGCTGATTTCCTGTCTGCTCCTCTTCTGCAGGCCTCCAGCCCCCAGGAGGGCAGTGGAGGAGATGAAGACACAGACTGAGGCCATGGGAGCTACCTACTGCAGCATCTCAGAGCCTCCTGAGATGTGTGTGCACCAGGATTCACCACTGCTGTGGCTGCCAATCTCACCTGTGGCCCCAAAGCCAGGAATTAGTGGGCCTGCCTGTCAGCTGTGCCTGTCTTCGTACCCTCAGGATCTTGGCACCTAGCATCTTATGAATTCTCATCACAGGAGTAACCTGCTTCAAGGCTATTTTCAGCTCACAGGTTACATAATGTACACCTCAGCATGTAAAGACACTATTTTTTTAAATACATGATTTTCTTATTAAATAAATATAGATTTTACTTAGTGAATCCTATTTTTGCCTTTTTGTTGTACATTTTTCTCCCTCTGAGGGGGCCTAGGAAGCTTGGCAGGGAAGCCAGGGCAAGGGCAGGCTGGAGCTGTTAGCAGTTGAGCAAGAAGTTGAATGTGTCTAGCCATCAGAAGGTGCTTGGCTAGGTGTGGGGAACCTGGGCTGGGGCAATGGTCCCAGCACTGTTGGACTCAGTCACCTTCTCTCTTCCCCTGGCTCTATTGAGCATGTGGCCCTTGTCCTGGTCAGTGTTTTTTCCCCCTGCACTGTCCCTGTCCATGTTCCAGTGAGGGAGAGGGCAGGGGAAGGGGCATGTTGAATAGGCCCCTGGCAAGCTTTCCTGGGAGTTCCTCCAGGATCTCTACCTTAGTGGCCACAGTTGCATCCTGTGGCCATCTCTAGCTACAAGGGAGGCTAGGAGATGCTTTATTTATTTTGAGACAAAATCTCACTTTGTTGCCCTGGGATTGAGTGCCATGGAGTTGTCATAGCTCACAGCAACCTCAGACTCTGGGTTCAAGACTCCTGCCTCAGCCTCCCAAGTAGCTGGGACTATAGGTGTCCCCACAAAACCCGGCTGGTTTTTCTCTTTTAGTAGAGATGAAGAGATGGGGTGTCACTCTTGCCCAGGCTGGTCTCCAACTCCTGAGATCAAGCGATCCACCCACCTCAGCTTCCCAAAGTGCTAGGAGTACAGATAGGTGTGAGCCATCACACTGAGCTGAGATGTCTTAGATGAGGTGTAGGACACTATAATCAAGGAGGAGGCTAGGAAGTTTGAGTGGGCAAATTGCAAGGTTCTCACAGCTGAGGGAGGGTATCAGCAAGGGAAGGTGTGTGCATGTTTGTGCACGTAAAAGTGTGACCTGCATGTATACCAGCTGGGGGTGGACAACCCTTGTGTAGGGAGACCCTTTGGAGAGACGTGGTGAGGAAGGCAGCTCAAGGTGTGATAGAAGCTACCTGACCTCATGTGGAGTGGGAGCAGTGTTCAGGGGTCCCCGGCTGGGCCCTGAGAGCAGGAAGGAGTGGGCTTGGAGGGAAATAGCCCAGATTGGTGTTGACCATGTTAATTTCACCTGTCATAGGCAGGATATGTAAATCACTTCTGGGGCAGAAGGCAGCTTAATTACTAGAACCTTGGGTTCCATGGTGAGAGGCTATGTAATTTTGGTGTAAAGGTCCATAATCCACTGCAACAGACACCCCTGGGTTGTGACTGCAGGTAATTAATGGGTGGCCCATTTAAATAACCTAGGAGGATCCCAGAGTACACAGCATTTTATTATTTATTTTTGAGACAGAGTCTTAAGCTGTCACCCTGGGTAGAGTGCTATGGCTCACAGCAACAGCAACCTCCAACTCCTGGGCTTAAGCCATTGTCTTGCCTCAGCCTTCCAAGTAGCTGGAACTACAAGCACCCACCACAATGCCTGGCTATTTTTTTATTGTAGTTATCGTTGTTTGGCAGGCCCAGGCTGAATTTGAACCCACCAGCTCTGGTGTATGTGGCTGGTGCCTTAGCCACTTGAGCTACAGGCACCAAGCCTATTATTTATTTATTTATTGTGGGTTTTGGCTGAGGCTAGGTTTGAACCTGCCACCTCCGGCATATGGGGCCGGTGCCCTACTCCTTTGAGCCACAGGTGCCACCCTTTATTTATTTATTTATGACTTTTTTTGAGACAGAGTCTCACTATGTTACTAAAGTGCTGTGGCATCCCAGCTCACAGTAACCTCAAACTCTTGGGCTTAAGTGATTCTCTCTTTTTTTGTTGTTGTTTTTGGCCAGGGCTGGGTTTGAACCTGCCACCTCTGGTATATGGGTCTGGCACCCTACTCCTTGAGCCATAGGCGCCACCTTAAGTGATTCTTTTGCCTCAGCCTCCCTTGTAGCTGGGACTACAGGCACACACAATGCCCTGCTATTTTTTTGTTATTGTTGTCATTGTTGTTCTAGCAGGCCCAGGTCAGGTTTGAACCCGCCAGCCCTGGTGCATGTGGCCAGTGCCCTAACAAATGAACTATGGGTGCTGAGCCAGTATTTATTTTTGAGACACAGTCTTACTCTGTTGCTAGGGCATTATAGCTCACAGCAACCTCAAACCCCTGGGTTCAAGAGATTCTCTTGACTCAGCCTATCGAGTAGCTGGGAATATAAGTGCCCACCACAATGCTCTGCTAGTTTTTCTTTTTTTTTATTTGAGAGAGTCTTACTGTGTTACCCTTGATAGAGGGCTGTTACGTCACAGCTCACAGCAACCTCAAACTCTTGGGCTTAAGAAGTGATTCTCTCTCTTTTTTTTGTTTTTTGCAGTTTTTGGCCAGGGGCTGGGTTTGAACCCGCCACTTCTAGCATACAGGGCTGGCACCCTCCTCCTTTGAGCCACAGGCGCTGCCCAAGAAGTGATTCTCTTGCCTCAGCCTCCTGAGTAGCTGGGACTATAGGCACTTGCCACAATGCCTGGCTATTGGCTAATTTTTCTTTTCTTTTTTTTGAGACAGGAGCCTCAAGCTGTCCCCCTGGGTAGAGTGCTGTGGCAATACAGCTCACAGCAACCTCCAACTCCTGGGCTCAAGCGAGTCTCCTGCCTCAGTCTCCCAAGTAGCTGGGACCACAGGCACCCGCCACAACCCCCGGCTATTTTTTGGTTGCAGCTGTCATTGTCGTTTGGCGGGCCCGGGCCGGATTCAAACCCGCCACCTTGGGTGTACGTGGCTGGCACCTTAGCCACTTGAGCCACAGGCGCCGAGCCATAATTTTTCTATTTTTAGTAGAAATTGGGTCTCCCTCTTGCTCAGGCTGGTCTTGAAGGCCTGAGCTTAAGCAATCCACCTGCCTTCTGGCTATAATTTAAAACAATGTACATAACCAGACTTGGTAGCTCAAGTAGTTAAGGTGCCAGCCACATACAGCAGAGCTGGTGGGTTCAAATCCCCTGGGCCTGCCAAACAACAATGACAACTACAACCAAAAGTTAGCCAGGCGTTATGGTGGGTGCCTGTAGTCCCAGCTACTTGGGAGGCTGAGGCAAGAGAATCACTTAAGCCTAAGGAGTTGGAGGTTGCTGTGAGCTGCGATGCCACAGCACTCCACCCAGGGTGATAGCTTGAGGCTCTATCTCAAAAAAACAAAACAATGTACATAACCATAAAAAGCAAAATATATAAAAAAGGAAAGTTGCCTTCTCATCCCTAAAACCCAGAATCTCTCTCCAGAGGACCCTGCTCTTTTTTTTGTTGTTGTTCTTGCATTTTGGCTAGGTCCAGGTTTGAACCTGTCACCCTCGGGATGTGGGGCCAGTGCCCTACCCATTGAACCACATAGGACCCTGCTCTTACCAGTTTCTTCTAGAGAGTTCTGTGCGTATGCAGGCAAGCCCAAACTTTTTTGTTGTTGTTGTTTTTTGTTTTGCAGTTTTTGGCTGAGGCTGGGTTTGAACCCACCACCTCTGGCATATGGGGCTGGTGCCCTACTCCTTTGAGCCACGGGCACCACCCCAAACTTTTTCTCTATAGTTGCTCACACACTGACTCCTGCTCTCATTGATCTTTGTGACTGTAACAGTGTGCCAATGTCCTTGCTCTCAGCTTGTAGTGTGGACAGTCCACACTGTCTTCAGCCAACTGGTGGGCATTAGTTTCCATCTTCTGACTTTATAAACAAACAATAGCTATCTCTGTATAATATGCATCCTGTTCACATGTGTGGGTGTTGCTAAATACACAGTTATTGCTCTAATAGGTTTCCAGGGGCTGTGATCCAAAAAAGGCAGTTCACACTTGTATCCCCTGCCAGCTCCCTCCACCCTCCAGATGTCACCTTGGGGAAGGCCTCTGCTGGGTCACCTGCTCACCCCAAGTGTGGAGGCCACAGAGAGTTGAAGGAATGCAGCTGTCAGCTCTCTTCCCAGCTCCCCACACTGGGTGGGTAGAGCCAGAACCTGCTCCTCCTGCCTCCAGGTGCCAAGTCCCTGCCCAATCCCAGAGCTGGCTAGGGTGTATGATGGGCCTGTTGCCCCCAGTAATGGCAACAGTCATTCAAGCAGTTCAATGAACCCAGAGGTAAAGGGGTCTTTGAGTATTAGGCAGATGGTGTCCCAGCAGGAAGTTTGGTACTTACAGATTATCAGTGGGGCTGAACGACCTGGCTCCAGAATGCTTCAGACACTGCCTCTAGAGCCACCACCTGGCCTTCAGCATGGGAGGTTCAGGTCAAAAAGCCCCCACAGTCCTGACTCTGATCCATGGCCCTCAGCACTGGACCTGCCCCACCCTGGCAGTTGAGACTTGGTTTCCCAGCCCTCTTGCCAGCAGCAGGTGCAGTCCAGAGCACCTTTCTCCCACTCTGCTATCAAAAAGCGCATTTATCCCAGATCAATGCAGTTTTAACTTCTCAGTGTATCTAACTGGAAGGAAAGTGCCAGTCCATACCCTGGCAATTCACTGAGGTGGACAGGGGCTCTTAAGATGGTGCTGGGAAAAAATGATGAATTGCTTTTCACCAAAATCAAAAACTTCTCATAGCAAGAATCCAATGTATTCAATTCTAATATGAAGGCAGTAGATTACCTAATACAAGGTGGGGAGTAAGGGAATGAGAGAGAGGGGAGAGGGGAGGAAGGAAGAGTATCATCGGGAGTCACTGTGTATGGCACACCTCTTGGAGGTGGGACACAATTATAAGAGAGACTTTACCTAACAAATGCAATCAGTGTAACCTAATTCTTTGTACCCTAATGAATCACAAACAATAAAAAAAAAAA
>NW_003852457.1:8663250-8664941 GCF_000181295.1 Otolemur garnettii
TCATTGTTGTTTGGCGGGCCCGGGCTGGGGATTCGAACCCGCCACCTTAGGTGTACATGGCTGGCGCCTTAGCCGGCTTGGTGCCTTTCATACTGTGTTGCTCTGTCCTTGCCTTGTGGCTCAGACCCATTATACACGACCATCTTCCCAGCTATCCCTGCCTCAGTAGAGACTATCCTGACCTGAGATCCTGCCTAATGTGAAATACTCCCCCACGCAATCCCAAACCCCAGAGACCCCCACCCCATGTGCAAGCCCCTCTCTACGTGAGATAATATCCCATGTGCAATCCCTGCACCAAGTGACCTCCACCTCACATGTGACTCTGCCAAGGCATAACCTTCTCTGTGATCCCCAGCAGAATCCAACAGAGGTCCATGACACACTATATCCCCTCTCTTGCTCTTCCCTGATGTCTGTCCACCCCTCTTTTGACTCTCCCACCTGCAACCTTAGCTGCGAACCCATCCTCATGCAGGGGAGATCCTTGTCCCACGTGAACCCCTCCCCGAGTTCTACACCCACCCATTTGCGACACCTGTCCTACCTGCGACTTTCCCCTAGATCCCATACACTCATCTATGATACCCACCCCATGTGTGACCCTAACACTCAGGGCATTCGCAGCAACTCCACCTCACGTGCAATCCCACCAGGGATCTCCACCCCACTAGAGCCCATCCCTGGGCCCACCCTCGATTCCCATTCCACTTGCTGGACGCTGGAACTGGGACTGTACCCGGGACTGTACTCATGGAAAACCTTTGCTCCAGGTCAGGAGCAGTGGCTCATGCCTGTAATTCTAGCATTCTGGGAGGCCGAGGCAGTTGGACTGCCTGGGCTCACAGGGCAGAGTCCAGCCTGAGCAAGAGCGAGAATCAACCACCCATCACACCCTACCCCGGCTCCAAAATTAGCCAGGTGTTGTGAAGGGTGCCTTGTAGTCCCAGCTACTTGGGAGGCTGAGGCAAGAGAATTGCTTGAGCCCAAGAGTTTGAAGTTGCTGTGAGGCTGTGAGCTATGACGCCAGGACACTCTACCAAAGCGACAAAGTGAGACTGTCTTCAAAAAAACAGAAAACAGGGCCGCGCCTGTGGCTCAAAGGCATAGGGCGCCGGCCCCATATGCCAGAGGTGGTGGGTTCAAACCCGCCCCAGCCCTGGCCAAAAACTGCAAAAAAACCCCCAAAACCAAAAAACAAAATCTTTGCCCCATCCCACGCAATCCCCTCTCCACTCCCGAACCCCGCCCAGGTGTGATACCCGCCCCACGCGTGACTGTACCCACCCGCGATCTTAGCTGCAATTCCCACGCCTCGCGCCAGCCGACCCGATATCCTGGTTCCACCCCATCCCTCTACGTACCCAAACCCCACCCACGTGCGACTGGACCCACGCGCGACCTTCGCCGCGATTACCACTCCACGCGCAACCTGACGCCGATCTCCCCCTTACGCGATCCCCTCTCCTCGCCCGGCCCCACCCACGTGCGACACCCTCCCCACACAGCCCCGCCTCGCGGGCGGGCCGTTTCTCCTGTCCGCTGCCGCCAAAACCTGGGCGGGCTCCTGGCTCTGCAGGCTCGACGTCCCTGGAGCCCGCTGGGCGGCGCGAGTTGCGCAAAGGCACAGCTGAGGCGAGGCGGTGCGCGTTCCTTACGGCTCGCCGTACTCCTGCGCCGCCGCTTCCTCC
>NW_003852457.1:8665216-8674298 GCF_000181295.1 Otolemur garnettii
GGCCCGCCCCGCCGCCTGGAGCCTGCGTCCCACCAGGCTGTGGTTGGGAGCGCGGCGGCAGGGCGGCCGACGGTTTCGTTGCGATCCGCGGGGCCTAGTCCAGTGCACCGGGGTGTGGGGAGTGGCTGCCGCGGCCGTCGCCGGGCGCTCTCCTCGCGGTGCGGGTCCGGCTCTCCGCGCAGGGCGGGAGGGCCGCACTGGGCCTGGGGCGCGCTCAGGGCCCGGGGCCGGAGCGCCTGGGAGGCTTTTCCTTTCTCGCGCCCCGTGGTTAGAGCCAGCTGTTCTCTGGGGCTTTATTTTTGTTTTGAGTCTCTGGGATTGTCATTGATTGACGACTTCGCAAAGTGGAAATCACCCTTTGCGTTTAGTTGTCTGCGGGAGGAACACCTCGCAGACGTGGGAGCCGAGGACCAGGAGGGATGTAGAGGGCCATTTGGGGAGGGTTGGCTGGGTGGGCTTGGACCGGGTCTCTGACTCCTGCTCGGGCTTGTTCTAACGGCGAGGCGGGGCGGTCGGGCCGACTGCTGTCAGTCCATACCTGCCTCTTGTCCAGCTCTGTTCGCTGAGTTCCACCTTTCAAATCTCGGGCCTTTGTGTCGTTATCCACTGGGCCTGGGACACTTATCCTTCCGGTGTCCGTGTTCCTCATGCCTCTGCCTACTTGTCGCCTTATCAGTGAGAGAAAAGTAACATCAAAGCGTTAATGCGGCTTATCTCTAGATTGGAGATGAGTCTTTTTTATTTTTATTTTCTGATGCTTTTATTTTTATTTTTTTGGTTTCCAGAATCATGTTTTTACAGAATCTGTGCAGTAAAGTGGTTTTTGTAATTTTTCTGTGGTATACACACACTTTTGAATGGCTGGAAAAAAACAAAAATATATTTAAGAACTCTGAGTTATTCTCTTACCCAAAGATAAGCACCATTAACAGTTTCCTTATGGTTCCTTGATTTGTCCATGTAATATTTGAAGAGTAATTGGGACTCGAAAGTGTAATTTTGTGTGTTTTAAAAACATGCGGTTATTAAGATCACATGCCATGAAAACCTCTGGGTTAACACTTGTTGGTAATGTTGCATCTTTGAAGCATTGTTTATTTAATGTCTGGTATTAGATCCAGTCTTTCTTGCCTGTTCAGGGTCTTTTTTTTTTTTTTTAATATATTTTTTTCTCATGTTTTCTCAGGGTTTTTTTTGCAGCCTTTTTTTTTTTTTGGCTGGGGCTGGGTTTGAACCTGCCACCTCCAGCATATGGGGCCGGCGCCCTACTCCTTGAGCCACAGGCGCCGCCCTGTTCAAGGTCTTGAGTATAGTATTTTTTTAGTATTGCCTTCAGTTTATTTTTTCTCCAAAGAAGAATTCTCATCATCATACAAACTTGCCCTTTCACCCTACCTACTTTCTTATTACCCTTTTGAGGTCTTAACCAGGATTGGAAAGGATTTTTCCTCTGTCACCATTTCTTCTTGTCCTGATCTGTTGAACTACTTTGGTGGTAAAGCTTTTGGTCCCTGCCTCTCTGCTCAAGCAGCTCCTTTGGGATTACTGGTTCTTCCACATTGCCCAACTGCCCTGTCAGCAGCCTTAGACCCTGCTGCCCATGGCAGCCCTGGAATGTCATCTCCTCCAGGCCTGAGACACCACTGTCTGCTATTCTTTTACTTTCCTGATTGCTACCCATAGTCTCCATGCTGGGTCCTACCCCATAATTATGATAATGCCTCAGGATGGTCCTCAGACCTTCTCTCTGGTATGTACGCCCCGGATAATCTCATCCTGTGTCCAGACTGAGCAGAACACAGGAGGATATCCTCAAAGTCTGGATCTTCCCATCTCAGCACACCACTTTTCCATGGATAAAACCCATAGTCTGTTCAGTCTCCATCAAGGGTGTCTCCTTCATTTTAGTTCTGGTGACAACTTCTTATAGTGATTTGTTTCTTTTTTTTTTTTTTTTTGAGACGGAGCCTCATGCTGTCCCCCTGGGTAGAGTGCCATGGCATCACAGCTCACAGCAACCTCCAACTCCTGGGCTCAAGTGAGTCTCCTGCCTCAGCTTCCCAAGTAGCTGGGACTACAGGCGCCCGCCACAACGCCTGGCCCTTTTTTGGTTGCAGCCATCATTGTTGTTTGGTGGGCCCAGGCTGGGGATTTGAACCCGCCACCTTAGGTGTATGTGGCTGGTGCCTTAGCTGCTTGAGCCACAGGCGCCGAGCCTAGTGATTTGTTTCTTCCATGTCTTAAATCTGACTTGTTAGCACTTTCCAAATCACTTTCAAACCTGATTGCTCTACAGCTGGGTAATGTGTTTAAAACAGAAACGAGGTCATGTACTTTGCCTGTAGTCCTCTGTGTTTTCTCATCTCCATCAGAAAAAAACCCAGAGTCCTTAAGGCACTTTATGAAGCTTTGTGTAACCAGGCCCCTGATGTCTCTTGTGACCTCATGTCCCAGCACCCCACGTTTGTTCCTTTAACATGCTGCTAACCACACCTGGCTCAGGGCCTGGGCACATATTGTCTTTGTCTAGAACATTGGATTCCTACATAGCCATGCATCTCTCACCCAGTGAGTGCTCTTTTTAAAAGTCCCTTTTTCAGAGAGGCCTTCCCTGCTGCTTTATATAATATCACCTTGCCCATCTCCACCTAGTAGTTCCCTCTCCTTGCTCTGCCTAAGTTTTTTCCATTCCACTTTTTTCCTGGCCTATACTGACTCCACCTTGGGGGCAGGAACTATGTTTTATTTACACTTGTATCCCCAGAGCTTCATATAGTGTCTGACATAGTAAGTGCTCAGTAAATATTTGTTGAACAGACTAGTGAAAAAGTTTTTTTTAAAAGCAGATGTATTTGGTAGGACCCTAGGCATATAGATATAATTACTAATTGAATGTGGTACTCTGGTAGAAATTTAATGTGCAAGTGAGTTAGAGGAAGGAAATTGGCTCTTGGACTGAGGCTAAATCCATGCAATAGGTAGACTTTGGATTTTGGTAGGTAGAGAGAAATGGGAGGGAATGGCTTGAACCAAGATGAAGGTGGGAGTGCTCAAGGCTGTTCAGGAAGGGTTTAGTGACCGTGTCTTGCATTGTTTGTGCAAAGGGACAGCTATGCAAGGTTTGGTGTCTCATACCAGCAGTGTAGGGTCTCTTTACATGGACCATCCACTAGTCTCCTTGCATGTAAATTTTTTTTTTTTTTTTGAGATAGAGTCTCACTTTGTCACCCTGGATAGAGTCTGTGTCGTCTTAGCTTATAGCAACCTCCAGCTCTTGGGCTTAAGTGATTCTCTTGTCTCAGCCTCCTGAGTAGCCGGGACTCCAGACAGGCCACAACACTTGGCTGTTTTTAGAGATAGGGTCTCACTCTTGCTCAGGCTGGTCTCTAACCTGTGAGCTCGGGACAGTCCACCTGCCTCAGCCTCCCAGAATGCTAGGATTACAGGCTGGCTCCTGGCCCCCATGTAAATTCTTGTTTACTCTCTCTGCCTCCTTGGCACCCCACTGGCAGCTTATGTATGGGAATTAATCTTTTCTTTCTTTATCCCAGGTCATCCTGCCTGGTCCATACCTGACAGGACTCCTACTGAGGTGCCACAGCCTGTACCAGTGCTGTGACAGTGTGTGCGTATGCTCAGGTGCTAGGGTAGTCTGCTTCATAGCTGGCCACACTGTAAACTGCTGTGTAGTCTGGGGGACTTTTCTCTTAGGTGGAAGAGCAATGACCAGTGCTCAGCTTCACTTGGGGAATCTGGCCCTGCTTCCCAGCAATATGGAGAGACACCCGTGTGCCTATTGCCTTTAGGAGTTAAAATCCTGGTTCTTCGTGTTGTATTTTGGTCCTGTAATCTCAGTCTTGTCCCTTTTGTGGTTTCTGCTTTATTTTTTTCTTGTTTTGGGGTATTGCTATAAAAATAGGATTTAAAAGTCATTTGTATTCAGAGTGGACTGAAGGTCTTTGCATGTCTTAATTTCTATCTTAAATATTTAGCTTTTTAAAAAATATACACATGGTAGGATTCACTATCTTTAATGAAAAGTTCTGAGTTTTTTTTTTTTTTTTTGAGACAGAGTCTTACTTTGTTGCTCTTGGTAGAGTGCCATGGCATGACAGCTCACAGCAACCTCAAACTCTTGGGCTCAAGTGATTCTTTTGCCTCAGCCTCCCAAGTAGCCAGGACTACAGGCACCCACCACAATGCCTGGCTATTTCTTTTTAGAGATGGGGTCTCACTCTTGCTCAGGCTGGTCTCGAACTCCTGAGCTCAAGCAATCCACCTGCCTTGGCTCCCAGTATGCTGGTATTATAGGCATGAGCCATAGGCCCTGGCTAAAGTTCTGAGAATTTTGACACATGTTGTGGAATTTCCACCACAGTCAGGATACAAAACGGTTTCTTCAGTCCCCCAAACCCTGTACTGCCATTGGTAGTTAAACCCTCCCTCTAATAAAGCCCTTGGCACTGTTGATTGCTGTATTTCTGTGTTTTCCAGAATGTCACATGAAGGCAACCCTTTCCTGTGCAGCCTTTTGAGTATGGCTTCTTTCACTGAGCATAACACATTTGAGAGTCCTTGTGTTCACTGACAGTTTGTTTCTTTTTATTATTGAGTAGTGGTCCTTGGTATGGATGTGCAGTTTATCCATTCACCCTCTGGGGGACATTTGGGTTGTTTCCAGTTCTTTCAATCTTTTACTATGAGTAAATTATGCATAATTCACGCAGAAAGTATACAGAGCATGAAGTATACAAAGCATCTTAGAGCTCCTCTTTGCTCTCTCTTCCCATTTGTGGCCTCCTTCCCACAGCTAACCAATTTTATATTCATTTTGCCAGATTTCTTTCATCAGAACATGCATTTTCAAATAGGTGGTATTTCCCACGAAGGGCAAGGGCAAAGAAACTTGGATACTACCCTGGTTTGTGGCCTCCCACTAGCACTAGAACAGAGTGTGGCTGTGCTGATGAAACTTCAGAGTTATGATTAGGGGAAAAACTTTTAAAAATGTTTAGGAGAGCATTGGAAAATAGATTAAGAAAGCACAGTAGAATGATGAATTGGGGATTTATAATTGTATTACTTGGTGTTTGATGAAGCACTACTTTGTTTCTTCTTGAATTTTTCTTTCAAGCTGAAATCCTCCCTGTTCTGGTATAGGACACTTTGGCCCATGAGGTTAAGGACCCACTACTGCCTTCATGATTTTTTTTGAGACAGAGTCTTACTATGTTGCCCTTAGTAGAGTATAGTGGTGTCATAGCTCACAGCAACCTCAAACTCTTGGGCTCAAGCAATTCTTGGGCTCAAGCAATTCTCTTGCTTCAGCCTCCCGAGTAGCTGGGACTACAGGCATTCTTCACAACACCCAGCTATTTTTTGGTTTTCGTTTTGTTTTGTTTGCAGGTTTTTTTTTGGCCGGGGCTGGGTTTGAACCCACTTCCGGTATATGGGACCAGCGCCCTACTCCTTTGAGCCACAGGTGCTGCCCTGTTTTGTTTTGTTTTTTTGAGACAGTGCCTCAAGCTATATCGCCCTGGGTAGAGTGCTGTGGAGTCACAGCTCGCAGCAACCTCCAACTCCTGGGCTTAAGTGATTCTCTTACCTCAGCCTCCCAAGTAGCTGGGACTACAGGGGACTGCCACAATGCCCCGCTACTTTTTTTTTTTTTTTTGCAATCATCATTGTTGTAGCAGGCCCAGGCAGGGCTTGAACCCACCAGCTTCAGTGTATGTGGCCGGTGCCCTACTCACTGAGCTATAGGCTCCAAGCCATTAATAACTTTTTATTTGTCACATGACATCTAGTATTAGCATCTTATATAGAAAGTATTTTTCTGTATCATTCTATTATGAAAAATTTTTCAAATAGGTAAAAATTGAATGAATTTTATAGTGAATACTTGATACCCACCACCTGGTTTTTATTAATGTTTTACCTGACCTTGTTCATCAACATCTCTCAGTTCATGTTTTAAGCATCTTTTGATGCATTTCAAAGTAAATGTGTGTGTATCAGCATCTCTTTTGTATTTTTTTGTTTTTTGTTTTTTTTTTTTTTTGAAAAGAGTTTCAAGCTATCCCCCTGGGTAGAGTGCCGTGGCATCACGCTCACAGCAACCTCCAACTCCTGGGCTCAAGCGAGTCTCCTGTCTCAGCCTCCCAAGTAGCTGGGACCACAGGCGCCCGCCACAACGCCTGGCCATTTTTTGGTTGCAGCCGTCATTGTTGTTTGGCGGGCCCGGGCTGGGAATTCCAACCCACCACCTTAGGTGTATGTGGCTGGCGCCCTAGCCGCTTGAGCCACAGGCGCCGAGCCAGCATCTCTTTTGTAGAGGTTGAATTGAAATTAGAGAGTTGAAATTGAGTTAAAATTAAAAACATAGCCATTAAAAATTTAAAAGTTTAGCTATTTGGGTGAGGTGGCTCACTCCTAAAATCCCAGCACTCTGGGAGGCTGAGGTAGGCGGATCACCTGAGCTCAGGAGTTCGAGACCAGACTGAGCTCTAGAGTAAGATCCCACCTCTAAAAATAGCCGGGCGTTTTTTTTTGGGGGGGGGGGCGCCTGTATTCCCAGCTACTCTGGAGGCTGAGACAAGAAAATCACTTGAGCCCTAGAATTTGAGGTTGCTGTGAGCTGTGCTATCACAACACTCTACTGAGGGTGACAAAATGAGACTTTGTCTCAAAAAAAAAATTTGACTTAGCAGTTAGGGCACCAGCCACATACACTGAGCCTGGTGGGTTTGAACAACAATGACAGCAACAACAAAAAATAATTGGGTGTTGTGGTGGGCACCTATAGTCACAGCTACTTGGGAGGCTGAGGCAAGAGAATCACTTAAGCCCAAGAGTCTGAGGTTGTTCCGAGCTGTGATGCCACGGCATTCTACTGAGGCATAGTGAGACTATCTCAAAAAAAGAGAAGTTTTAGGAAATAGAATTCCCTTCAGAGCTTTAGTAAGTATTCAATTTGTGTTTTTTAAGTTTTTTATTTTTTTTAATAGAGACAGAGTCTCACTTTATCGCCCTTGGTAGAGTGCTGTGGTGTCACAGTTCACAGTAATCTCCAACTCCTGGGGTAGGCGATTCTCTTGCCTCAGACTCCCAAGTAGCTGGGACTACAGGCACCTGCCACAACCCCTGGCTGTTTTTTTGTTGCGGTTTGGCCAGGGGTGGGTTTGAACCCACCAACCTCAGTATATGCATAGAACTTGAAAAGTTAGCTTATAAAAATGCTTATTTTATTTTGATACCTGATTTGTGATAAGTGTTTAAGTGGAATTTTTTTAATGTATTAATCTGTTATCATAACTTTTTTATCCCTAATTCTTACTTTTCTCCTGGTTTTGGGAATAATTATATGTGAGAGAATTTCCTTTTCTTTTTTTTTTGGCTGGGGCTGGGTTTGAACCCATCACCTCCGGTATATGGGGCTGGTGCCCTACTCCTTGAGCCACAGGTGGTGCCGCCACCCCACCCCCCCCTTTTTTTTTGAGACAGAATCTCACTGTCCCCATTGGTAGAGTGCTGTGGCATTATAGCTCATGGCAACCTCAAACTCTTGGGCTTAAGTGATTCTCTTGCTTCAGCCTCCCAAGTAGCTGGGACTAAAGGTGCCTGCTACATGCCCGGCTATTTTTTGTTGCACTTGTCATTGTTTAGCTAGCCCGGGCCGGGTTCGAACCTGCCATCCTTGGTGTATGTGGCTGGTGCTGTAACCACTATGCTATAGGCACCAAGCCTGTGAGTTTCTTTCTGGCTCTTTATTCTTTCTTATTGATTGCCTTTGACATTCTGGGAAGGTATTCTAAGGGAATAATCCTAAATATGCCTTGCATGTGTTAATTCTACCTTTGTGCCAGTTCACTGGTCTCCTGTCATAATGCTTGTTTAAAAGGTTTGGGAACAGGTTGGACAGGGTGGCTTATGCCTGTAATCCTAGGACTCTGGGAGGCTGAGGCTGGTGGATTACCCTGAGCTCAGAAGTTCAAGGCCAGCCTGACTCATAACGAGACCTCATCTCTTAAAAAAAAAAAAGCCAGGAGTTGTGGTGAGTGCCTGTAGTCCTAGCTACTTGGGAGACTGAGGCAGGAGAATCGCTTGAGCCCCCAAAACTTCAAACTAAAAGTTTCAGGAACATTGTTTTGAAAGTAATCGGTGTGGCTAAGAGCCCCCACAGGCACTGGAGTGCAGGGCATGACATGCTCACAGGTTTGTAATTAAAGTTGTTCCTCTCCATGGTCCTTATTTCCTCCTTGAAGAGCTTTTTGCTGCAGCTTTGCCCCTTGTCTTCTGACTTCATCTTCAGAAACCAACCATCTGATTAGGACATGCCTTTTCCTGCTACTTTAAATATGTACTTTTTGGGGGCGGGACACAATTATAAGAGGAACTTTACCTAACAAATGCAATCAGTGTAACTTGGTTCTTTGTGCCCCCAAGGAATCTCCCAATAATAAAAAAAAATATATGGGTGGTGCCTGTGGCTCAGTGGGTAGGGTGCTGGCCCCATATACCAACAGTGGTGGGTTCAAACCCGGCTCTGGCCAAAGTGCAACAAAAAATAGCCGGGCATTGTGGTGGACTCCTGTAGTCCCAGCTACTCGAGAGGCTAGGCAAGAGAATTGCCTAAGCCCAGGAGTTGGAGGTTGCTGTGAGCTGTGTGATGCCATGGCACTCTACCGAGGGCGATAAAGTGAGATTCTGTCTCTACAAAAAAAAATATATATATATACTTATTTCTTAATGTTAGGAATATACTTGTGCATTATACATTCTGTGGGGTTTTTTTTTTTTTTTTTGGAGACAGAGCCTCACGCTGTCCCCCTGGGTAGAATGACGTGGCATCATAGCTTGCAGCAACCTCCAACTCCTGGGCTCAAATGAGTCTCCTGCCTCAGCCTCCCAAGTAGCTGGGACCACAGGTACTCGCCACAACGCTTGGCTATTTTTTTGTTGCAGCTGTCATTGTTATTTGACGGGCCCGGGCTGGATTTGAACCCAGCACCTTAGGTGTATGTAGCTGGTGCCTTAGCCACTTGAGCCCCAGGCGCTGAGCCCATTCTGTGGTTTTTTTTTT
>NW_003852457.1:8674741-8679787 GCF_000181295.1 Otolemur garnettii
GCCACCTTAGGTGTACGTGGCTGGTGCCTTAGCCGGTTGAGCTATATGCGCCGAGCCCATTCTGTGGTTTTTGATTTCACATATATGTGTATTTCAGCCAGGGACCTGGAACTGTAAGAGCATTATATGTTTTGTAGTTTCTTTTGTTTTTTGGAGACAGAGCCTCAAGCTGTTGCCCTGGGTAGAATGCCATGGCGTCACAGCTCACAGCAACCTCAGACTCTTGGTCTTAAGCCAGTCGTTCTCAACCTGTGGGTCACGACCTCTTTGATGGTCAAACAACCCTTTCACAGGGGTCATCTAAATTCATCCTGCATATCAGATATTTACATTACGATTCATAACAGTAGCAAAATTACAGTTATGAAGTAGCAGCGAAAATAATTTTATTGTTGGGGGTCACCACAACATGAAGAACTGTATTAAAGGGTAGTGGCATTAGGAAGGTTGAGAACCATTGGCTTAAGCGATTCTCTTGCCTCAGCCTTCCAAGTAACTGGGATACAGGCGCCAGCCACAACACCCGGCTATTTTTGGTTGTAGTTGTCATTGTTTGGCAGACCCGGGCTGGATTCGAACCCACCAGCTCCGGTGTATGTGGCTGGCACCTTAGCCACTGAGGACAGGCGCCAAACCTGTTTTGTAGCTTCTTTAGAGGTTCACAGTTTCTCTTACCCCTGTGCATTCCTCATAGAGAGACGAAAGGGGCTCCTGTCTATCTTGGAGGGAATGAGACTCTTTGGTCACTGTCCAGGCAGGTTTGGGGTAGAAGGAGTCCCAAGAAGGCAGGGCAGCTGGGTGTGTCAGCTGGGACTTCAGAAGTATGAACAGTGGTAGTTCGGCTCAGGCTGGCTTCTGCAGGGGGGTCTCTGTGTAGACTGGAATGCCGGGGGAGTATGGTGGCTTCTGGCCTGCTGGCCAGGAGCTCAGTTATGCAACTGGGTTCAGTTTTCTCCATCTGCTTCTCCTGAAAACGTCAATGAGTTTTTCTCCTTCATGATAGAAATCAGCGGCACCCTTCATTCACATGGGATGGTGTTCCCCCTTTCCCCTTTTCTTTCCCTGCATTTGCACTGTTTTTCTTAGGAGGGAAAGACATTTCTATGCTGTGACTTGGCCACAGTGGAGAGAACAGACGGGGTGGGGGGAGGATGCAGTGGTTGAGGTCATCAGCCTGTCCCCTCCCTAAAGACGTTTCTCTCTCTACGCAGCTCTGACCTGGCCTCACCTCTGGGTTGCCCTTGCCAACTCCATGTTTTCCTGAAAGTTGGCTTTTCTTAGTGGGCCCTCTTTTTTTTTTTGAGACAGAGCCTTAAGCTGTCCTCCTGGGTAGAGTGCTATGGCATCACAGCTCACAGCAACCTCCAACTTCTGGGCTCAAGCGAGTCTTCTGCCTCAGCCTCCCAAGTAGCTAGGACGACAAGCCCCCACCACAACGCCCAGCTATCTTTTGGTTGTAGCCATCATTATTGTTTTTGGTGGGCCTGGGGTGGATTCGAACCCACCACCTTAGGTGTATATGGCTGGCACCTTAGCCACTTGAGCCACAGGGACCCGAGCCTCACTTGCCCACTTCTGTCTCTCATCTTCATACACTAAGCAGTGTTTGGATTAAGAATGCCTTTGAAATTGTGATACGACCTCCCAGGGAGTTTGCAGACCCTCTGAAGGGAACACTATGCTGGATGAGAGCCAGGCCCTGGCCATTTCCTTCTCTTTCCCTTGGAGACCTTCTAGAAGTTTCTCCTCTTTTTGTGCTCTTGTTGAGAACATTGAGATCTGAGGTTGTTCCCTACCTCCTGCTCCAGGACTTTATTTCATGTTTTATCTCAACTCCTGGTACAGGCAGGGTGCTCCCCAGGGCATCGACTGTCCCAGCTTTCCTGTCTCACTATCCTGCAGTGGCACAGGGTCTGGTACAAATCAAGCTCTGTGTTTGAGTTGGATTTATAGGGGTACGGCCACAGCTGAGGCAGCCCGGAGGTTGGTAAGAACTGCTAGCTGGAGAAGCTTGGATGTTTCCTTCTGGTGAGGCCGTCTTGTTCTCCTCCGTGCAGCAGTAGTTGCTAAATGCCTCTTGGGTGTTGGGTGGCAGTGAGCAGGAGGCCATTCCCTCCTGCTGGTGGAAGATGCTGGTGGAGGGCTTTGCTACAGAAAGGCCAGAAGGGGGTTTCCTGGTCCAGAGTGGGAGTCTGAACTCAGACTCTGCTCTTCCGCCTGCTGCCTCCTCTGTGGTTTGGTCTCTTGCCCCTCAAATGGAGTTGGAGCAGCACCTACCTCATGGGCAGTGCATGGGGCTCCAGGGATGAGGCTCAGCCCACACAGGATAGCTGTCCTTGGTGATGCTTGGGACAGTCTGCAGTGGCTGGCTTGGCTCACCCACCCACCCCGACTTGGGGCACAGCAGTGACTGAGGAGGGCAGTTTCTCAGTCTATATAGATAGAGATGTCTCCAGGGACCATTTGGTGTGAGTTGATAAGATGATCAGGCCAGTGGGAACTGCCTTCATGGTGCCTTTTCAGTGCTGTTAAATGGTAATCATATTATGTGGTAATCAAGCAATTATGTCTATGTCTTTAAGTAACTTAGTTTTAATTTTGGTTTTTAGGAGAACATCGTATTGGATAAGAAAGGGAGGCAATAATGCACCATGGCAGCGGCCCTCAGAATGTCCAGCATCAGCTGCAAAGGTCCAGGTCCTTCACTGGCAGTGAGGGAGAAGAGCAGCCAGCCCACCCAAATCTACCCTCATCCCCTGCTACTCCCTTTGCCCCCTCAGCAAGCCCATCTGCACCCCAGTCCCCTGGTTACCAAATACAGCAACTGATGAATAGAAGTCCCGTGGCCGGGCAGAATGTGAACATCACCCTACAGAGCGTTGGCCCCGTCGTTGGAGGAAACCAGCAGATCACTTTGGCCCCTCTGCCACTTCCCAACCCAACCTCCCCAGGGTTCCAGTTCGGTCCTCAGCCGAGGCGGTTTGAACATGGGTCTCCGTCGTACATTCAGGTTACTTCACCCCTGTCCCAGCAGGTCCAAACGCAGAGCCCCACGCAGCCCAGCCCTGGGCCGGGGCAGGCCCTGCCGAGTGTTCGCGCAGGTGCCCCTGGCCCTGGGCTGGGCATCTGTAGCAGTAGTCCCACTGGAGGGTTCGTGGATGCCAGTGTACTCGTGAGACAGATCAGCTTGAGCCCATCCAGTGGTGGACACTTTGTGTTTCAGGAGGGCTCAGGACTTACCCAGATCACCCAGGGAGCCCAGGTGCAGCTCCAGCACACAGGAGCCCCCATCACAGTACGAGAGCGGAGACTCTCCCAGCCTCACGCACAGCCAGGAGGCACTGTTCACCACCTGGGACCCCAGAGCCCTGTGGCTGCTGGCGGAGCCGGCCTGCAGCCCCTGGCCAGCTCAAGCCACATTGCCACAGCCAGCTTGCCACCCCAGATCAGCAGCATCATCCAGGGCCAGTTGATCCAACAGCAGCAAGTGCTGCAGGGGCAGCCTCTGGCCAGACCACTGGGGTTTGAGAGGCCCCCTGGTGTGCTACTCCCTGGGGTTGGGGGCACATCAGCATTTGGGATGACATCCCCGCCCCCACCCACTAGTCCTTCCAGGACGTCCATGCCCCCAGGCCTTTCCAGCCTTCCTCTAACATCCGTGGGGAGTGCAGGAGTAAAGAAGGCTCCCAAGAAGTTAGAAGAAATCCCACCGGCTTCTCAGGAGCTGGCGCAGATGAGGAAACAGTGTCTGGATTATCACTACAGAGAGATGGAGGCGCTGAAGGAGGTCTTCAAGGAGTATTTGATTGAACTGTTTTTCTTGCAACATTTCCAAGGGAATATGATGGATTTCTTAGCTTTCAAGAAGAAACATTATGCCCCATTACAAGCATATCTTAGACAGAATGATTTGGACCTCGAAGAAGAAGAGGAGGAGGAGGAGGAGGAGGAAGAAGAAGAAAAGTCTGAGGTCATCAATGATGAGGTAAGAAACAGTAGTTTGATGACTTAGAAGACCTGCATGAAGCAAATTAGAGTCTATGCAATAGTAAATTAAAAAGTAACTTGTGAACCTGGAGTATTTCTAAGATTTAGGTTTTATAAGGATTTGATCCATGAGTAAAGTTGAAGGATGTATTTTGCTTTCTTCCTTCAGGGAAAGGAAGAGGTGTTGAGCACAATGTGTTAGAAGGAGGAGCAGAGTGGTGCTGTGATTAGTGCTTACTCAGCACCCAGGTTTTTCCTTAAGAACCAAGGGTTCATCTCTGCCTCAGTGAGCTCAGCTGGTCTGACCATGATTTACGTGTCTTGACCTGTCTGTGGCTGATGGTTAATGAGACCCTGTTATTGCAGGTGAGGTTCTGAGACTGCTTGGGACAAGTCTCACATGTGTTACTTAGCACCTTTTGGCTGATTTCCCAAGTTTCACATTTTACTTCTGTAGATCTCTCCATAAAAATACCATCAACATGATTTTCTTTTCTGTTTTTTTTGAGACAGTTTCACTTTGTCATTTTTGGTAGAACGACAGGTGTCACAGCTCATAGCAACCTCAAACTCTTGGGCTTAAGCAATTCTCTTGCCTCAGCCTCCTGAGTAGCTGGGAGTACAGGCTCCCGCCACAACACCTGGCTATTTTTAGAGACGGGATCTCACTCTGGCTCAGGCTGGTCTCGAACCTGTGAACTCAGGTAATCCACCCACCTCAGCCTCCCAAGTGCTATGATTATAGGCATGAGCCACGGCGCCTGGCCTGCTCCAATTTTATTTTTATTTTTATTTTTTTGAGACAGTCTGAAGCTGTCACCGTGTGTAGATGCTGTGGTGTCATAGCTCACAGCAACCTCCTACTCATTGGGCTTAAGCAATCCTCTTGCCTCAGTTATTCTATTTTTAGTAGAGACAGGGCATCGCTTTTGCTCAGGCTGGTTTTGAACTCCTGAGCTCAAGTTATCCACCTGCTTCGGCCTTTCAGAGTGCTAGGATTACAGGCTTGAGCCACCGCATCCAGCCCTCAACATGATTTTCTTTTTTTTTTTTTTTTGA